>NC_061112.1:22027440-22126487 GCF_002878395.1 Capsicum annuum | reverse complement strand
AGGGAGCTACTAATTTTGTATCACCAATGCATTTCTTAAACAAGGAGACATGGAAAACTGAATGCACTGATGATAAATCTGCAAGAAAGTGTAACTCATACGCTACCTTACCAAACTAACTCAAAATTCTATATGGGCTAACATAGCGGGGACTGAGCTTTCCCTTCTTACTGAACATCTTTATCCCCTTCATGGGTGAAATTTTCAAGAAAACACAATCCCTAAAATCAAATTCAAGCTCCCTTCTCCTCATATATGCATAGGATTTCTGACTAATTTTGGTGGTTTTCAATCATTCCCTAATAAACTAAACTTTGTCCATTACCTCATGCACTGAATCTGGATCTACCAAGAAAGTCTTACCAACCTTAAACCAACTAATAAAGATCTACACCTTGTTTCATAAAAAGCTTCAAATGAAGCCATATAAATACTGGAGTGACAACTAATATTATAAGAAAACTCAATCAAAGGCAAATGGTCATCTCAACTACCCTTGAAATCAAGCACACACTCTCTTAACATATCCTCTAAAGTCTAAATGGTCCTCTCTGCCTGACCATTTGTCTGCAGGTGAAAGGTTGTACTAAGATGAACTTAGGTACCAAGACCTTTTTGAAAAGCCTTCAAAAAATAAAAGGTAAACTGGATACCCCTATCTGATATGATGGTCAATGGTACTTCATGTAACTTTACCAAATCCTAGAGATGGAGTCTAGCATAATCTTCAACTGCATAGAAAGTATTTATTATTAATAAATGGGCTGACTTACTCATTTGGTCAATAACAACCCAAATGAAATCTTGTCGACGATGTGTATGGGGCAACCCTATAATAAAGTCTATATTCACCACTTCCCACTTCCAAGTGGGGATACTAAATTCTTGAAGTATACCACTAGGTTTTTGTTACTTAACCTTAACCTGCTGACAATTAGAACACTTAGACATATACTACCTTTGGTTGCATCAACCAACCAAACTCCCAACTAGAAAGCTTGTGAACTTTGTGAACTAACTCCTTCTTTTAATCCTCAACATGGGCAAAACTTCCCATAGAAAATATGGTAAGTGATACACCTACACTTTGAACCATTGAGAAATTTCTTTATTTGAGGTCACTGAGGTCGGTATGATTATGGGCATGAATCGTACCTCTTGGATGCAAGTGATATACTCCTTCCCATACCTTCTCATACCCTAGGCATTTTGGTGAGGGTTACTCACTGTCCTAGGTATGAGTAAACCTCCAACCAATCATAACTTAAGGTACGAGTCATACCAAGACCTTGACATGGAGTGGACTATTTTTGGTACAGGTGAAGTGTACGAGTGAGGGCTTGAGTCATATGATTTTTAGATCTAAACCAATGATGGGTAGTCATACCCTAACCAGTATGGATGACCTAGGAGAATCCTAGGGTACGGGTTAGGGTACCACTCATACCCTAGGGTATGATTAACTATATTGAGTCATACCCAACATCGCGGTCAATTTTCAGCTATTAGTTAAGGACCTTATCGTCATTTGGTCACCTAAAACCCTAATTCCCTTCACTATATAATTGTATATGGCCTCCTAAACATCCATTTTGATGGATCAAACACCCTAAACACTCTCTCAAACTTATTTGTAAAGAATTTTAAGCTAGGGTTTCAAGTGAAGTCAAATCTTTAACAAGTTGTCAAGATTCTTGGTGAATCAAGTTGTCTAAGGCATGTAACTCTTTCCCTTGATAAATAAATTTGAACCCATGTATTTTACACTTGGATTAGTAAGTGTACATGGTGCTTTTGAAATTAAATGAAAAGGGTTTTGTTGCCTAATGATAAATAATGTGGACTTTTGCTTAGATTTATGTTTATACATGTTATTGATGATGATTTGCACATATGGGTTCTTTTTGTATGTGGTATAACCTGTGAGTCTTGAGTAATTCTAATATTGATGATTTCTATCAAGAAAATAGCCTTGGTAAAGGCATGCACACAAGGTGTTTATGAAAATTTCTAAGTAAATTATCTAGTCGTATGTTGATGATGTTCTGAACTAGGAAAATGGCCCAATAAGTATGACTAGTTGTTGAACTATATTGTAAAGGTATTGTAATCAATGTATGGTGAAATTGATGACCTTGTTGGTTGATGATTAATGGTTAAAGTCCCTAAACATGAAAATGAACTTGAATTGTGTGTTGAACTAAAGTTTGGAATGAATGTGGTATAAGATTGCTAATGAAATGTGAATAGCTTATGTGGGTCTTGATGACCATAAATTGAATTGTATAATGAATTGAATTAAGGCATCGGCCTATTGAAATGATTGAGCTACAAAGGCTTCCATGAGGACCATGTGGTTATGTATAATGTTGAATTATCTAAATGGGTTAAAATTCTTAAGTGGGAATTGACCAGATGATGATGAATGGCCAAAGGGTTGGAGTCCCAATGTTGACTAATGATAGTCATAATGGCTTAAGGTTGAAGTCCCTTGCCCAATAAAAGGGATTGAGGTTAAAGTCCCTTGCCAAATGAAATTGCTTGTGGTTAAATTCCCTTACACAATGAGATCTATTATGGTTGAAGTGACTCGCCAAATGAAATAGCTTGGGTTAGAGTCCTATTTCTAATATGGCATGAGGTTAGAGTCCCTTTCCTAAATAAATATGAGTGTGAGGTTAGAGTCCCTCGCTTAAATAAATGTGTATATGGTTAGAGTCCCTTGCTTAATGATTGTATACGTGGTTAAAGTCCTTTATCTAAGTAATATGTGAATAATATTGAAGTCTCATATCTAATAAGAATTGTTTGAATCTAAGTGTGGAAGACCAAAGTCCTCTACTTCATATTTGAGGATTGAGTGCTTAGGAATATTATTAAGACTTGTTAATTTGATTGGCATGTGATACACCTATATGTATAGATAAGGTCATGAGTATAGATGAATATGATTTATTTACTTGTTGATTAATGATGTTTTTTTATCATTATCCTTGAGTTACATTCTACCGCTCCAATCGCTAACCGTCTTCGGGCGCTATGTCCCCATGCAACATAGGGGCAGGAGTATTATCTTCTCTTCCTGTGTAGTGATTACGTGATCTAAGTGGTTCATGCATTGACTTTAGATTGGTGAGCTTCCTTACTTCAGAGGACATTCTTTCTTGGTGTCCAATCTTTAGACTTTGTCTTATTTTGACTTTGTTTGGCTATTATTGGGGGCATGTCCTGACATATACATTTCTAAACATTGATTTGTATAGAGATATTGTGGATGACTGTAGACTTGGGTATATTAGTTAGTTTGAAGAATCTAATAAAGTGTTTAGACATGTTTAATTTATGATTTGTAGTATTTTTTCTGCTATCTTATTATATGGTTGGGATTCACCCAACCCTTATGATTGGTGTAATGATTAGGTTGGGTTATCAAGGCAACCTCTGGTTTATGTGGGCTTGAGGTGCCCATACAACATTTCCTAATTTTGGGTTATGTTAAGTTGTTATCAGAGCCTACGTTCATACTCATTTGGGTGTCCACAATGCCATGTCAAGTAGAGTCTCTTTTATCAGTGTGAAACATACTACACTTATAATAGAGGGGCTACAAGACATTTAGTAATGTTTCCCTTTCTTATGTTCAATCTTAAACCGTTGTATCTACGGTCTTTGATCTCTATGATTTTTATTTGCTGTATTTCAGATCATGCCTCCAAGGAGATCTGAGACTTAGGCAAACCCTTCTGAGGGCCCTATAGACAAAGCTCATCCAACTTTTAGAGTTTGGACTCATGCTAGGGTTGTGGCATCTAACCATCTTCATGGGGTTCCACCTGTCGCCACTAACCCCAACTATGAGAGTGACCCTCCTATTTCATCACCTCAAGGGGATGCTATTAATGTTGAGTTTCATCACTCTATTAACCTCTTGTCTCAATTGGTAACTTCTCAATCGAAGCGGGTGCTCTGGCTACTATTTCTTTTGAGGCCATGAGAATTGGCCAATTTATGAGGTTTAGCCCTCATATATTGTTGAGTATGAAGGTTGAGAAATATCCTTAAGGCTTCGTTGATAAAATGAAGAAGATCTTATGAATCATGCATGTTTTGGAGGTTGAGGCCATTGAGTTTGCTTCTTACAAATTGAAAGATATAGTGTACCAATGGCATAAGGGGTGAGAGTTGTCTAGAGGTGTAGATGCTAGTCCCCCCATATGGGAGGATTTCTCTGAAGCTTTCTTAGACTGCTTCTTTCCTCAGGAGTTGAGGGAAACAAAAGCAGAAGAGTTTGTGAACTTGAAGTAGGGAAGGATGTCCGTTCAAGAGTATGCCTTGAAATTCCATCAAGTGTTAAGGTATGCTTCTGAGATGGTTTCTAACATAAGGGCTAGTATGCGTAAGTTTGTTTTGAGATTATCCCGTAAGTTAGTCCTCAGAGCAAGGTGGCCTTGTTGATTGAAAAATATTTAAATCTCTAGGTTGATCGTGTTTATACAACAAGTGGAAAAAGATAAAAAGAATCAAGTTTAGTTTAGTGAAAGGCAAGGAAAAAAGTTTAGGCCTTTTGAGCCTAGTGGTAGAGATGGGGGTAAGTAGCCATGGAAGAAGTGGGAAAGTTCGATTCTTTCTCTTCGATTAGTTCTCACTCTCCTTACCCAAAGTCACTGGGTGATCATCAATCTTAATTTAGTGGTGGGTTTCAGGTACAGGGTACCCAATTTCAGGCTAGTGGTGCCCAGCCAGCTCTATCTCTCTCTTCTTGCAGATTCTGTGGTCAGAGTCATTGTGGTCAGTGTGAGAAAAAGAGAAATAAATATTTTAGTTATGGTCAGGTCGGGCACATATAGCATGATTTCCCCTCTCTAATAGCTTTTTGGGCCAATAAGGCCCCTATTACTACGCTATCTACTCATGCACCAAAGGGTGATATGCTTGCTTCTACTTTTGTTTCTGGCAACGGCACTGCCGGAATAAGTTGTATGCACTCACAACTCACTAGGATTCTGAGGTATCTCCCGATGTTATCACAGGTATGTTGAGACTTTTCTCCTGTGATGTATATTGTTTGCTTGATCCAGGGTACACAATCTCTTATGTGACCCCATATGTGGTTGTGCATCTTGATTATGGTTCGAGAGTCTATTGTCTTTATTTTCTGCTTCTACCTTGGTAGGAGACTTTGTGGTTGTTGAAAGAGTCTATAAGTGGTGTGTGGTAGTTGTTGGTAGTAGAGATACTCTTGTAGACTTGATAGAGTTAGACATGGTCAATTTTTATATTATTCTGGGGATGGATTGGTTGCATTTGTGTTACGCTTCCTTAGATTGTCAGAACCATAGATTCATGTTTAAATTCCCTAAGGAGTCGGTCATTGTATGGGAAGGTGGTTCCTTAGTGCCTAAGGAAAGATTCATTTCTTATCTTAAAGCCCAAAAGTTGATTTCAAAGGGGTATTTGTATCATTTGGTTCGAGTTAATGATTCTAACTTGGAAGATCCTTCTCTAGAATTAGTTTCCATAGTTAATGAGTTTCCCTAGGTGTTTCTCGATGATCTTCCCCGTGTACCTCCCAATAGGGAAATTGATTTTGGGATTGATCTTGTTTTGGACACTCGTCTGATTTTCTTTCTTCCTTATCGAATGGCTCCGGTGGAGCTAAAAAAGCTTAAGGATCATTTGAAGTACCTCCTAGATAAAGATTTTATCCATCCTAGTGTGTCTCCTTGGGGTACTCCCATGTTGTTTGTTGGCAAGGAGAATGGTTCTTTTTGTATGTGCATTTACTATCGTTAGTTTAACAAAGTGACTGTAAAAATAAGTATCCTCTTCCTAGGGTAGATGATTTGTTTGATCAATTTCAGGGTGTGAATAGTTTCTCTAAGATTGATCTTAGATCGGGTTATCATCAGCTTAAAATTAGTGATGCGGATATCCCTAAGACTGCCTTTAGAACCCGATATGGTCACTATGAGTTTCTTGTCATGTCTTTTGGGTTGACCAATGCCCTGACAGAATTCATGGATTTGATGAATAAGGTCTTTCGTCCATTCTTAGACATGTTTGTTATTGTCTTCATTAATGACATCTTAGTCTATTCTAAGAGTGAGGTAGATTATGTCGATCACCTCTGTGCCGTGTTGCAAGCTTTGAAGGATCATCATTAGTATGCCAAGTTCTCCAAGTGTGGGTTTTAGTTAAAAGTCATAGCTTTTCTTGGTCATGTTATCTCTAGTGAAAAGATCATGGTAGATCCCCAAAAGGTTGCGGCGGTTAAGAAGTAGCCTAGACCTACGACTCCAACCAATATTTGGAGCTTATTGGGTCTAGCCGGTTCCTATAGAATATTTATAGAAAGTTTCTCGACCATAGCTGCCCCATTGACCAAGTTGACGTAAAAGAAGGTCAAGTTCTTATAGTCGGATGAATGTGAGGGTAGTTTTGAGAAGTTGAAAGTTAAATTGACTTCGTCACTGGTTCTGACCTTGCCTGAAGGTAATGATGGTTTTGTAGTTTATTATGATGCTTCTCGTATTGCTCTCGGTTATGTTTTAATGCAATATGGTAGGGTGGTGGCCTATGCTTCTAGGCAATTGAAAGTTCACGAAAAGAACTACCCTACTCATGACTTAAAATTGTTAGCTGTGGTTTTTGTGTTATTGTTTTGGCAACATTATCTTTATAGGGTTCATGTTGATATCTTTTCCGATCATAAAAGTCTTCAGTATGTGTTTACTCAAAATGAGTTGAACCTCAGGCAAATAAGGTGGCTTGAGTTATTGAAAGACTATGATATGAGTCTTTATTACCATACCGGTAAGGCTAATATAGTCGCCGATGCTATTAATAGATTTTCCATGGAAAGTTTAGCCCATGTGGATGAGCATAGGCTAGAATTGGTGACAGACATTCACCATTTGGCTAATCTTGGAGTTCGACTTGTGAACTCCGAGGATGGTGGTGTATTTGTGCTTTTGGTATCTCAATCATCTCTTGTTGTTGAGATAAAGGAAAAGAAAGTATTGAACCCCAACTTGGTGAGGATTATGAGTAATGGGGTCAACACAAATTTGCGGAATTTGTGATTGGTAGTTATGGTATCTTGAGATACCAAGGTAGACTATATGTCCCCGACGTTGATGGATTGAGAGAAAGGGCCATTGCTGACTCTCGTGAATCTCGTTATGCTATTCACCCCGATTCCACAAAGATGTATCATGATCTTAGAGAGTTCTATTGGTGGTGTAATATGGAATGAGATATGGATAATTATGTGGCCAAGTGTATGGTATGCCAATAAGTGAGATTTTAACACATGAGGCCCAAAGGCTTTTATCAAGAGATTTCATGACCTGAATGGAAGTAGGAGGCAATTAATGTGGATTTTGTTACTGGTCCTCCTCAATCTCAGAACCAATGTGATTCTATTTGAGTCATTATTGATAGAATGACCAAGTCTGCTTACTTTTTGCCATTGAGGACTAATTACTCGGTGAAAGATTATGCTAAGTTGTATCTTGTGAAGATCGTGAAGTAGCACAGTGCTCTAGTTTTGATCATCTCGGATTGTATTCCTCAATTTTTATCTAACTTTTGGAAGTCGTTCCAAATAGGTATTGGTACTAGAGAGTGCTTTAGTACCTCTTTCTACCCACAAAAAGATGGGCAAGAAGAGAGGGTCATCCAAATGTTGGAGAATATGTTGCGGTCTTGAGTGATTGATTATGGTGGTAGTTTGTATGACCACTTGCCTTTAATTGAGCTCGCCTATAATAATCTTTACCACTCTAGTATTGGCATGGCACCTTTTGAGGCATTGTATGGTAGAAGATATCGATCTCCTATAAAGGTGGTACGAGGTTGGCGAGGGTAAATTACTTGGCCCCGATTTAGTTGACCAAGCCTTATAAAAGGTGAAAGTGATTCGTGATAGACTAAAAACCACTCAAAGTCGCCAAAAGTCCTATGCGGATGTGTGGCGTAGGGACTTAGAGTTTAGTGTTTGCGATTGGGTATTCTTGAAAGTGTCTCCCATGAAGGGAGTGATGCAGTTTGGTAAAAGGGGAAGTTTAGTCCCCGGTATGTTAGTCCCTACTTGATTGTGAAAAGGGTTGCCAATGTTGCCTATGAATTAGAGTTTCCTTCTAGCATGAACTCTATTCACTCGGTATTGCATGTCTCTATGTTGCAAAAATATGGGGGTGATCGTTTGTTGGTTGTTCCCTTGAGGGACGTTGATACTTTGGACTCCTTGTCCTATGAGGAGATCCCGGTGAGGATCTTGGATCAGCAAGTTCATCGGTTGCGAATGAAAGAAGTGGCTTCGGTGAAGGTTCTATAGAGGAAACAAAAGTCTGAGAAAGCTACTTGGGAGGCAGAAGAGGACAAAAAGTCTAAGTATCATCATTTGTTTCTAGTCTCGGGAACTTATGATGAAGGTATGTGTTGATCTTCTTACCTTGATTTATGTCTTGGTAGACAATGCTTTAAAGTCCCTAATGTGTTGAATTGAGTTATTCCTTATTTAGATAATGGGTTAAAGTCCCCATGATTTGAATTGATTTATGTCTTGTTAGACCATGGGTTTAAGTCCCTAATACCTTGAGTTAATTCATGCCTTTGATAGAAGGGTTCGAGTCCCTAGTCTTTGAATTAAGCAGGTATCTTTGAAAAGTCGATAAGTTAAAGTCCCTAAGTCGTGAAATGATTAAGCGTTTTTATAAGTAATGGGTTCGAGTCCCAAAGTTAATGAAATGAATAGTCGATTGATAATGAGCATGATGTATGTTGTATCCTTGGTGTGTGCTTTGTCCTAACTCGATCGAAGGTCTATTTAATGTGTGATAATGAGTTGACTTGTGGTTATACATGTTATATGTATGGATAAGGTCATGAATATGGTTGAATATGATATATTGACTTGTTGTTGATTGATGATGCTATGTTATCCTTATCCTTGAGTTACATACTAGAGCTCCAACCACTAACCGTCTCCAGGCACTATGTCCCCATGGGACATAGGGGCGGAGCATCATCTTGTCTTCCTGCGCAGTTATTAGGTGATAGAAGTAGTTCGTGCATTGACTTTGGAGTGGTGAACTTCCTTACTTTGGAAGTTATTCCTTCTTGGTCTCCTATATTTAGACTTAGTCTTATTTTGACTTGGTTTGTCTATTGCCAGGGGCTTGTCCCGACATATACATTTCTAAAATCGGTTTATATCAAGGTATTGTGGATGACTGTGGACTTGGGTATATTGGTTAGTTTGATGAATCTAATGAAGTGCTTAGACATGTTTAAGTTATGACTTGCAGTATGTTTTCCGCTATATAATTATATGGTTGGAATTCACCCGACCCTTGTGATTGGTCTGATGATTAGGTTGGTTTATCTGGGAGACCTCTGGTTTATGTGGGCTTGAGGTGCCCATACGACAAGGCCCGATTTTGGGTCGTGTCACTAAGGGCAACGACCATTACATTGGCCATACCCGGGCGATACAAGACACTCATGTCGTATTCTTTCAACAGCTTTAACCACCTTCTCTGATGAAGATTTAGGTCTTTCTGAGTGAACACATAATGAAGGCTATTGTAATCAGTAAACACATCCATGTGAATTGTGGGAATACACTGGGTATGTTGTTTTTGTTGTTGTTATTGTAAACACATCCATATGAACACCATAAAGGTAATGCCTCCAAACCTTTAAGATAAAAACAACTACTGCTAACTCGAGATCATGAGTCGGGTAGCTCTTCTCATAGGGTTTGAGATATATAGAGGCATATTTTATAACCTTGCCTTACTGCATCAATATACAACCAATATAAACTATGAAATTATCACAATAAACCACAAAACCATCTAAACCCTTTGGTTGAGTCAAAATCAGGGCAGATACGAGTTGAGTCTTCAACTCTCTAAAGCTCTTCTCGTAAGAATTGGACCACTACAATTTGACTTTATTCTAAGCCAATTTAGACATGGGAAAGGCAATTGAGGAAAGTCCTTCAAAAAATTGTCTATATTAACTAGTTAAAACAAAGAAACTCCTAATATCTAATGGAGAGATGGGTCTAGGCTATTTTCTTTCTACTACGTCTTTTGAGGACCAATTCGAACGCCTTCACTGAAAATAACATGACTAAGAAAGGTTACTAATTTCAACCAGAATTCACATTTACTGAACTTAGCGAATAACTGATGATTCTTAAGGGTCTACAGAACAAACCTCAAATGATCTTCATGTTCACCTTCGCTATGGGAATAGATATGGGTATCATCTATGAAGACTATGATGAACATGTCTAAGTACTACTTGAACACTCTATTCATAAATTCCATTAAATCTGAAGGATCATTCATTAGTCCATAAGATATATCTACAAATTCGAAGTAACCATATCGAGCTCTAAAGGTTGTCTTCGAAATGTCACATTCTCGGACTCTAAGCTGATGATAGCCTGATCTAAGGTCTATCTTAGATAAATAATTTGCACCCTAAATTTGTTCGAACAAGTCATCAATCCTGGGGATGGGATACTTAGTCTCGATTGTTACTTTGTTCAACTAACAGTAGTTGATGCAAATTCTAAGAGAACCATCTTTCTTGTGTACGAATATAGTTGGAGCACCCCATGGAGAGATGCTAGGTCTGATAAAACCCTTATCTAAGAGTCCCTTCAATTGTTCTTTCAATTTCTTAAGCTCGGTTAGAGATATTTTATAAGGTGGAATTGAAATAGTCTAGATATTTGGAAGGAGATCTATCTCAAAGTCGATTTTCCTCTCGGGAGAAACTCTCGAAAGATCTTCAAGAAACATCATTGGAAACTCATTCACTACTAAAACTAACTCAAGACTCGAAATCACAAAACTTAAGTCCTTGACTAAAACAAGATGATAGATACACCCTTTGGAAATCATTTTCCTCACCTTAAGAAATGAGATAAAATGGCCTATAGGTATTGAGGTACTACCCTTCAATTTTACAATTGGATCCTTTGGAAACTAAAATTCAACTAGGTATTGAGGTACTACCCTTCAATTTTACAATTGGATCCTTTGGAAACTAAAATTCAACTATTCTCTTTCTACACTCAACCAAGACATAGTAGGAGTGAAGCCAATCCATACCAAAAATGACATTGAAATTTGTCATCTTTAATTCTACCAGATCAAATGAGTTGACTTTCTTAGACATTGTGACTTGGGAATTTCTGTACACCTGTCTAGCTACAATAGAACTACAAATGGAAGTAGGCATTGAGAAGGGCTCTATTAGGATTTCAGGACTGACGCCACATTTAAATGCTATATAGGGAGTCACAAAGGAAGGTGTGGTTCCGAGGTCTAATAATGCATATACTTGAATATGAAAGATCTGTAACATACCAGTAACTACACCTAGGGAACCCTCCTGATTCCAGTAATTTTGAATGGTGTAAATTCGATTCTAGCTTTTTCCGCTGGTTGCACTAGAAGTGGCACTGTACTGAGTAGGGTGACTTACTGGAGCTGATGAGGAGTTATACTGAACTTCTTGATAAAGATCCTTACCCCTCTTTGCAACCAATGGGAAATTATCTCATTCTCTGGCTTGGCGTACCACACTTGAAACAAGCATCATTACTATCCACTCACACACACTTATGGATTTTACCGCATCATTTGCAAACTAGGTTGGTACGACCACTATTTATGCTACCTTAGGACTTAGAGCCTGTTACTTTATCAAGAGAATCTTGCAGGAACTTAGGCACTGGAAAACTAGTAGATGAAGGGGCTAGGGATGAAGATCTCTAGCGAAACTTAGAATGATTCCCACCATCTGACCTTTGTTGAGTGAAATTAAAACTACTGGTACTTGCCTTTTTATTTTCTCTTTCCTTCTTTTTGAGCTTCTCTTCCTCAATCTGCTGAGCATGAACCATCAATCTGGAGAGGTCCATCTCCTTAATCAACATAGCCATCTTGTACTCATTAACTACAACCTTGGAAACACTAGATACAAATTTACTAATTCATTCCCTAGAATCAGCCACATATCAGGAGCATACCTCGCCAACTGAGTAAACTTGAGTGAATATTCCTTAACATTTATACTACCTTGATTCAGGCTAATAAATTTTTGCACCCTGGCTTTCCTTAATTCAAGTGGGAAAAACCTATCCAAAATATCAACAACAAACTAATCCCACTCTATAGGCCCTAAATCGACACCTTTATCCACCTTCCACTACTTAAACCAGTATGATCCACCTTTTGCAATTCATAAGTAGCTAAGTCAGCACTCTCACTTGGAGTAACACCCATAATATCAGTCACATTTTGCACATAACCTAGAAACTCTTACTGATCCTCATCGAACTTAGATCTAGAGTACATTTGAGGGTTCATCCAAGAAAAGTATCAGATCCTATTGATTCTGTATTAACTACTGGATTGGCTGGGGCAACAGTCTGCTGGTAATTATGGGCAGCAATAGATTGGGATAGCATTCTGAAGGCAACTCTAAATGTAGTGTTGGAAGCCTGCTCATTCAGAGGATCTTTCGAGACAGGTGGATGTTGGTAGGTCACCATTCCTCCTTTCGTTAGCCCTTCTAGGAGACATTTCTTACAAATGGGTAGAGGACGAATTAGAAAAGGAAACACAAGGGAGCTCAAACTCCATTGTATGACATGAATAATGAAAGAAGTGAAACTTTCCTAAAACTTTTTATAGTTCTTGCTCATAATTGTGGTGTGCTTCACACCCATGAATAAGACTACTTAACGGAACTTTCAGACACCCTAGGACACTTTAAACCTTGTGCTCTGATATCAAGTTTGTCATGGATCAAGATTACCCCAAGACTAACACGGTGCTTAGAGTCATAAGTTACCTCAAACTAACCCATGGTTTAGTACCTTCTATGAACACGGGAGAAAATTACAAAATATTAGGCAAAAGATAAACTGGAAAATCTAATAATAAATGATAATGTAAATAACATTAATCATGTTTCAATATCTAATAAAACTGAAAATATGCCTAACTGTCTAAAAGCCTCTAAAACCTGGGAAGTTGATAGGACAAAATATTAGGCAAAAGATAACCCATTCTTGAAGGATAAGGACTCACCATAACTACTGCTGAGTCGCACAAAAATTAACTAGGCATGATCCTAGAACTGAACACCTGAACCCATATTATAAGATAATATAGCATAAAAGAGAGTACGCAATCAATACTTTGCATGTAGTGAGTATGTAAGATGGGAAAACTAACTAATATAACTAAGCATGAATGCATAAACATGTAAACTGAATGTAAGACCGACTATAAGCATTAGCTGAATAAGCTGAATAACTGGATAGTTTAATACAAGGTCATGCATATCTGAGTTGAAACATAAACTAAATATATAATTACTAAAATTAAACTGGATACCATGGGATCTAATTACAACCAACATACCTTAATCTAAGAAATACTGGGTTTTAACATGTAACCTCAGTTGGAAGGGTGTCAATACCTTTCAAGGGTACTAACACTAGATGGCGTGAACCCACTAAACGGATATCCCAAAGGATTAGGGTGCCAGTCCTCTATTTTTAGGTGACCCCTAATAACCTAGATAGCAACGTAGTTCTAGAACTTAGGGACTTCTACTATAGGTCTTAGTCGTCAACTAGCGGGTGAGCCTTCATCCCTGCGTTCTCTCGGTGCTAAGTACTACTCCCAACTAAACTTATACTGACTTATAATTGAGATGTAAATTAGCAAATTATATTCTCAATCATAGTGTTTTGAAAATAATAATACATGTAAAATTCTAAAAAAATAAATAACATTTAAGCTGATATATGCATAGGTTCTTAGGTATTGGTTTTTCATAACCCACCAGCATAGACTAATGCAATGAAACATGATAAGAATAAAACTGACCATGGTATGGAAAATCAAGAATAATACTCAATATTTCAATAACTGGTCATATTATGGACAAGTTGAATTATCAAACTTATGGAAACATATTTCATGGTTCAAATGAAAAAGACTAAGATAGAGTTGATAACTCTTATTTTGACTTTGAACCCAATTAAAGGAGAAAAGGGTTTGTACTTGTAATTTAAGAAAGTTCTTGGGACTTAATAGGTGGAAGGGACCGATTGATGAAATTCCACTTGGGACTCAATGAGTAGAAGGGATGCATGATGAAATCTTACATACCTGAAAAACCCCTTGAGAATCTTCTTGAAACTTGATCTTTCTTTGGATGAACCCTAGTTTGGCATTTTAGAGAATAAATTGCTTTTTTAATTATGTGTTGACAAATTTCTGAGTTATGAGAGGTTAGGGTAATGTTTACCCTTGATAACAAATATTTTAAAGTCTTAAACGTCATAGATTTTAGGTTAAAAGAAAGGAATTCACCAAATAGCCCATGTTAAAATCATGCAGGTATTTTAGTTCCGGTCGTCACGGCTCACTCTATCACTTATACCCTATGGTCACGAGTAGTGGTCTAAGTCATTACCTGAGGTTCTGAGGTTTGGGCTCTTCACTGCTAAGGTAATGAATCCCTCTCCTAACGACTCATAAGGTTTGACTATAAGATGTTAGGATTAGTTATAGTCTAGGACTTAATTTTTGGATTTCTTTCTGCTAAGTTGGCGAGACCACCTAACGACTCATTGTCACTGATCACAAGTCATAGGGTCTAGTCTTCACCCTGGGATAAAGTTTGAGATTTTTACAGGAGTGGCAACAACTCCTACATAATAACTCATTACGACTGGTAACAACTTATAACTTGAGTCATTATCACTGGTAGCTATCATGCTTTTAAGAAAATTTTCATAACTTTTTGCCACGACTCAGATTAAGATGAGACCTCTGGAATTAGTAAACTAATTTATTAGCCTGCCTCAATTGGGGTCTAACTCTTGGAAAATTGTGGTATTACACAACTTTTCTCCCTCTGTATACCACTGATATGCTATATCTTTTAACTGATAAACAGTAAACTCCACACCCTCTACATCAGTAGCATGCATTAGCCTTAAGATCTTCTCCATCTCATCAAAAATCCCTAAGAATCCTTATAAACCTTAGAGCCTATGAAGGTTTAGGGATTCAACCTCATGAACTAGCCAACCTGAGTGACCTTCGAAGAGGGAACAATAGGACCAATATGGTCAGAAAAGCGAGACTGAGATGCCACTAATTTAGTAAGCAGGTGAATGAATTGGCGAAACTCTACATTTGAAATATCACCCTGAGTCATCATGGCATGAGTATCATCAGTGTGGGAAGCCCAAAAAGGACTAGTAGGGACTGGTAGGACTCCACGTGAGGCAGCACAATCAAGAGTAGGGACCCCAGACCGGGTCTGCACTCCATACATAGGGTGAGGCCCCTCTACATTGTCCTCAGGTAGGAAAGAGTTCCCAGTAGAGTTTCTACGAATTTTAAATCTTTGGGGAGGTATGATCTAAAATGCAAGGAATCCAGGAGTTAGAGAAGCTTCATAACACTAGATTCTATAGGCCTAAATAGAACACAAGAAAGGGAAACAATCTTAAATAGCTTGTATCCTACTCCTTGTAAGTGTGGTGTGATACACATCCATATAAAGGACTCTACCCAACAAGGCTTTGTGGATAACCAACGATGCCAAACCATTCTCTGATACTAAGATTTTTACAACCCAAACCAGGGCCTAGTCATGATGGGTATCTCAAGCCCATCGTGGGATAGAGACCACCCCCTTAGCCTAACCACCTAAGCACAATATAGATCAAATACGAAGCAAAACTAAACTAAATAAAGATATGTATATAAAACCATAAAAGAGAATATGAGTCAAACCTAATGACCAACCAACCCCACACTTGTTAACAAAACATCTAAAACTAGAATACCAAACTAGTTTGAGATAGGACCCCAACCATGACAATGGAGCACTTCAATTCTCAAAATAGAAAAAAATTAATGAAATAGTAAAGCTTTCTAAATAATGGAGGCTCACCACTTCACAACAACTCAACTGATAACCACACCACTTAATACTTCATAGGGGTAACAGAAGTTTCTTCAAACCCTACATCATGAAATGATGTAGCATTCTAGGATAGCCAGTGGATAGGAACTAGCATATAACTTAGGGAAAGTAATAAAATAATACCATGTCTAAAGTCAGACAAAACCATATATGTGTGAACATAAACACACATATATATAAGATGTTGGGATAGGGTAAAAAGTTATAAACGTGAGATTTAAAAATCATTAACCTAGAGCGTGTAGCTATATCCATCCTAAGGGAACCCATGGGTTATATCCGTCCTAAGGGAACCCATGGGTTATATGGGTTCATCTCCCCTACTGAAAGGGCTCCAGTATGTGTAGCTGCAAAAATTGAGGTAATCCAACGAAAGGCCAGCCACCGAGACTCCAACCATTCTAATAAAATATGTATATTATGTCAACCATCCACACAGTCATATAGACCCTTACGTCGGTAAATGTGGTCTCCAGTATCAGTCCCTTCGGGACCTCTACCTTCACAACGAGATACATAATCCGCATTAAGCCCAAATTAAAACCATTATGCACATAAATCCATCTATTAACCCAGGAGTCATTTATTGAGGCATTTACCATTGGTATCGTCATGCTAATTATGCTTGCAAGCTAAGTCCAATTATATCATTTCAATCCAATTAAATCAACTAACTCCCTAGTTCCATTTAAAACCAAACTATGTCCACTAAGGCCTTTAAAATCTATTTTAATCCATTTGTCCTTTAATACAATAAATAGTTCCAAAAGTGGGTTAAATCATGTAAATTCTCAATTTAAAACCAAAGTTTATGAAGGTGGATTAAGGATATTACCATTATTAAGCCAAAATTCAAAAAATTAGGGAAACCCATATTCCCTATTTCAAATTCCCATAACCATTCACCCATTTAATTAAAAACCCCTAATTTAAAGCATGATATCATATTGAAAACATGGGTAAAGGAATTTCAGTAGAAAACAATTAAAAATCCTCAGCCCAATTACATACCCACAATCAAATTCATATGAACAATGATTAAACATATGCCCTTGTATAAAAATTAAGTTAGGGAGGAGAGACATGCCTAAACACCAAGAAATTTGGAGATAAAATCACCAATTAAAGACTAGATAATTAATCCTTTGAAACCCGGGCTTTATCTTGACTTTAAAAGTTTGAGAGGAGAATATGATGTTTATGATTTGGTGAATGATAAAAAAGGGACCCCTTAGGGTGTTTTAAGTCATGGGTAAAGTGTAAAGAAAAAAAAATACCAAAATACCCTTAATGAAAATGTGCAAGAAAATTGCTCCCTATCATTATGGATCGGGTAATGACTAGTCACGAGTCACTATATGGACTCGTGTCTTAAGAAGAAACTTTGGGACATCTTAATATTATGGTCACAAGTCCCTTACCATGACTCATGACCTTACCTTATGACTCATCAAATCTAAGTTATGATCAAGACAGTAACTCGATTATACTTTACTGGTGAGACTACAACTCTCATCCTACGACTCGTAACAAGTGGTAACGACTCAACACCTGAGTCTTGGTCTGGGTAGTTTTGTCAACACTCAAAAATTTTCATAGTCAAAAACCTGGGGTATCACAAATAATTTATTGCTCCAAGACTAGATTGAAGGTATTCTTCCAATAACATTAATATGGTATAATTCTTCTTATTTATAGTGGAATACTCTCTATGCTTTACCTTTGGTACTAGGCTATTCGAACTTTGATAAAGTTTTGTGTTTATTTTTTTCCTACTTGTTTTTGTGAGTGTATGCTAGTTAATTCATGCTCTTCCATAATAATTGATATCAAAGGATTGGTTAATATTTTCTACATATAATAAGTGTATAAGATTATTATTCATCTTCAACTCAGTTAGCAGTAGAGATATTGGATGGTGGATCTAGTTTCAGTCTGTAGAATATTGTTCTACCAAATAGTAAGAATCGACTTCCAAAGTCGATTTTCCCAGGAAAAAACATGACCTTCATTCTTAAGAGAGGAAAAACTTGGTCAAAAAATCTAAACCGTCCACAGGAGGTGTGTAAAACCGTCCATCAGTGGGCAGTTTTATTTTTAAGTCTAAAAATAAATTGAAAATGAATTTAGTTTTTTAATTACTGTCTGACTTCCTATGGTCGATTTTATATATATTTTTTATCATTTTCATCTTCAACATTTTTTATCTCGGGAAGTTGGTTTTATAATAGAAAAGAATTTATATATTAATAAATTGGAAATGAATTTGTTATTTTTTTACTATCTGACTTCTTGTGGTCAGTTTTATATATATTTATTTTGTTTTTTTATTTTCAACATTTTTTACCTTAGGAAGTTGGTTTTATAATAAAAATAAAATAAGTATTTATAATAATACCGACCTCCTATGGTCAGTATTATATAGAGTACTAGTTTAGGTGCACGTGCCTCGCACGTGTACCTTACTTTAGTGAGTTTAATTTTATCAAGACACCCAAAAATTAAAAAAACATAGCAGTCCTTGAAATTGTTGATTGAATTTTTTTCTAGTTTGCATCTGAACATTCAGCTGCTTTCAGCTCTTACCCATCATAGTAAAAAAAAAGTAGAATTTCGTCAACTAAAAAGAACGTATATTAATTGAAACACATAAAAAATTGAATTACAATAAAACTTTAAAAGTGTTTAGGTCAAGTCAAGCTCATGAACTTCTTTTACAGGATAAAGTTATAATTTATTCTCTTCCATCTGACAATTTTTCTCTAATTCGTGTATCACTCAAGAATGAAGAAATACTTAATTTTCTTCCCCAATTTTTAGCCCTCGTCTTTTTCCATATTTTTAAATAAATATGATTGATATTTCAACTTATTCCTTTTGGAATCAACCCCAATCTAGTTGAGTTCTATACCTAATCAGTGATGCTTAGAGGTATAATTTGGGCGACATTAAATTTTGATGTTGTTGCCAGGGAATACGATTATAGAGTTGATTGACTGTGTCTCTTGGGGTCATTGTTTCTATTTATAGATTTTACTTTCTATTGTTTTAAGGTATACACCAATGTATGACTAATACATGGAGTCAAGGAAATACCATAATTCCACTTGATGCAAAACTTGAGAAAAATTTGAGAACTATTAAAAATATAGTAAACAAAGGAGTTCAGAATTAAAGAGCCCTGTTCAAGGGCATTCATGATGAGGCTGCAGTATTGAATTAGCTAACACATCAATATCATGTTCAGGAAATAGTGGAAAAGATAACTCCTTGATTGATGGCTAAAGAGAATACCAAGCAAGAAGCTGTTAGGCAGGCAAATAGGGAAGAAAGGGTTAGACAAGATGAAGCAAACCATCTAGTTGTACTTATTGAGGGGGAAAGAAAGAGAAGGAATAGGGGAAACATCCTCTACAATAGTATCTCCCCCACTATAAAGATCTGGAAGAAGAATCAGATTATTTGTAACTGGTTTAAACATGTATAGTTATCCCACTAGAATTGTCTCCAAGGACTAAGTTTGACATCACTAGTGCCATGATCCACTTGTTGAACTTAAAGAGGGTGTTCTCAGGACTCTTTACTGATGATGAAAATATGCACGTTATGAAATTTGTACGGATTTCACATTATATAATCTTCCTAGAGTGAATCATGAGGAGATTAGACTATAGATGTTTTCTTTCTAGTAGATAGGAGAGGCTACATTATGGTTGGTTGAGTTACCATGAGGGTAGATTACTATATGGATTATGTTAAAACCTCAGTTCTTGGATAGATTTAACCACCTTCTAGAATATTGAAATTAAAAGAGAAAATCTACCACTTCAAGTAGTTGTATTTAGAGGCATTATATGAGACTTGGTTGAGGTTCAAGAAAAAGTTACAAAATGTTCCTAATTGTAGGATGAGTGGTACAAAATTTCTTGTGATCATTTATAGAGCTTTGATTCAAACACCAAGGTGGTAGCATACACTGTCACTAGTGAGTTATTTATTAGTCTACGTTGGGAGCGCACTTCTGAGATTCTAAATTTAATTGCATAAACCAACTAAGGTCAGTATACTAAAAATGCGGATAGACCCATAGGCACTTATGGAATTAGAGAATGCATAGAGATGTGAGCATTGGATGAGTCGGTTGCTCAAGAGGTAGTGCTGCTGAGGACTGAGATAGGACTGTTTACGAAGTAATTTACAAAAGCATGAGCAAAAAAAGTGAATACAGTGGGTTCATAAGGTAAGGCGCCTATCTATGAAGATTTAGATTTTGAAGAAGAGTCAAAGTATCTAAATAGAGAAATGTCGAGTTTTCAAGGCAAAGACCAAGGTTCTAACCAATACAATTGGAACTCTACGGAGGGAGAAAGATCAAAACTACTATAGAGATAACAATAACTATAGGTCTCAGTATAGAGATAGGAGTAGGGATTGAGATATGTGATTGGAGGAGATAGGATGACTAAAAAGATAAGAGTGGCCTTTATGTTCCACCTAAAAACCATGATGCTGATTCAAGAAATTTAAGGATGGAAAACATGCATGTAAAGGTTGTAAAAGGGGTAGAGAAAATGAAAAACTACCTTAACGAGATTAGGGAGGATATTTTTGGAATAAGTCAGAGGAGGAATCATATGCTATCACCAAAAATCATCTTGAAAAATAGTTTGGTTAGATGTTTATCATATTGAACCAACATCAACAAGGTATACTTTCGAGCAACACCATCCAAAACTTAAAAAATGATGGTCATTACTTAGCTATCACAACTAGGAGTAGTAAGATAAACATTGATCCATGTATGCCTAAGATTATTGATAATAAGGTAGAATCTATAATCATCGATAATAAGAAAGTTGCCAAATTTAAGGATATCAAAATTGAGAAACTATCCCAGGCACATCTCTTCGTCGTATATCAGGAGTTTCTTGGGTTTGGCTGGTTATTATTGATGGTCTACTGAAGGATTTTCATCTATTACATACCCCATGTCCAAATTGACTCAGAAGAAAGTTAAATTTTAGTGTTCAAATTCTTGTGAGAGGAGTTTTAGGAGTTGAAAACTCGACTCACTACACTTCTTAGGGTATGTTTTGATGGAGAAAGGTAAGGTTATAGCCTACACCTCTAGACAGCTTAAGCCCTATTACAAGAATTATCCCACCCATGATCTTAATTTAGCAGTTTTTGTGTTTGCCTTAAAGATTTGGATGTACTATTTATATGGGGAGCATGTTGATGTATTCACAAACCACAAAATCTTACAGTATGTATTTTCACAGCAAGACTTGAACTTGCATCAAAGAAGGTGGTTAGAGTTGTTGAAAAACTATGACATGAGTGTTCTATATCATTTGGGTAAGGCCAATGTCATGGAAGATTCCCTCAGTAGGTTGTTAATGGGTAGTGTTACTCACTTTGAAAATGGTAAGAAGAAGTAAGTCCAGGAAGTTCATCAGCTTGCCAGACTAGGTGTCCGTTTGGTTGATTCAACTGAGGGCAGTATATTAGTGAAGAATAGTGCAGAATCTTTTTTAGTTTTTAAGGTAAAAGAAAAGCAGGACAGGGATACTAATTTAGTTAAGCTAAAAGAGTCAGTCGGTGACTAGAAGGTAGAGGTTTTCTCCCAAAGGGGAGATGGTGTGTTGCATTGCCAGGGTAGGCTATGTGTTCCATGTGTAGATGATGTGAGACAGTAAATTTTTGCTAAAATGCATGGTGCGTGCTACTCTATTCATCCAGGGGCCACAAAGATGTACCGCAATCTGCAGGAAATCTATTGGTAGAGTGGGATAAAGAGGGATATTGTAGAGTTTTTAGCTACATGATTCAAATTGGGTCATTATGGATAGGATGACCAAATCAGCCTATTTATTGATAGTTCATACTTATTATTCATTCGAGGACTATGCTAGGATCTATATCAGAGAGTTGGTTAGGTTACATGGTGTCTCATTGTCCATCATTTTTGATAAAGGTACGCAGTTTACCTTTCACTTTTGGAAAGCCTTCCAAAAAGGTCTTATTACCTAATTTCATCTTAGTACAACTTTTTACCCTTAGATAGATGGTCAAATAGAGAGGACTGTTCAGACTTTAGAAGATATGATGAGAGCGTGTGTTATTGACTTCAAGGGTAGCTGGGATAACCACTTACCTTTACTGAGTTTGTGTATAATAAAACCTATCATTCCAGTATTCAGATGGCTCTATTTAAGGCTCTTTATGGGAGGAGATGTATATCTCTCATTGGTTAGTTTGAAGTAGGTGAGGCCGTGATGATGGGGCCTAACCTAGTGTTTAATTCCTTAAAGAAAGTACAGTTGATCAGGGAGAGGCTTAAGACAGCCCAGATCCAACAGAAATCTTATACGGATGTAAGGAGAAAAGATCTCGAGTTTGAGATTGGAGACTTGGTGTATTTGAAAATCTCTCCCATGAAGGGAGTGAAGAGATTTGGTAAGAAGGGGAAGCTTAGTCCCTGATATGTTGGTCCTTATAGGATTCTGAGTTATTTTGGGAAGGTAGCCTATGAACTTGAGTTGCCTGCAGACTTAGCATTAGTGCACCCAGTGTTTAACGTCTCCTTGCTAAAGAAGTGCAGAGGTTACCCAGTAGTTCTAGTCTTCGTAGAGAGTGTAGGTGTTCAGAATAGTTTCTCTTAGGAAGAAGTCCCAGTCGAAATACTTGATCATCAGACTCGTAGACTAAGGAACAAAGAAGTTCACCTGGTCAAAGTTCTGTGGCGGAATCAGTCCGTTGAGGGAGCCACTTGGGAAGTAGAAGTATACATGCGAACCAAGTACCCTCATCTCTTCTCCACAAACTTAGACTCAGCCTAATGTAACAATCTTCCTTAGATTTACTCAGTTCCATGCTTAGTTTCAGCTGCATATCATTCTCATATCATTCATGCATTCATGGATCAGTTCAGTCATGTGTCATGCCTCAAGATTCAGTTATGTTTCAGCTATGCTTGTCATTATAGTTTCAGTACCCTAGTGCCTCTCAAATTAACCAATCTCATTCGAAGACGAATGTTCCCAAAGGGGATATATTGTAAGACCCTACAAATTCTTAGTCATTTAGGTCCTTTGTAGCGTGCCAAAAGAGGTCCCAAACTTAGAAAATTTCAGCTAAGTGTTGACACTTAGTCTCATTTTTGGCCTCGATACTTCAATGGCATTATTGAAAATTTTTTTGGCCTTAGATTGTCGATTTTTAAATTGATTCATGATCAGGGTTATCTATAGGTCCTCTCGGGTGAGTTTTAAAATTTTTGGACATCGTTTGAGTCGCATTTGGATGACCAAAATAGCACGCCAATGCGATCAGTACGCGTCGCATTGGCTATCGCATCATCACCATCGACACAATGCATCGGTAATAGCGTCGATACCATTGACGTGGTGAATCACCTATTGCATCACTAGGCCTTTTTCAATTCATTTAATCTCGAGTCTAGAGGGGTATTTTAGTCTTTTTCCCTCACTTAAACATAGGATTTAGGTCCCAAAACAATATTTTTGCCTCATTTATCACAATTCTCTCAAAATCAAAAGCATTTTCTTTCTAGAAAAAACCCTAGCCTCTTTAACATTCAAGTTCAATTTACAAGAAATCGTTCAATAACTTTCAAGAATTGGTCAATCAAGGTATGTTCAGGTGTTCATCCTTGGGTTCCTTCCACCCTTAGAGTTCAAGAATATTTTTTTCAAGTACTTAGATTATGAATTACATTCTTGAGTGGAACTATGTTCATGTATGTGATGTTGTGTGGTTTTCAAGTCAAGAATAATTTGAGTTTCATATGAATTAACTAGAATATATGTTGATGTATGTAACCCCCATGTTTAATATTTGAACTTTGGTATTGAATGTGGTAATCATGATATTTGTATATTACTTATTCTCATGCAGAATATTTATTTATCCTAAGTGTTTGACAAAATATGTATGTGAAATAATTATGCATAATAACCTATGTGATGCTTTTAGAGTTGAGATATGATTTCATTATCTAAACTATCAAGTCCTGGGGGTATTAAATACCTGAAACATAGATGTTGTCTAGTCTCCAGTCAGAATAGAAGAATTTCTTGGTATCCCGAACAGTAGCATTCATTCAGTCAGCAGAATGAGTGTGAGTTCATTCAAGCCTAGAACAGTCTAGAGATTAGTTTAGTGTCAATTCAGTTAGGAGCAGGATTCAGGACCGAGTGAACCCAGGGATGGGGGCATTCTTGTTAGTAGAGGGTTTGACCCTTAGTAGCAGTCCCTGAGTTACATAACTATGTATCCAGCATAGGGTAAATAGTTTTCTTGCCAGACTAGGGTTGACGTAACCATATATATCTCATTAGTCTTCCTGCCAGATTATGGTTGACCCAGATCATGTTAGTAACCCATGGCACGGTGCTAACAACCTTCCAACTGGGGTTATAGGTTGGACCCCAATTAGTATATTTTTTGGGGTATGTCGGTTAAATGATAGCTCCCATAATTATAGTTTTAGTACTCAGTATTCAGTAATCAGTATCCAGTATTCAATATTTAGTACAGAACTTAGTTCAGTTCTACACGATCATGACTTACAATTATCAGTTATTCAGTTATCAGAAACTCAGAACTCAGCTTCAAACTAATTCAAATAGATGATATATGCTTTGTATTGCATTATTAGTACTTACAGTATTTCCAGTCTTGCATACACTCTCATCAAGTTATTTTATCGTATTTAGTTAGTATTCTCATGCACATGAACCCATGCATATGAATCTAACCTCACCTATAATACCAGTACATTCAAAGTACTAGTGCATACTCTTTCTTTATGCTATAATGTCTCATATGATAGGTTCGGATTCTCGGGTTCCTAACCTTACTTAGTTAGATTTAGTTGATCAGCAACAGTGGTAGTAGTGAGTCCTCATCCATCGAGGACATGAGCTTTATTCAATTAATATATTGTTTCAGTAGTTTAGTTATTTCAGATAGTAGTTATGAATTAGTTGGGGCGTGTCCCATCAACTCTTTTATGTTAAATGTTTAGAGGCTTTCAGACATTATCTGTTAGCAGTTATTCTATAGATGTATTCAGTTTTGATTTTGTTTTATGAACCTTATGGCATTTTTAGTTTTACTTTCTCATATACTTTATGATTATTATTCAGAGCGCACAGCAGGTACCAGTCATGGGTTAGCCTATGGTCCTTCGGGATCGTAAGCATTGTGTGATGCCCAGGGTATAGTCTAGGGGCATTACAAACTTGGTATCAGAGCCTAATATTCTAAAGAGTCCTAGGGAGTCTGAAAGCTGCATCAAGTAAGGTCTTGTACATGGGTGTGTAGCGCGCCACACTTATAGATAAGAGGCTATGAGGCATTTTTAGGAAAAAAGTTCCCTTTTTTCAGTATTCGTATTATGTGAGTGAGCATTATCTTAAATTAAACTATCTATCTAATCCAACTTTTCTTTCTATTTACAAAACATGCCTCCTAGAAAGACCAATAGAACAAGAACTGGAAACCATCCAGCACCTCCGCCCATTTAGGAAGATCCCTTGAATGAGCACATTTCTCACACAGAATTCAGAGTAGCTTTCACCACTCTAGCCCATTCTATGGTAGCTAGGAATGTTTGACAAGATATTATTCAGGCCAACCCAGTGTCCAATACTATTGCAGCTAGAATTTGGGACTTCACTCGAATGAACCCTCATTTATTTTTAGGGTCTAAGTCTGGAGAGAACACAAAGGAATTCCTTGACATGGTGCAAAAGGTAACAAACATTATAGGGGTAACCTCTAATGAGTGTGTTGAGTTAGCTTTTTATCAGTTGTAAGATGTGGCTCATACGTGATTTAAGCAGTGAAAGGTAGATAGGGGCACAAATATAGGGCCTATAGAATGGAAGGATTTTGCTACAGCCTTCTTATATGGGTTCTTTCCATTGGAGCTAAGGCAGGATAAGGTGTCAGAGTTTATTAACCTGAAGTAGAACAACATGAGTGTGAAAGAGTATTTGCTCAAATTTACTCAGTTGCCCAAGTATACTCTTCATGTGGTAGTTAATAGCAGGTCTAAGATGAGCAAGTTCATGTCTGGTGTATCTAATAGTATGGTCAAGGAATGTAGGACTACAATGCTGATTTAGGAGATAGAATTAGCTAGGTTGATAGTCCATGCTCAACAAATTCAGGAATAGAATACTAAGGATAAAGAGAGGGAAAATAAGAGGGCTAGAATAGGTAGCTTTAGTTTTGCTCAGCCAAAGTTAGAAGGTGGTAACCGTCCTTAATTCTACCTAAAATCTTTAGTCCCAGCTCTGTTTTTGGCTAGTACGCTGATGCCCAAATTCAGGAATGACATTAAGATAGGGCGCCAGGCTCTAAATCTCAGGGTAGTGTGAACAGTGCCCAAATAAATTCTCTTTGTCAGAAGTGTGGAAGAAATCATTAGGGTATCTGTAGGACTAGTAGTGATGTGTGTTTTGGGTGTGGTAAGCCAGGCCATAGGATCAGAGAATGTCCTCAGGTGGGTTTGCAGAGTCAGCATAACTATTCCCTAATTTATTTTAATCGCCCATCTCAGTAGGGTGTCATTTTCAGTGCCACCAGTGGGCAGTGCCTAAATAAGCTCTATGCACTTCAGTCCTGACAGGATCAAGAGAGTTCTCCTGGGGTAGTTATTGGAATGTTGTAATTATTTCACTTATATGTTTATGCTTTATTAGTACTGGAGATTCTCTGTCAACTTCGAAGTCAGTCTCAAAATCCTAACAGAGCCTTTCTTAGTATCTACCCCAGTGAATAAGTCTATCATAGCCTGACGGGTATACAGGAACTGTCCGGTCATGGTGTCTTAGAAAGTTACATTAGTAGACCTTGTAGAGCTACAGATGATGGATTTTAATGTCATTCTTGGCATGGATAACCCTCATTCATGCTATGCTTTAGTTGATTGTAGGAGTAGAATTGTCTATTTTCAGTTCCCAAAGGAACCAGTCCTTGAATAGAGGGGCAGTACCACGCATTTAAGGGTTAACTTATTTCATACCTTAGAGCGAGAAAAATGATATCTAAGGGGTATGTCTAATATTTGGTGTGAGTCAAAGACTCTAGTTCTAAGACTCCTAACTTTGACTCAATTCTAGTTGCAAGTGAATTTCTAAATATGTTTCCCAAAGATCTCCTCGGAGTTTCTCTCGAAAGGGAAATCGACTTTGAAATAGCCTTCTTCCTGATACTCAACCCATATCTATTCCACCATACAAAATGGCTCCATCTGAACTTAAAGAGTTGAAAGAATAGTTGAAGGACCTCTTAGACAAAGGGTTCATCAGGCCCAACGTATCTCTTTGGGGTGCACCAGTTCTATTCGTGCGAAAAAAAATGGTTCCCTTAGAATGTGTATTGACTACTGTCAGTTGAACAAAGTCACCATCAAGAATAAATTCCTACTTCCTAGAATCGATGAATTATTTGACCAACTTTAGGGTACCAGTTACTTTTCTAAGATAGACCTTAGATCCGGCTATCATCAGCTCAGAGTCAGAGAATGTGACATTCTGAAAATAACTTTCAAAACTCAGTATGGTCACTTCAAATTTCTAGTCATGTCATTTGGTCTTACCAATGCCCGAGCAGCTTTCATGGACTTGATGAACTACGTGTTCAAGCAGTACTTAGACATATTTGTCATAGTATTCATCGAAGACATTCTTGTCTATTTCTACAGTGAAAATGATCACGCAGACTATCTGAGAATTGTACTACAGACTCTTAGATCCCATCAGTTGTTCGCCAAATTAAGTAAATACAAATTTTGTCTAAGGTCAGTATCTTTTCTTGGTCACATAGTTTCCAATGATGGCATTAAAGTTGATCCAAAAAGACCGAAGTAGTGAGAAACTAGCCCAGGCCTATCTCTTCGTCAGATATGAGGAGTTTTTTGGGATTGGCTGGCTATTATCGATGATTTGTTGAAGGATTTTTGTCTATTGCATCCCCCATGTCCATATTGACTCAGAAGAAAGTTAAATTTCAGTGGTCAGATTCTTATAAGAAGAGCTTTCAGGAGTTGAAGAATCGACTCACTATAGCCCTAGTTTTAACTTTGCCCAATGGTTCAGATGGATTTGTTGTATACTATAATGCTTCTAGAGTTGGTTTGGGGTGTTTTTGATGCAGAGAAGTAAGGCTATAGCCTATGCCTCTAGACGGCTTAAGCACCATGAAAAGAATTATTTTGCCCATGATCTTAAAGCAGTTGTTGTATTTGCCTTAAAGATTTAGAGGCACTATTTGTATGGAGTGCATGTTGATGTATTCACAAATCACAAAATCTTGCAGTATGTGTTTTCACAACAGAAAGACCTAAACTTGCATCAGAGAAGGTGGTTAGAGTTGTTAAAAGACTATGATATGAGTGTTCTGTATCATCCGGGTGAGGCCAATGTAGTGGTAGATGCCCTCAGTAGGTTGCCCATGGATAGTTTTACTCACTTTGAAAATGGTAAGAAAAAGTTAGTCTAGGAAGTTCATCAGCTTGACAGACTAGGTGTCCGTTTGGTTGATTCGGCTAAGGGTAGTGTATGGGTGCAGAATAGTTTAGAATCTTCTTTAGTTTTTGAGGTAAACGAAAAGCTGGATAGGGATCCTAATTTAATTAAGCTGAAAGAGTCAGTCAGAGACCAGAAGGTAGAGGTTTTCTCTTACGAGAGAGATGGTGGGTTGCATTTTTAGGGTAGGCCATGTGTGCCATGTGTAGATGCCATGAGACAGCGAATTCATAATGAAGCGCATGGTGCACACTACTCTATTCATCCAGGGGCCACAAAGATATACCGTAATCTGCATAATCTGCGGGAAATTTATTAGTGGAGTGGGATGAAGAGAGATATTATAGAGTTTGTAGTTAAGTGCTCAACGTGTTAGAATGTTAAGATTGAACATCAGAATCCAAGTGGGTCTATGCAGGAGTTCAGTATTCCCACTTGGAAATGGGAGGAAGTGAACATGGATTTTGTGACAAGATTGCCTCATACACGTTGACAACATGATTCAATTTGGGTCATTGTGGACTTGATGACCAAATCAGCCTATTTCTTGCCAGTTCATACTTCTTATTCAGCTGAGGACTATGTCAGGATCTATATTAAAGAGTTTGTTAGGTTACACAGTGTCCCATTATCCATTATTTCATATAGAGGTACGCAATTCACCTCTCACTTTTGGAAAGCCTTCCAAAAGAGTCTTGGTACCTAAGTTTTTCTCAGTACAGCCTTTCACCCTCAAATAGATAGTCAAGCAGAGAGGACCGTTCAGACTTTAGAAGATATATTGAGAGCATGTGTCATTGACTTTAAGGGCACCTGGGATGACCATTTACCTTTGATTGAGTTTGTGTATAATAACAGCTATTATTCAAGTATTTAGATGGCTCTGTTTGAGGGTTTTTATGGGAGAAGATGTAGATCTCCCATTGGTTGTTTTAAAGTAGGGGAGGCCATAATGGTGGGGCCCAACCTGGTGTTTGATGCCTTAAAGAAAGTGCAATTAATCAGGAAGAGACTTAAGATAGCCCAGAGCTGATAGAAATCTTATACGGATTTAAGGAGAAAAGATCTCGAGTTTGAGATTGGTGACTTGGTATATTTAAAAATCTCTCCCATAAAGGGAGTGAAGAGATTTGGTAAGAAGGGGAAGCTTAGTCCTCAATATATTGGTCCTTATAGGATTCTGAGTCATTTCGAAAAGGTAGCCTATAAAGTTGAGTTACCTAGAGACTTAGCATTAGTGCAACCAGTGTTTTATGTCTCCTTGATAAAAAAGTGCATAGGTAACCCAGCAGTTATAGTCCCCGTAGAGAGTGTAGATGTTCAGAATAGTCTCTCTTACGAAGAAGTCCCAGTTAAAATCCTTGATCGTCACACTCGCAGACTAAGGAACAAAAAATTTCCATTGGTCAATGCTCCTTGGTGGAATCAGTCCGTTGAGGGATCCACTTGGGAAGCAGTAGTACACATGTGAATCAAGTACCCTCATCTCTTCTCCGCAAACTCAGAATCAACCTAAGGTAACAGTCTTTCTTAGATTTACTCAGTTTCATGCTTATTTTTTATTGCATATCATTCTCATATTATTCATGCATTCATGGATTAGTTTAGTCATGTATCATGTCTCAAGATTCAGTGATGTTTCATCTATGCATGTCAGTATATACTCAGTACCCCAGTGCCTCTCAGCTTAATCAGTCTCATTTGAGGATGAATGTTCCCAAGGGGGAGATATTGTAAGACCCCACAAAGTCCTAGGCTTTTCAGTCCTTTGTAGCATGCCGAAAGAGGTCCCAGACTTAGAAAATTTTAGCGAAGTGTTGACACTTAGTCTCATTTTTTTCCTTGATATTTAAATGGTATTATCTACGATCTTTCTGGCCTTAGATTGTCATTTTTTAAATTGATTCATGATCAAGGTTATCTATAGGTCATCTTGGGTGAGTCTCAGAATTTTTGAACATTATTTCGTTCACGTTTGGATGACCAAAATAGCAAACCAATACGATCAGGACACGTTGCGTTGGCTATTGAGTCATCACTATCAATACGATGGGTTGGTAATCGCATTGATACCATCGACGCAGCACATCGCCTATCGTATCACTGGCCTTTTTAGCTCATTTAATCCTGAGTCCAAAGGGGTATTTTATTCTTTTATCCTCACTTTAAAATGAGATTTAGGTCCCAAAACAATATTTTTGGCTTATGTATCACAATTCTCTAAAAATTAAAAGCTTTCCCTTTCAAGAATAAACCTTATCCCCTTTAACATTCACGTTCAATTTACACGAAATCCCTTAATAACTTCCAAGAATTCATCAATCAAGGTATGTTTAGGTGTTCATCCTTGGGTTCCTTCCATCCTTGGAGTTCAAGAATCTTTTTTCAAGTACTTAGATTATGAATTACATTCTTGAATTGAACTATGTTCACATATGTGATGTTTTGTGGTTTTCAAGTCAAGAATAATTTGAGTTTCATGTGAATTAACTAGAATGCATGTTGATGTATATAAACATCATGTTTAATCTTTGAATTTTGGTGTTGAATATGGTAATCACGATATTCATATATTACTCATTCTCATGTAGAAGATTATGTATCCTAGGTGTTTGACAAAATATCTATGTGAAAGAATTATGCATGATAACCTATGTGTGATGCTTTTAGAGTTGAGATATGATTTCATTATCTATGCTATTGGGTACTGAAGGTATTACATACCCAAAACTTAGCTGTTATCTAGTCTCCATTCAGAATAGAAGGATTTTGTAGTAACCCAAATAGTAGCATTTGGTTAGTCAGCCAAATCAGTGTGAGTTCAGTCAAGCGTAGTATAGTCTAGTGATTAATTTAGTGTTGATTTAGTTGGGATTAGGATTCTACACCTAGTGAACCCAGGGATTGGCACATTCCTGTCAGCAGAGGGTTTGACCCTTAGTAGCAGTCCCTAAGTTACAGAACTACGTAGCCAACATAGGGTAAATCATTTTCTTGCCAAACATGGATTAATGTAACCATATATATCTCATAAGTCTTCCTACTAGATTAGGGTTAACCCAGCTCATGTTAGTAACCCGTGGCACAATACTAACATCCTTTCAACTAGGGTTATAGGTTGGATAACCCCAAATCAGTCTATAATCGGGGTATGCCGTTTAGATGATAACTCCCACAGTACAGAACTCTGTTTAGTTCTACACGATCATAACTTACTGTTATCAGTTATTCAGTTATCAAAAACTCAGTACTTCAGCTTCAGACTAATTCAAACAGATGATATATTCTTGGTATTGCATGTTTAGTACTTACAGTATTCTCAGTCTTTCATATTCTTTCATCCAGCTATTTCATCATATTTAGTTAGTACTCTCATACACATGAACCCATGCATATCAGCCTAACCTCACCTAGCATTCCAATACATTCAAAGTACTAACGCATACTCTTTCTTTATGTTATGATGTCTCATATCATAGGCTCGGACGCTCAGGTTCCTAACCATACTTAGTCAGATTTAATTGATCAGTAGCAGTGATAGCAGTGAGTCCTCATCCATTGAGGACATTACTTTTATTCAGTTAATATATTGTTTCAGTATTTCAGACAATAGTTGCAAGTTAGTTAGGGTTTTTCCCATCTACTCTTTTATTTCAGATGTTTAGAGGCATTCAGACATTATCAGTTAGCAGTTATTCTATAGATTTATTCAGTTTTGATTCATTTTTATGAACCTTATGGCCTTTTCAGTTTTACTCCATATATACTTTATGATTATGATTCCGTGCTCATAGCAGGTACTAGTCATGAGTTAGCTTATCGTCCTTCGGGGTCATAAGCACTGTGTGACACCCAGGGTGTAGTCTCGGGGCATTACAGTTATTGAGGCTCTAAAAATACCAAGTTATACAAATTTTATGAAGGATTTAGTGATAAATAAGAGAACGGTGAGTTTTGATCCTCTTGACAATGTGCACCACTGTAGTGCAATGGCCTTTTGATATCTGGTGTAGAAGAAAAAGTCCATGGAGCATTCCAGATCCCATACACTATTGGGTCTTTAATCTTCGTAAATGTTTTATGTTATTGGGTACTAGCATAAATTTGATGTCATTATTAGTTTATAGATAGTTGGTGTATGATCAATGAGACTTCTCATGAGAGACTGCTCTATAAAGAATTCGGTAGGAATCTAGATTTTTTAAGGGTTTCATCCTTCATCTTTCCAAATATTTTTTTCATTCTTTATTGTGAGGTTAACTTTGAGGTACCCTTAATTTAAAGGAAACTATTCCATGTGACTAGGTATGCGTTGGTTGAAATGGAGGCTGGGCTGATGAAGTTTTGGTTGGATAGAAAACATGTTACCTTTAATGTATGTCAATCCATAAATCAACCATATGCAGGTGATCCCTGAGACAGATACATTGACGAGGATGATTTTGTAGCTAAGTCATCTCTATGATAGATACATTCGATAAAGATAATTTGGTATCTTCTATTAAGGAGAGACTTGGGGTCGAGGCCCTCGCAGAAACAATTGTTAATTTAAAGGGTGATGATATTTAGAGTTATGATGAGATAGTTAGAACACTTGAAGGTAGGATTCATACAATTATGCACCAAAGAAGTTGGGTCTTGATTTGAAGAATAAAGCAACCCCGCTAGCTAAGTAGATCTTTATTTAAAGAATAAAGTGACCCCGCTAACTAAGTTTTTATTGAGGAGCCTCCAATCTTGGATCTCAAATCTCTTCTACATCATCTTCATTATATATTTTTGGGAGCCACCAATACTTTGTCAGTTATTATTGTAGCTAATTTGGTAAATTGGTAAGTTGAGGATTTGGTTAACATTTTGAAGGGGTTCAAGAGCATCGTGGGATGGTCCGTTAATACTATCATTGGGTTTTCATGTAATGACCTAATTTTTGGTGATTTTTGTGAAATACTTATTTTTATGGTATTTGACAATTTTAATCCTCCCATGGATGGTTTGTGGTATTTCTGGGGTATCGGGATGATTGGCACGGTTCCTAAAGCATTTTTGTGATTTGGGAGAGTTTATGATTTTTGGTTATTAAAAAGGCTTATTAGTTGACTTCGATTAATATTTAGTGATTTGAGCATCGAAAGACAAAACAGACTATGCCGACGGAGTTGGAACATTGACTTTAGGTTGGTAACCTGATTGGTAAGTTTTACAGCTTTTATATCATTTCAACCGGTGATTCGGAAAGTTGTGAAATTGAGTTATGGGGGTCAACTTTGTGAAAATAATATTTTTAAAAAAATCTGATAAGCCATTGAGTTTAGAGCATAGAATTTATTCTAGTAGCTTAGTTTATTTGCATTCTCGAGATTTCAGATGAATCTTGAGGGGTTCGCAGAGACTTGAAATTCTCAAAATCTCCAGCTAGTGCACCACTAGCTGGTTCACTATTTTAAGTGACACTTTAGTTACATAAGAGATTTTCCTTGACAACCAAAGTGTTGCGTAAGCGTTAGCAGAATTGCTTAAGCCATTGTCGCTTAAATGACAGCCTGATCGCTTACGCGACACTCGCGTGCTAGGCGAGCATCGCGTATGTGACACCTGGTAAGCTCCAAATGCCTATTACAATTACTTTACTTTGGTTTTTATCATTTAAATCTTGTGAAAACTAGGATTTAAGAGTGAAATTTGAGGATTTTAGCATGGAAGGCCTAAATTAGTAATTTCTTGATTTAAACCCTAATTTTAACTCATTTTCTCTTAGATTTTTTTCTACAAGTTCCTTAAATCAGCGGAAATATATTGTTGGACAAAAATTTTGATTTTACCCTTCTTTCTTGAAAACTTATTTTGGGGTCCCATTTTGATATCGACCTAGAAAAAGGCAATATGGGTATCATTTATTTTCTTTTAACGTGTAGATTCTATATTTGTACGTTTTAGTAGACTTTGAGTCCATTCTGAATACGAAGATCCATGAGAAAGGCTTTTGGCATAGGGTTTTTTGCATTTGAGGTTGGTTATGGCGTAACTTTCTTCAGATTGGGTTGAATAGTTAATTTTTTTTATAAAATCATGTTATGGGGTGGGAACTAATCATGGATATATCTTTATAATTATATTGTGTCTGTGGGGTCCTATGTTTCTTTGTTTGGTTGTTTTAAGATAGTATTTGCTATGTGTGATTGCGTGGGTCTTATTTGATATTGTTTGCCTTGCGTATGTATATTTGGTTGTATCCTTTCTGATGAAAAAATCTAAAATTGAATTTATGTGGTATCAATGGCATTTTGTGTGTATATTACTCTATTGGCATATGGAATACATTGAATTCATGGATGATTGGCATATTTGTATATTTCTGACTCACATGGTTCATATATTGGTTGGATTTGGAAATTCTCATTTTTGTTGATTGTGAGAATTACATCCTCAAATCATATACTTTCATGAAACATTGGCACCACTGTGGAAATACTAGCTTTGTGACATCATTTTAGACCCTTTGCCGATATAAATGTTGTATATGGATTTATGACCCCCCCCCCCCCGGGGTCCTACCTCGGGAGCACAACTTGGTTAGTGCATACGAAGATTGTACGACAACATCATGCATCACATCATCATCATCTTCATTACATTTTTATATATTGTGTTCATTTTGTATTGTATCTGCGTTCTTGATGTGAAATCTATCTATTTGTATCTCTTTGATGTGTTGATTTGATGTTTGTCCATTGTGTTCCTTTCTTATACCTATTTTTAGTATATGTGTATATTGTAGAACTGTTAGTAGAAATAGTGTGGGATACCATTTAGGACATCTTCTGATTGCAGGTGACGTGCCCATGATGTGTATTTTATATGCTTTATTTACTATTTTTCTCAGTCGTCCTATGATCCTTACTGAGTACAAGTGGACCGTACTCACCCCTACTATGCTCTTTTCATGTAGATCCAGGTATGAGTGCACTGCACAATAGCTTATTCAGGTGGTATCTAGAGTATACTCGAGGTAGCGGTTGATCTATACTTTCGGAGTTGATCAACTACATCTTCTTACCTATTTCATGTCTTGAATTGTAGTCTGAAGAAGATTATGATCCTTTTGGACTTTCGTTATATGTTTTGACATTCGTAATGTATTTGGTAGTTCTTACATTGTGACACCAAGTTTTGATTGATTAATGGTATTATTATTATTATTATTATTATCATTATTATTAGTATTATTAGTATTAGTATTATTATTATTATTATTATTATTATTATTATTATTTGCTTTTCACTTTTATTATTAATGTGTGCTTCAACTTCATTCTAGAAGTATTGCTTTGGGTTTTTGTATTGATTTTGTCACGATCCAATTTACAAGTCATGATGGCACCTATCAATTCCCACCGGTAGGTAAGCCAACACCATAACCCGGAGCTAACTTAATGGGTTAATCTAGTAAAGAAGGCCCTACATAGGTGAAATTTCAAGAACGTCAATTGTAAACATAAGGGTTCTAGATAGAATAAATAGTCATATAAGATACCAATCCAAAAACATGGTAGAGCTAGTACAAGACCAACTAATAGTATCAATACAACTCCAAGTTTAGAGTAGTCAATACATCTGTCTCGAATACTAAAGGCTGAATAAGAAAGATAGAATAAAATTGGGTGATTCAAACTCCAAGATCTCACCTTATCTTCGGAAATCAATCATCGCACGAACCGCGATCAATGGTGACAACTAATACTCGGATCTTCACCAAAAAGGTACAGAAGTGTAGTATGAGTACCAAAACAATGGATACTCAGTAGGCATCATTGGTTGACTGAGCTAAATCATGATATAAGAATGATAAAGTGCAAGATAATCATAACTAAGTCAAGGTACAGAATTGAAGATGAATTATTTCTATCATCATTGTGTATAATAAGTAAGCAAATCAAAATAATAGTGTAATATAAGGCATCAACACATGTCAATATCTCTATACATAACAAACATTAAATATCAAAATAACAATATAACATAAGACATCAAGACATACCAATATCGCCGTACATATAAAGTATTAAATATTGGAATAACACTATGACATAAGGCATCAACGCACGCCAATATTGTTGAGTATAACAAATAAATGATTTGGAATCATATAGTAACACAAGTACAATCACAAGCAAACACAAATACAAAGTTGACGCCCATACACTAACTAGTGCATAGAGTAAAGAAATTGTCACAGCATCCCATACCACCGGAGAGTACACCCAAGAGAAACATAAAGAAATCAAATCATCAATATATCCAAAATTCCTCATTTTCCATAGTTTTCCACAATTTTCATCAAACGGTGATTTTCCAACATTTATAATCTTCATCAATAATCGTATTGAAAAAAAAATACCAATATACTCATAATTGTAATTGTGCCATCATATAGGTATCTATCTCATCAATATACCCTATCCGCTCATTATTAGCTATCCAATGCTTAGTCCTAAACCAATTACTCACTAGCCATCATATAACCTCTAATTATTATCTATACACTATTTAACACATAATAACTATTCATGGGTCAACGACTAACCATTATTCACTAAATAGTCAATATCTAGCATCTAGTCAAGATTCACCACTAGACCACATTCACTAATTAACCAATATTTATTTCTAGCCATCATTATTCCACTAGCCACCATCTAACAAAAGACCACCAATCACCATTTATTCACTATTCATCTACAACTAACATCCTTTATTAATAACAACTAATCAACACCATAAACTTAGTCATCAATAGCAACTAATCACCACCATTGCTAAACCCATTATCACTAACCTCCCTAACAAGTAATCATCACTATTAATAGTCATCAATGCCACTAGTCCTCTTTATACCTGAGGTTCACTAGTCCAGTAGTCACTATTAGTCACTTAAGCAATATCCACCACTAAGCATCTTTCATCCTTAAATCAATCACTATACCAAATTTATACCTAAACTCATTAGAACACTATAATCGACATCTCTAGTATCAATATTATACCCAACTACACAACAACATAAATAAACATATAATTGTCATACGTAGGGCTAGCCGGATTTGAATCGGTCGATGTACACATAGAAACATCAATAATCATCCTTCGTCCTCGTCGAGCATCACCATATCATCATAGTATCCTCCAGTCATTTTGGGCATCATTATAACATCGCAATCTAGGTATCATCGTACAATCATAACATCATCTGACAGCACTGAATATCATCACATCATCATAATGTCCTTTGGCCTTGTCGAGTATCATCATAATATCCTCCGACATTGTCGGATATCATCATATCATCATAATATCCTCCAGACTTGCCGAGTATCATCATATAATCATAATATCCTCCAGACTTGCCAGGTATCATCATATCATCATAATATCCTCCAGACTTATCGGGATCAATATATCATCACAATACATAAACTTATATCATTAATAAAGAATAAGCCTCATGAGGGATAAAGTAAATGAGAAGCTTCAAGAGGGCTAAAGTAAATGACAAGCCCCACGAGGGCAAAAGCAAATAAATATAAAGAAGAGAAAAGCAGAACATACCTCTATAATCCAACGTTCATCATCAATGTCACTTTATCAATAGATATATGTATATGTAACATGAATAACATAAACTATCATTGAGGTTTCCCGAAACTTATATTTTTAAAACCCACATAGTTTCTCTGTCCCATATCAAAGAGATGGGTATATAGATATGTACAAGAAGTGGCAAAAATATTGGCATAAGTAGTCATATCAGGAAGTATCATGAATCCAAGCATAATCTATAGAATATCTTTACATATAGTCAATAAGCGTGTCTTCTAGCACCATTAACATCATCGTTTCTAATATCAACATTAAGGAAGATTTCCAATATGATTATTAGCATGATTATTAAGCATAATCATAGATTGAGCAATAGCATAGTTAACGGTCTGAACACTAGCCTATTCAATAGCTTAATTAAGAGTACAACAAAGGACTCATCATACATAATCCATAATCTAGTCATTTAGACCATGGTCATAATCATAAGTGATATCAAAAACAATGGCCTATTAGTAGCATATTAACTTGCCTAAATATAATTTCTCTTTAGTATGAGCAAAAGCTAAAGCATGACATAATCTATAGCTTGTACATATTATGGTCATTAAAATCATTTATTGCTTAGGCCATATTATAGTCAAGGGCTCATTTAATAGCACATTCATTAGCCCAAATAGTGTTTAATCACAATAACATAGTTAATAACATGACATAAGCTTTAGCCAATAAGGCAAAATCACTTGGGCATCATTCTCAATACCATTCCTCATAACCAACAAACACCAAGAATTATCAATATTGCCTCAAAAGGGCACTCTCTAGTCAATTACTAAGCATAAAAGCCTCTCTTGCTTTAAGGTTAGGCAACTAGCCCACTTCTAAATCCCCAAAATGCATTCTAAGTCAATATTTATACCAGACAAGGCTAAGGTATCTAAATCAACTCTTACATATGTAACAAGCCACCATAAGCCCTAAGGTAGATATTTTATAAGAAATTTTACTAAGTCCAATGAAACTAAAGCAACCTTCTCTAGAATAAGAAACTAAGGCCAATTTACTCTAACTATGAGCAACTTAAGCATTTCACCTAAGGTTGTGCATTCTAATGTATTCTCAAGATAAACATGAGTAATAAAGTCTATTCCACCTAATATAAAGAACAAGTCAATCTTTCCAACTCTAAGATTCATATAGCCTAATTGGTCCAACTAATACAGGTCTTGCATCTCATCAATCCAGTACTTCAAACCCATCCTAGTCAAATAAGATATCACAATTATACTATATCATAACTCAATCTAACAAGGAGTAGACCTATCCTACCTCAAATTCAAAGAATGCTCAACAAATTGCTAAACCTTTATTTTTCTCCTCCGAGAAGCTTCTTCAAGGTTCCAAGCTACAAAAACACATTCTACACATCATTACGAGAACATCGATACCTATGACATCAAAAGCCCCAAGTGGGCCTCATGTACAAAAAAAAACACTTTTTTGAGATCAACCGAATGTTCATGCACCATTAGATAATCATAACCCTCAAGAAATAGGTGAAATCTAAGCTTATTTGGGGTAAAATCAAAACCTTAAGCTATTTGGAGTTTTGGTCAAGAATTTAAGAAATTTAAGCATGAAATGGAAGGATTCTTACCTCAAATTTGATGTTCATCACAAAAATATAAGTTAATCAAGCTTTCATGTTGCACCCAATACTCAATTGCTGATCGCGACCACAGGCAATCAGATGTGGTGATCACGACCACACGAACGACGATTGTACTATCTAAGTGCAGGGGTAGGTTTGGCGATCACCAACCTCTCTGTCACGATGGCAACACCCCCATTGGCATCAGACTTCAGCTGAAACTTGGAATATTTTCCAAGTTTTAGCTAATTCCTTGGGATGCATCCGAAATCCAATATGAGCAACTAAACTATGTAACTACACTAATTTCAACGTTCAGAATGCGTTGGTAAAGTCATATTTTCCATCCAAGGTCGTTTTGACCAAATGTGTGCCTCACACCTAATCTTCAATTTTTTAAATTTCCAACCAAGAGGTAGAAATGAGTTCGGGTGAGCTGGGACCCAAACCAAAGGTATACCTAGCCTAAACTCAATATTACGAAACTGCTGGAGCAGTCAAAATTTGCATCCAAGATTGTTTTGTTAAATCCTTTTGCTCGGTGGCTATTTGGAACCCGGAAAGACTCCTCAATAGGGAATTATTTATAAAAACCAAACTAACTACCCGATAACCGAACTACCAGTTCCAGCAAGTCATAAATGACTTGGGGCAGTTATGGATAAGCTATAACAGCAAAAATAGTAGGAACTCTGAAAAATGACCTAGAGGGTCATTATAATATCCCTACTAAGGAACTTTCATCCCCAAAAGTTAAAGATGAGGATACACTTGAAGTATCGAACAAAAGAGGATACTGGGCCTGCATATTTCTCTTAATCTCCCAAGTGGCCTCCTCCACTAGGTGGTATCTCCACTAAACCTTAACAAGTAGATTCTCTCTAGCACGCAACCACCTCACATCACTAGTCAAAATAAGCATGAGCTCCTCAACAAAGGTTAAAGTCTCACTAAACTGGACTGATTTCCATCCAAGCACATGAGAAGGATCAGGGCTAAATCGCCTCAACATAAAGACATAGAAAATAGAATGAACTAAAACAAAAACTAGAAGTAAATCGAACTCACAAGCTACATCACTAACAAAGTGAAGAATCTCTAAGTAAAGTGACTATGCTCAATGGCACAAATAATAAATCAATAGACAACTTAAATTGTGGCACGTAATAAGCAGATATATAAGAATAAGTGGATCTTAGATCAAATAAAGTAAGGACTGACTGACGGGCAGATCAAAAATAACATCACTAACTATAGTATCCAAAGTCTAAGCCTCGAGTTTAGTAGGTAATGAATATAATTGATCATGCCCACCACCTGTCTAGGAACCTGACCGACCTCCCATTCTTCCTAACTGAGAACCTCTTTAATTACCATGGAAAATACCCCTACGACTATGAAAACCACCTCTAGATGAGGGATAAACTAATCTAATAGGGGTAAACTCTAAGCTGAACAAAACATTACCCCATGACTAGGAAAATCCCTGAATAGTGACTAGGAAGTCCACAAGTAAAATAGGAAATATGACCAAAACTAGAACCAACAGATTCGGCTGCCCCAAAACAAACACCACGTCTAGACAGACCAGAAAATGAACTCATCATAGACGGACCACCGCCCTAACTAAGGCAATCTATAGTACTAGACTGACCTCCATTAGTGATTAGAAGGGTTGCCAGAATAGGTCGACCCAACTGACTCTGAGGCTAATAGGATAGACACGAGGATACCTACTCTAAGATTACAGGTGAATAAAATGCCTTAACCCTCTAACAAGGCAGCGAACCATCTCATACTCTGAAACTATCATGATCCCTACTCCAATCTGGAGAACTGATCTCTCAATTGATCTCTAAGACTGCATGATATATACTTCTCTATGAACATCTTAGAGAACTGGTCCATGACAAAGGAGATGATCTAGCTAGTCTAGAATCCAAAAACCTCTCCAACAACGATGAGTAAATATGTCCAACTAAAATAGGGTGTAATCCTCACCATGAGACTCCACAATGACTAAACGACGAATCTTATCCTCTCAAGTAGTTAGGAACTCATGTACATCCTCTCCAGGATTACCATAAAATCTTGGTAGAGCTAAACTCAGAAATCTTCCCAATATCTTCTGCTCCTCAAACGACATAGCTGGCTGGGGAACCACTTGTTGGGAAGTTACCGGCTAAGCAACTACCATTGTAGGAGGAATATCAACTCTGGGAGTTGTACCTACTAGTTGCTCCCCTACCTCAGTACCACTCTGGCCTGTAATTATGCACCATTAGATGACACACCACTTATGATACCCAACAACGTAACTGATGAATCTCTAAACACTGCTGAAGAAATTAACCCTAGTGGACCTCGCCCTAGTGACTGGCCTACCGTTGGCGGTAGCAAAAGAGTCTCTAGCTCAGGTGCAGGAATAAGGTCTGGGAAAGGCGGCCTATCCTGGCATCTAGCTGAGGACATGTCTCTAGGCTGTCCACAACCTCTAGTTCATCCATATTCAACAACACGAGTAAGATCCCTGGGCTCAATCTCAGGACCCTCATCTCATGTAGCAGCAATATGTGCCCTAGCCTTTTACAGAAGAGTAAAGTTGAGACAATACTCTACAAACCAACTCAAACTCTTTGCATAATAGGAGTGAAAGAAGTGAAGAAATCTTAAGAATGTCCTATAGCCTCCCAAAGATAGGAAACAAACATCAATATTCCTATTGACAAGACTCTACTAGATGCATGCCCTTGTACCACAATACCGGTGAAACCTGGCTCTAATATCAATTTTTTATGACCCAATACAAGTCATGATGGAACCTATCAATTTTCACCAGTAGGTAAGCCAGTACCATAACCTGGAGCTAATGTAATAGGTTAATCTAATAAAGCAGGCCTAACATAGGCAAAATTTAAATAACATCAATTGTAAGCATAAGGGTTCTAGATAGAATAAATAGTCATACAACATGCCAATCCTAAAACCTGGTAGAGCAAGTACAAGAGAAAATAATAGCATCAACACAACTCTAACTATAGAACTGTCATTACATCTATCTCAAATACTAAACACTAAATACACGAGATAGAAGGAAATTTGGTAACTAAAACTCCAAGAGCTCACACTATCTCTGAAAATCAATCACCACATGAACCACGATCAACAGTGACAGCTAATACTCAGATATGCACCAAAAAGGTCTAGAAGTATAGTTTGAGTATAAAAACAATGGATACTCAGTAGGCATCATCGGCTGACTGAGCTAAATCATGATATAAGAATAATAAAGTTCAAGATAATCATAACTAAGTCAAGGTAAAAAATCAAGCCTATACCATCTCCATCATCAATGTATATAATAAGTAAGAAAATCGAAATAATAGTGTAGCATAAGGCATCAACACATGCCAATATTGTTGTACATAATAAGCATTAAATATCAAAATAAAAATATCATATAAGGAATCAATGCATACCAATATTATCGTGCATATAAAGTATTAAATATCAAAATAACAATATGACATATGGCATCAACGCATGCCAATACCATCGTTCATAAGAATTATAGGATTAAGAATCATAAAGTAACACAAGTATAATCGCAAGAAAACACAAATGAAAAGTTGGCACCTATACACCAACTAGTTGATAAAGTAAAGAACTCATCATGACGTCCCATACCATCGGAGAGTACACCAAAGAGAAACATAAAGAAATTATATCATCAATATATCCAAACTTCCTCATTTTCCATAGTTTTCCACAATTTCCGTTAAATGGTCATTTTCCAACATTTATAATCTTCATGAATAATCATAATTGAATAATATATACCAATATACTCATAACCATAATCATACCATCAAATAGGCATCTATTTCATTAATACACCCTATCCACTGATTATTGTCTAGCCAACACTTATTCCTAAACTAATTACTCACTAGTCACCATATAACCTATAATTATTACCTATCTACCATTCATCACATAATCATTGTTGTGCCCAAGCACACACATAAGTGTATGTGGTCTCACCAAGTAGTAAAGTGGCCCTTTAGAAGCCAAGTATTGATCCCACAGGGAATAGTATTAAACAACTACTTAATTCATGTTTAATGATTGAGATTAAATTTGGTGCAAATGTGAAAAAATATCGTTTGAGTTGTGAATTAAAATTAAGGTAAACAATGCAGAAAGTAAAAACTTGGACAAACAATAAGGAGAAACCCGGGGTTAAAGCACTATGAACAATCATACTAAGCTATTGAACTTCATTGGTTAGATTACTTATCTTAATTATTGATTCATGGGATTGATATAATGATCATGGTCTCTCGAACCTCTAATCACCTATCTAACTTAGCCCTATAACTATATCGTTGAGAAGGGATGTGAGAACTAAGCTAAACACATTTATATTTCAGCCCATTGTGAACCAATAAGGCTTTTACATATATATCTATCCTAGATGCTAATTTAAATCCCTTATTTTATAAGAGAATAAGAACCTTACTCTACTTACCCCCATATTCTATCCTCTTATTCCCCCTCTCGATCTCATAAAGACAATAATAGATGTATTCTAAGGGTAGCTCATCCTTAAACTAGTTATAACAAGGATAAATAAACAATAAAATATGATAAGAAATCAAAACCAAATCAATTAAAAGCAATAGTAATCATGTTTTTTGCCTTAACTCCATAAAGGAGGCTTCTAGCCACTTATGGACATTATCATAATCACCATGGATGAACACAAGATAAATTCCATAAAAATCTAAAGTAAAATAAAAAAAACCCTAGTTTAAGTGTTTACAGCCTCCCTCATACTTTCAAAGTTTTCCAAGGTGTATAACTAAGTGTTTAAGTGTCCTATTTATAGAAAAACATTTTTTGACCATGTGGGAATAGACCTCGTAGTGAGCCTCTTGCTTTATGGGACTAGGGGTCGCAATGCCTTACTTATTACCCTTAAATGGAGGTCACAAAATTATGATTACTCTCATTTAATAGAGGTCGCAGTGCCCCTCCATCGCTAGGGATCACTGGAAAGGCCTCTTTGATGTTTAAACTTTGAGTTGCACTTGTCCTTTCATCCCAAACCTTATAGTGTTGTTTTCACTTGATTTATAGATTTTTAATCATCTATATATCATCATAATCAATACAAAAAACATCCTATAGCATCAAAAACCATGGATTAGATCTCAAAACAACAAACAATCAGAAACAGCGAACTAGAAACTCAAGCTAAGAACTAGTTTCACCCTTCTAATCTTTAGCTTAGTGTTTTGACTCTTGGATTGATTCAATTGAACCTTTAACAATATAAACAAGTTTTTCCACACATAATTATACAATAATAACCTTAGGAAATCATTTAACACATTATAATCCATAGATACCAACTAGACAAATACCTAGCTCAAGCTAGTAACACTAGTTTTCTTGTTTTCACTCTAAGTAATCAATTTAAGTACAAACTTGTTTGAAAGACAACATGAACATTTAATTCAAGTACTTAAACACTTAGATGCTCAATTATATCAGCATTAACACCTTAATCACACAAGTTTCCCTTAAAACAAGGATAAATAAGCTTGGATATCAACACTGAGGTACATAAATCCACCTCAAATCACCACCCCATACTTAAAACCTTGTTCATCCTTGAACAACTCTTTAATCTAAGAATCATAAGGTGAGGTGACTCTACACTTATACTACAAGCAAGACACTCAATCTAGTATTAAAATGACTATATAGAATACAAGTTTCTTCACTAAGGATGTTACAAACATAATTGACAGTTCAAGATTACTACTCCAAAACATCCTAGCTTCAAGACTTGACTCACCAAATTGGCAAACTCATATATATCACTCAATCAAACACATCACCCATCTATCAACAAACATGTGCCCTCAAAATAAGAGAGTTACCAATAAACACTCATATAGATGCAATATATATCAAAATCGGTGTAAGAATAAAATTGTCCTAACTCTTACAAAGAATTCACAAGTTATACAAGATGAACCATAAGTTTGCCCTTAGTGTAGTACTCCACTAATATCAGAATGATGAAGATTAGGATTAACTAGGTCTTTATGAGTTATAATGTAGGCTAAGGGATGGGTAGAAACTATTCTAGCCAGTAATAGTAACTATCTTCCCTAAGTTCTTTAATACATCACATTATACAATCAACTCACCTTTAACAATCAATTTCCACCACTTTTGTCTACCCCTATCTTTTATTTTTCCCTATCTCATTAAGCTTATTCACATGCAATATAGGAGAGAGTATTGTCTATTAATAAATGATTTAATTATACCCTTGTTCACACCCACTTTACATTATGCGCCCCTATGATAGCCACCCTCAACTTAAGCAATTTGCCTTAGCTGAGGTACACAATGTCCAAGGAGGACCATAGCCAAAATAGGTTCAGTGCAACACAATAGGGCTAAAAATGGGAATTTGTTTAGCACAAATTTCTCTAACTCGTAATCACAACACATCAATTATACACACCAATAACTATTACTTTGGGGCTTCACTTTAACCTTTCTCCTACTTTTTTAAAACTTCTTAACATCTTTAAGTTTCCATTAACGTGCTTAGGAGCTTTTGACCAAATTAAGGTCAATCAAAGAAGAGGATACATCTTACATGTGAGGCTGCCAAAGAAAATATGCTAAAGGCTTAATGGGGTTAACTAGGATTATACATAAAGGTAGGTAAAACATGGTATGAAACAAGGATATCAAAGAAATGCCTATATTATCTCCTAAACCCATACTCTTTATTTTGCTTTGCATACAAAGCAGGAAAATTCTAGACATCAACTGCAACAAGAAATATACAACAACCTTACACTCACATGGTACATGCTCAACTCAAGTAGGATCCTCATAGACTCTTAACCAAACAATCACATGAATTCAATCATTAAGACATAAGTACAAAGTGATAATCATCAGCCTAGGAGTCTAAAAAGTAATAATTCACACAATCAATATGCTTTTAACAACCAAAACACTTGCATCATGCAATCACACATAGCACCAACAAGAATATCCTACTTATTCCTAGCATAAAAATTTTAAAATTACTCCTAAAAATGGGAATTTACTCCTAAAAATGAGAATTTCCCCACCCTACACTTATAAATCTACTTTGTCTCCAAAGCATACTTAAAAGTAGAGTTAGAAATACTTCATGAGGCCTTTGGGCCTAGAGAATAGAATCTTCATTCATCAAGGGGGTTCATGGACCCTACACTTAGTCTTCGCCATGCTCCTTAACTTAGGTTTTCCTGTACTCAGACTTCCCATCAACTTGTGACTCGACAAAAAAAAAACTAGTAAAGTGAAAGCTAAAAATACTAAAAATAAAAACTATCTTAACTTGGGTTGCCTTCCAAGAATCACCTGATATAGTGTTGCGGTATGACCCAATCTCTGACTCATCCATTTTTCTTCATCCCCTTCCTCCTACTTGGAGGCTATTTTCTTATTTATTTCTTACCTCTTGAGTGTAAATACTTAAGGTGAATCGCTCTCTCAATAATAGCCTTTTCAAGCTCATCAATCTATATTATTTTAGGCTAGGGTATTTGTGTCTTAGGCTGCTCAATGAGAAAGTTTAAAGAGGTCTTTGGTGGACTCAATTCCACCACCCCACACTTATCCCCTTCAATCACTATAATCATGCACAAATCTTTAGAGTAGGATAGTGTGTTGAGTGGTTAGTACACTTTGAAAATTGCCTCTTCATCATTCAGCCTCATTGTGAGCGTGCCCTCTCATATCTATCAAAGCTTCTTCCGTCGCCAAGAATAAATATCCTAAGATGACTGTCTCTTTTTCGTATGCCTGAAAATATAAAACAATAAAATCATTAAGGATAATAAACTTACCAACCTTGATGATAACATCATCTATGATTCCTTCAGTATGGGCTATGGTCTGATTTGCCAATTGGAGTAATACAAAGCTTAATCTTGACTTCTCCAAGCCCAACATATTGAACAAGGAGAGGGGCATCAAGTTAATACTTTCCCCCAAATCACTAAAGGCATAGACCACCTCACTACTGCTAATTTGAATAGAGAGTATGAAACTCCCAGGTCTTTGAGCTTTTTAGGCATCTTCTGCATAACAATAGAGCTACACTCCTTAGTGAGTGTTACCGTCTCAGCCTTCTACAACTTAACTTTATTAGTGACCACGTCCTTCAAGTACTTAGTGTACTTGGGTATTTTCTGTAAAATACCTAAAAGAGGAAGGTTAATGTGAATCTCTTTAAACGTGTTAAAGAACTTCTTGAAGCATGCTTCCTCCATTGTTTTTCTAAGCCTCTGTAGGAAAGGTGGTGGTGGTCTTTCCTTCACCTGTTCTAAAACTTTGGTTTTTGAGTACTCAGACTTCCTCAAATTCTCAGTAACTTTGTCATCTACCTATTTAGGAACTATCTCCACATCTACCTGTTTAGTTGCCTTTGGAGGTTCATCATTGAGCTTTTTACCACTCTTCAAAGTGATTTCCATTACTTGTTTAAGAGGTTCAGTATAACTTAGAAAATCACCTTGAGGCCTAGCATTTTATGCCTACTGTATTTGCCCAACGTGTATCTCCAAGTTCTTTGTAGCCACCTACTGGCTCTTCATATCTTCTACCAACTCTACTAGAGAAGTTATAATTTGTTTCAGCATCTTTTCCATATTGTTAGTTTGAATGGTGGCTTGATTCTGCTACTGAAATTGCTATTGTTGATTGATCCATGATGGAATTGGTGGCTAAGTCTACCACTTTTAATTGTAGGCGTTCCCATAATTCAGCCTTTGAGCATTGACCACAAACATCACAAACTCGGGATTTACACCACACATAGTTATAGAATGTCCACTGTTTCCATAAATCTCACACCAAGTATGTGTCTGATGAATTCCATTAACTATTGTTGCAAGCTGTGTAACCCCTAATTTTATATTGTTGAGTTGAGTAGTTAACTGATTTTGTAGTGTAGCAATCTGAGTGGATATAGTAGTAAACTGGTCCCCTCCAACACACCTGCAACCTTCTTTGTAGAACTTATTGAATTAGAATACCACTCGGAATTTCCTTGTGCAATCCAGTTCAACAAGGTGTATAGCTTATCATACGTCAATTCTAATGCTTGACCAGCTGCAGCTAAATTTATCAAAATTTTTGTGTTGAAGTCAAGTGCCTCAACAAAAGTGTGAGCTAGTAACTCATTGGACTACTGATGATATGGACAGTCCCAAAGAAGATTCTTGAACCTCTCCCATGCATTATATAAGTTCTTATCTGGCTTCTATTTAAAGCTCACAATCTTATTCTGTAGTCTTTCCAGATGGAAAGAATCGAATAAGGAATTTTCGAGCTAAGTTATCCAAGGTTGTGATTGAACTTTCCAGCTCAGCATTCAACCACTTCTTCACTTCCCCCAATAACGAAAAGGGGAAAAGTGTCAGCCTAACATAGTCAGTTGACACACCCGTATAGATGAATGTGTCATAGGTTTCCAAGAAGTTCCACAGATAGACCTATGGATCTTTATATAAAAGCCCCATAAACTATCCACTGCTGATCAAGAGCTGCACCATGTTTTATTTCATCTCAAAGTTACCTCTAACAGCCAGTTTTAAAAAAAAAAAGAGGTCAAATTTGTCAGGAGGGGATTGCCACCTCACGAACTGTCTTGTGGATTGGTGGATCTTCAGCCATGAGAATAGGATTGCCTTGTTCCTCTTGAATTTTTGGAATATGGTAGAGAAGGAATATTTCTCTCCTCAATTGGTGAAAGCATTGCTCGGGTTTGGGGCTTGGTTCAACCATTTCCCCAACCCTTGCTAGCTTACTAGTCTGTAAACCTATTTTCTGCAAATTCAATACCAAGACCAAGTGTAAAACACCAAAGAAATCTAAAAAGTAAAGCTAAAACTAAAATAGTTGCCAATTTACAAGTCCTCATCAACGGCGCCAAAAACATGTTGCACACACGCAAGTGTACATGGTCACACCAAGTAGTAAAGTGGCCCTTTATAATCCAAGTATCGATCCCATAGGTACTAGTATTAAACAACTACCCAATTCAAGTATAACGATTGAGATTAAATTTGGTGGAAACATGACAAAAGAGTGTTTCAGTTGTGAATTGAAATTAAGGTAAACAATACGGAGAGTAAGAGCTTGGAAAATCAATAAGGAGAAACACAGGGTTAAAGCACAGAGAATAATCATACTAAGATATTGAACTTTATTGGTTAGATTACTTATCTTGGTTGTTGATTCACGGGGTTGATATTATGATCATGGTATCTCGATCCACTAATCACCTATCTAACGTAGCCCCTTAACTACATTGTTGAGTGGGGATATGAGAACAAATCTAAACGAACTTATATTTCATCCTATAGTTAACCAAGTAAGAATTTTAGATATATCTCTATCCTAGATGCTAATTTAAATCCCTTATTTTATAAAAGAATAAGAACATTACTGTATTTACCCCCATGTTCTATCCTCTTATCCCCCGCTCGAGCTCACAATGACGACAATGAATGTATTCTAAGGGTAGATAATTCTTAAAATAGTTATAAGAAGTATAAATAAAAAACCAAATATGATAAGCAATCAAAACCAAATTAGTTCAAAGTAATAGTAATTATGTTCTTGGCCTTAACCCCAGAAAGGGGGCTTTTAGCCACTCATGGACATAGGCGTAATCCCCATGGATGAATACAAGATAAAATTCATTAAAAAAACAAAAGCAAATGAATAAAAAAACTAATTGGAGTGTTTTTAAGCCTCCCTCAAAGTTTCAAAGTCGTCCAAGTGTTTAAAAAAGTATTTGAGTGTCTTAGTTATAGAAAAACGTTATTTAACCGTGTGGAAATAGGCCTTGTGGTGCGCCCCTTGAACCTTGGGACTAGGGGCAGTAATACCTTGATCATTCCCCTTAAATGAGGGTTGAATTGCTTTGATTACTCCCATGGAAAGGGTTTGCAGTGTCCACCATCACGAGGGATCACTGGAAAGGCCTTTTTGACGTTTAAACTTTGCCTTGCACTTGTTTTTCCATCCCAAGCCTTAAGATGTTGTTTCCACTTGTTTTTCAGCTTGTTCACCACACACACACATACACACACACACATATATATATATATATATATCATCATAATTAACTCACCAAGCATCCTATAACATCAAACACCATGGATTACAACTTAAAATAACACACAATCCAAAATGGTGAACTAGAAACTCAAGCTAAGATCTAGTTTCGCCCTTCTAATCTTTAGCTTAGTATTTTGACTCTTTCCTTTATTCAATTAAACGTTGAACACTATAAACAAGTTTTACACACATAATTACACAATAATAACCTTAGGAACTCATTTAAAACAATAGAATCCATCGAGATCAACTAGACAAATAGCTAGCTCAATTTAGTAACACTAGTTTTCTCGTTCTCACTCTAAGTGACCAATTTAAGTACAAACTTGTTATAAAAACATCACGAACATTGTAAGAAAATACTTACACACTTAGATTCTCAATTATATCATCATTAACACATTAAGCACACAATTTGCCCTCAAAATAAGGCTAAATAAGCTCAGCTAACAACACTGAGGTGCATAAATCCACCTCAACTCAATCACTATTCATGGGTCAATGACTAACCACTATTCACTAGCTAGTTAGTATCTAGCATCTTGTTAAGAATAACTACTAGAACACATTCACCAATGAACTAATATTTATTTCTAGCCATCATAATTCCACTAGCCACTATCTAACGAAAGACCACCAATCACCATTTATTCACTATTCATCTATCAACAAACTTCCTTTATTAACTAGCATCATTAATCAACAAATCCTTATTTACTAACTAATCAACATCATAAAAACTAATCACCACCATGTATAAACCCATAATCACTAACCTCTATAATAAGTAATCATCTCTATTAATAGCCATTAATGCCACTAGTAATTTTTATCACTAAGGTTAACTAATCTATAAGTCACTATTATCCACTTAAGCTACATCTACCACTAAGCATCTTTCATCCTTAAATTAACAACTATACCACTTTATAACTTAATTCTTTAGAAGACTATAATAGACATCTCTGGTATCAACATTATGCCCACTACACAAGATCATAAATAAACTTATAATTGCCATACATAGGGCTAGACGAATTCAAACTAGTAGATGTTACCATAGGCACATCAATAATTATCCTCTGATCTTGCTAGACATCATCATATCAGCATAGTATCTATAATACCCCGAGACTCTAACCAATAGTGCAATCATGAATCAAGCTCATGATAATAAATTATAATGTTTTGGGTTGTTTTATGATCAAGGATGGTGTGTATTAAGGCCTTAAAGATGTCCTAACGATTGGGTGAATCAAAACATTCCTTACCGATTGAATTTTTGGGAAGGATATTGGTATAGTCACCTTCAAACGAGCATATCTCTCATTATACTTGGAATTTTTGAGCTCATGACCTATCAACAAATAGATAATTTAATTAGCTTTTCAACAATATCAATTTTGCCAAAATACGATGCCGAAGAAAAGAGTTATACCCATTTTACTCCAATATGTCAATATGGAAAAGGGTGACGATGTTTCTGACGGTCTGTCACATTTTTTATGACATTTCTGATGATGTCGTCAGCCTTAGGCAGAAAATCATAAAATTCAACCCTTTTGTGATGATATTTCATGCCGGTCTATCACGGGTCTGAAGGCCTGTCGCGGATGTCTTTAGTTATTTTTTTCAGCAATTTAGACACGTTTTTGCAAGGGTATTTTGGTCTTTTCCCATATTTTGGAGGCCTCTATAAATATGAGAATCCCATCCAAACCCTAATTTCATCATTTTCTCTTCTAATTCTCTTGAGATAATATATCTAAGGTTATATCAAGAACATAAATCTTTCGAGAATCATTCATAAATCTTTAAAATTTCTTCAAGAACTAAGTTTATCATAGTGTGGGATTCAAGAATTATTTATTTCAAGTGTGGATAAAGTCTCAAGCACTAAAGTTCATCCAATTTTAAAGATTAAGGTGTGTGGGGTTTTGAACAAGAACACTTCTTTTGTTCTTGTACCCAAAGATTTAACTTCTATTGAATTTCATGAATTTTGCAAAGTGGGTTTACACCCAAATTACTTTATCAAGGATTTATGAGATTTGAGCTATAGAAGATTGACACATATGACTACTTCATTGTCTTATTTCTTAAATTAAGAATTTATGTCATGAGTTGTATAATGTTATCATGAAATGATAATTTCTAAGTGATTTATGATAAGTGTCATGATTTATGTTTTTCCATGAGAAGTTTGTTTATTGAATATATATATTGATATTGAGCTTGAGAGTCAAGAACGAGTTCAATGATGTTTTTTGGAAGATTTGAAACTTGATATGATTTGATAAGCAAGTGTACTTGATGATGAGAAAGATTATTTTGAGATTTAGTCAAGTTAGGAATCCACAAGTTGATTATGATTTACAAGTGAGATATATATTTATATTTTGGTCTTCATGATAGACCCTAGAGTTGATTAAGGTGGATTTCCTAATGCGTTCTGATCTTAAGTCGGGGAGTAGTATTTAGCACCGAGCGGGAAGTATGGGTTCAGCGCATCCTACTTCCCCAGAACTACGTACCACCGTAGAATTAAGATTAAGGGCCAAAGTCTAAGATTGTTAACACTAAAGTTAAGGTTCTACTCTGATGGCAAGGATAGAACAGCTCTCCCCAACGTGGACAAGACGTTGGACTCTATGTAAGCTCACATGGTTTATGTCGGTTATAAGAAACTCCCAAGTCCATAATAGTCCAAGTTTCATGAGTTACCGAGTCACTCTTAAGTCATAAGTCAAAGAGTTTGAGTTGAGTCCAATGGTTTATGAGATTTATGAAGCATGTGTTATTATTGATGATTTATGGAAAATATATTTTAGGTAACTCAAGCGAAGAGAGTCATTATTATTAGCATGCATGATTTTCTTATACATTTATGATATTATTTAAATGTTGCCTGCACCCCCACATACTCAGTACATTCCCAAGTACTGATTCCCATACTCTTTTGTGTTTTATATTTTCTCATGATGTAGGTTCAGGTGCTCAGTCTCAGCAGCAACAATGATCTTTGAGTACTTCCATCTACATTCGTACAGTTAGTGAGTCCTCGTGGTTTGAGGACCTATGTCCCTGATTTTTGTCTTGATAGTAGATGGTTGTTTATTTCCAGTTCAATACAGGTCAGTTGGAGATTTGTCCCAATGGCTCCTCACTCTTATGTAGTAGAGGCTTTGTCAGACTAGAGTACCAGTATGTACAGAACTTTAGTATTTTGATTGTACAGGATAGTATTTCTTTGTATTCCAGTATGTTGATGACAGGATTATTCTTTTTTATTACAGGTTGATTATTTCCATAGTGAGTTATAGAGGTGTGACAGGCTTACAGGGTTAGCTTGAGGTCGCGTGTGGCCTTAATCACCATGTGACGTCTTGGGATAGGATCTTGGGGCGTTACAGTATCCTCTGGTCTCGCCGGGTATCATTATAACATCACATATTCCCCTGTCCACATCAAGTATCATCGTATCATCATAACATCATCCGGTTGCATTGAGTATCATCATATCATAATAATATCCTTTGTCCTTGTAGGATATCATCATATTATCATAATATCCTCCGAACTTGTCTAGTATCATCATATCATAATAATTTTCTCTAGCATTGCCAAGTATCATCATATCATTCTAATATCCTCCGACCTTGCTAGGTATAAAAATATCCTTTGGCCTTGCTAGGTGTCAATATATCATCATAATACATAAATTTATATCATTAATAAAGAATAATCCCTATGAGGGCTAAAGCAAATGACAAGCCCCACGAGGGATGAAGTAAATGATAAGCCTCATGGGGGCTAAAGTAAATGAAAATAAAGAAGAGAGAAGAAGAAAATACCTCCATTATCCAACGTTCATAATCAATCACTTTATCAATTGATAATATGTATATATAACATGAATAACATAAACAATCATCGGGCTTTTCCCAAAACTTATATTTTTAATACCAGCATCTTTTCTCTATCCCATACTGGAGTTATGGGTATATAAATATGTATAAAAAAATGGCAAACGCATTATCATAAGTAATCATATAAGGAAGTATCATGAGTCCAATCATAATCTATAGAATACCTTAACATATAGTCAATAATCATTTCTTTTAGCACCATTAATATCATCGTTTCTAATATCGACATTAAGAAAGATTTCTAGTATAGTTATTAGATTAATTATTAAGCATGATCATAACTTGGGAAATAACATAGTTAACAATCCAAACTCTAGCCGAGTATAACCAAGGACTCATCATTACATAATCCAAAATCTAGTCATTTAGACCATGGGCATAACATAAGCGATATAATGAACAATGGCCCATTAGTAGCATATTCATTGGCCTACAATTGGCCTAACAATAATTTTTTATTAGTGTAAGCAATAGATATAGCATGACATAATCTATATCTAGTGTATAGCATGGTCATTATTATAATTTATGGCTTAGGCCATATTATAGTCAAGGGATCATTTAACAGCACGTTTATTAGCCCAAAAAATAGTTAATAACAATAACATAATAAATAACTTGACATAAACTTTATCCAATAAGGCATACAAAGGCATAATCACTTGGGAATCATTCTCAATTCCATTCCACATAACCAACAAACACCAAGAATTATCAATATTGCCTCAAAAGGGCACTCTCTAGTTAATCACTAAGCGTAAGGGTTTAAGGGAGCTAATCCTCAATCTTGCCTTCATGTGGGTCAACTAGCCTACTTCTAAATCCCCAAAAAGCATTCAAAGTCAATTTCTGCCCTAGACTAGGCTAAGGTATCTAAATAAACTCTTAGATATATTGGAAGCCACCATAAGACCTTAGGTAAATATTCAACTCAAGAACTTTTACCAAGTCCAACGGAACTAAGGCAACTTTTCTACAATAAGAAACTAAGGCCATTTTACTCTAAGCAACTAGATCATTTCACTTAAGGTTAAGTATTCTAAGATATTCTCATGCTAAATATAAGTAATGAAGTCTATTATACCTAATATAGTGGGAAACAAGTCAAGCTTTCCAACTCTAAGATTCACATAGCCTAATTGGTCAAACTAACCCAAGTTTTTCATCTCATTAATCCAATACTTAAGAACCATCCCAATATAAGAAGATATCACAATTATACTTTAATATATCTCAATCTATAAAGGAGTAAACCTATCCTACCTCAAATCTAAAGAATGCTCAACAATCCACTAAACCTTCACTTTTCCCCTCTGAGAAGCTTCTTCAAGGTGCCAAGCTATCAAAAATATATTCTACACATCATTACAAGAACATCAATACCCATATTGCACCATTGTGCTTCGGCTCTAACAATGACATCAAAAACCCTAAGTGGGTCACACATATGGAATATAATTTTTGAGATCAACCCAATGTTCATACACCATAATCGAATCATATCCCTCAAGAAATAGGTAAAATCTAAGGTTATTTCGGATAAAATCATGCCCTTAAGCTATTTGGATTTTGGTCAAGAATTCAATAATTAAAGCTTGAAATGGAAGGATTCTTACCTTAAATTTGATGTTAATCACAAAATATAAGTTAATCAAGCTTCCAAGTTGCACCCAAGACTCAATTTGAAGTTAGCATACCAACTTAGGGTTTCTTGGTCTCACATATGAGTGGAAATGCCCAAAAATACTTTTATAGCTACCACAGTCAACCAGATGTAGTGATCATGACAACACAGATAGCGATCACACTATCTAAGTGTAGGGGCAGTTCAATTGCCAACCACCCTATCACAATCACTAAATCCCCTATTAGCGTCAGACTTCCGCTAAAACTTGGAATATTTTCCAAGTTTTGGCCAATGCCTTGGGATGCATCCAAAATGCAACATAAGCAAAAACTATGTAACCACACTAATTTTGATGTTCTTAATGCTTTGGCAAAGTCAGATTTTCCATCTGAGGTTGTTTCTACCAAATGGTACTTGCACACCCAATCTTCTAATTTTTAAACTTTTTGACCAGTAGGTTGAAATAAGCTCGGGTGTGCTAAGATCCAAACCAAACATCTACCTAGCCTAAAGTAAATATTTCAGAGTTGTAGGTGCACTTGGAATTCATATCCGAGATTATTTTGCTAAAGTTTTTGCTTGGTGGCCATTTGGAACCCACGAAGACTTCTAAATAGGGAATCAGCTCTGAAAATCACATAAAATACTCAATAACCAAACTATTAGTTCCATCAAGTCATAAATGACTTGGGTCATTTATGGATAAGCTCTAATAGAAAAATAGGTAGAATTATAGAGAATGACCTAGAAGGTCATTATAGATTTCTCATTTCAAATCAGCTTGGATAATATGCTTACTTGTTAAGGTTTTCAATGACAAGTACCATTATGTCCCTTAGTTTTTGGGTCGTGACAAAGTGGTATCATAGATAGGTTCATCAGTCCCATTAGTTTAAGAAAAGGGTGTCTAGTAGAGTCTCGCAGATTAAAATGTAGACGTTCGTATCTATATTCAAGAGGCTATAAGATATCTTTAGTAAACTTCTTTATTTTTTTCCTTATGCGCATTTTTTTATACCTTGTGTTCTAAGTCATATTTCACTTTTTTCTGTACATAAGGTGAGGACTAGATCTTGTGAGGTTAGATATACAGAGCTATTATCAGAGGAGATGGCTTAGTCTAAAGGGTGAGTAGTAAGCGATAAATAGGTTCGAGGTAGTGGACGGGCATGAGGATTTGCCTCATCCATAGCCAGTACTAGGGGACTCTTCCCTGAGCTTTGAGTTGAGCATGTTGCTAGGGTGTTCCTATAGTACCCCAGGTTTTGTACCCTGCAAATTTTTGGGTTTAGTAGTCACTGTCTAAGGTATGCCTTAGGTGACAAGTCGTGAAGACTCTTTATGAGTCATATATGGTTAATCATAGTCTAACCAATAAGGTTGTCTGATGTTTTTATCTTGATCATGTCTAAGACCCTCTGAGTCATAGGGTTTGGTGATGAGTTGTAGGGTGTGACTCACGACCATAACAGTATGGGGTTAGGGTTTAGGACCTCAGGATATGAGTCTTGCTGATGACTCATGAACAGTGACCATGAGTCGTTACCTGACCTATAGCGATTAGCAACAAATTTCTTGTATTTTAATTAGGGGCAATTTGGTCAATTCCCTCTTATTACAACTAGTGTCCACGACCTTAAAATATATAAGGGACCTTATTTTAACCACTTATCAAATCATAAACTACTTTCTTCTGTCTTAAATTCACAAGTAAAGAACAAAGCTAGGGTTTCAAGGGATTGGTCATCTAGGGCTCAATTTGTGCTTTCTCTTCTAATTTTTTTGTGTTTTCAGGCATGTATATCATCCCTAACTTGTTTTTTCATAAAGGCATATATATAATAATTTTTTATGTGATTTTAAATTATGGGTTTTGAATGATGAGTTGATGGTCATTGGATGATTATTTTTTAATTAGATTTCTATTATTTAAATGCATTGATTATGCTTTACTTGTTCAATTTTTGAACTAACTAGGTGCAAGGGCATGGTAATGGAATGGGGTTCATGGATTCTCCCAAATTTATGAATTTTTGTATATGAATTGGTATTAACCTCAATCCATTTTATGATTTTTGTTTTGAAACATAGATATATACATGATTTAGCCTACTTTTGGAACCTTGCATTGCATAAAAGGTTAATGGGATATAAAAACAGTTTTGAAAGGCCTTGGTGGCCATAGATTGGTTTCTGAATTGGAATTTTGGAGTCTATTTAGCTAACTGGGTTGGAATGGCATCATGAAATTGTCTTGCAAGCTTAAATTAATTTGGTATGACGATACCAATCATAAATATCTAATTAAAAGACTCCTTGATTAATGGATGATAATTTATGAATGGTTTTAATTTGTGCTTAAAGGGGTTGTGTAGCTTATCATAGAAGGTGGAGGTCCCGAAGGGACCGATATAGGAAACCATATTTTCCAGCATGGGGGTCTTAATAACTATGTGCATAGTTCATAATATATATATGTTTGGGATGGTTGGGGTCGTGGATTCCTAACCCTTCCTTAAATTTTCCAGGTTCATGCTGGTAATATATACTAGGACCCTTTCAGCAGGGAAAGCTGAACTCATATAGCCCATGGGTGCCCTTAAGTTGATTAGAGTTATACATTCTAGGTTAATGGTTTTAACTCTCATGTTTAAACCCAGTACCTTATCCTGACATCTTATATATATATATATATATGTATATCCATGTATGTAATCATGTACATTGAGATTGGTTTTTCTTGGAAAATGAAATTATTTTATTCCTACCCTGAGTTACATGCTACCGCTCATCCGCTAACTATCCTCGGATGCTACATCATTTCATGATGTATGGTATTAGGGGTTTTATGTTTACTTGTGCAGTGTTAGGTGATTCTAGTTCATTCATTAGTAAGCTTTAAAGTGGTGAGCTTCTATTCTCCAAAAGGACTGTCATTTTATAGTTTTTTTTGTTCATATTTTAGAATGGCTCTTGGGATTCCTGTTTAGCTACAATTGGGGGCATGTCCCATCTTATGTTGATATTTGGTTATTAGAGGATTTTATGGATTAGTGTGGGTGATTAACTGTTGTTGATTCTTAGAACCTTTAACTCGGTTTATCTATCTTATATATAATTATGTGGTTATTTTTGCTATCTATCCTTATTATGTTTGGATGGCTAAGAAAAGGCGTTGGTTTTCATTCCTCAGTGGACTCGAGATACCCATCATGACTAAGCCCTAGTTTGGGTCATGACAAGCTTGATATCATAACTTGGTTCAAGGTTGTTGGGTGTCCATAGAGCCATGTCGAGTAGAGTTTTTTTTATGGGTGTGTAGCGCACCACACTTATAAGAAAGAGGCTACAAAGCATTTAGCAATGTTTTTCTTTCTTTTGTTCTATTTTGGGCTATAGAGTTTAGTGTTATGAATTTTCTCTCTAACTCCTAATTTACTCATATTTCATATCATGTCTCCCTAAAGATCTAACGTTCGTAGGAACTCTGTCGGGCCATGTGCCTTATCTGAGGACAATGTAGATAGAACTCGACCTACTTATGGAGTTCAGACTTGGTCTAGGGTCCTAGCTCTTAATTTTGTTACCTACGTGGAGTTCTACTAATCCTCGCTAGTCCTTCCCTGACTGGTGACACTCATGCTCAGTCACCTTAGAGGGATATCTCTAATGTAGAGTTCTATCAGTCTATTCATCTACTTACTCAATTGGTGACATCTCAATCTCATCAGCTTGGTCCTATTGGTGCTATTGTGGTTGCATCTGAGGTTACTTGTGTTGGTCAGTTCAAGAGGTTGAATCCCTCAATCTATATTGGCTCCAAGGTTATGGAGGATCCTTAAGGATTCATTGATAAGATGGAGAAAATCTTCAGGGTAATGCAGGCTACTAATATAGAGGGTCTGGAATTTGTTATGTATCACTTAAAGGATGTATCATATCAGTGGTATGAGGAGTGGTAGCAGTTGAGGGGTGATGATGCTGAGTAGGCTATATAGGAGGAGTTTTATGGTGCTCTTCTTGATCGTTTCTTTACTTAGGAGTTGAAAAAAGCTAAGGTCGAAGAGTTTGTGAACTTGAGGCAAGGTAGGATGAGGGTGAAGGAATATTTCTTGGAGTTCCATTAACTGTCTCGTTATGCTCTGGAGTTGGTGTCTAGTATGAAGGCTAGGATGAGAAAGTATGTTTTGGGTTTGTCTCATGACTTGGTATTAGACTTCAAGGAGGTGATGTTGAATAATGATATGGTTATCTCTAGAGTTGTGGTATATATGCCGCAGGTTAAAGATGAAAAGAAGAAGCAAGTAGAAATAGGAGAGAGGCAGAATAAGAAGTTCAGGTATTATGAGAAAGTTACAAATCCGCAAAATACTAGGAGAGATGGTAGATACTAGTTTAAGAAGAAGAATTGGGGAAATTCAAATTTGTATTCATTGGCTAATGCTTCTTATCCTAAACCTTTAGGTGATCTCCATTTTCAGGCTAGTATTGGTCCAAAGGCATAAGGTGCTCAGTCTCAGGCTAGTAGAGCTTAGTTAACCCCACCCCATCCTTTTTGCCCTTTTTTTGGGCAGCCTCACCGTGGTTATTATAATAAGGGGAGGAATCGGTGCTATAATTGTGGTTAGCTGGGCATATACAGTGACACTGCCCTTCATCTAAGATAGCTACCAAAGCTAATAAAGTCCCAGTTGTTACTTACATATCTCCTGCACCAAAGGGTACTTACTATTTTTGGTAACGACATTGTCCAAAATTGTCTCTATGCTCTTACCACCCTTAAGAAATCTTAGGCATATCCTGATGTTGTTACTAGTATATTGTAACTCTTCTCTCATAATGTGTATTGTTTTCTTAATATAGGGTCTACCCTATCCTATGTTTCCCTTTATGTGGTTGTGCATTTTGGTTTTCATCCTAAAAATATTTTTGACCCTTTTTCCATATCTACCCCAGTAAGTGACTCTAATATGGCTAGAAAGGTCTATAGGGGTTGTGTGGTGTTCATCTTTCGTAGGGAGATATTGGTGGATTTGGGAGAGATTTATATGGTATATTTTGATGTAATCATTGGGATGGATAGGCTCCACTCATCCTATGCTTATCTAGATTGTAGGACCCATAAGGTCATCTTTCAATTTCCTAATGAACCGATAATAGAATGGGATGAGAGTTCCTTAGTACCTAAAGGTAGGTTTATCTTTTATCTTAGAGCCCAAAAGTTAATTTCCAAGGGTGTCTATACCATCTGGTTTGGGCTAAAGATTCTTGTATGGAGGTTCCCTCTGTGTAATCTGTCCCTATGGTTATTAAATTTCCTGAAGTATTTCCCGATGATCTTCCAAGCATTCCTCCTAATAGGGAAATAGACTTTAAGATTGATCTATTTCCCTAGTGTTTCAAGGGATTTGTCATCTAGGGCTCAATTTGTGGTTTCTCTTTTAATTTTCTTGGTGTTTTCAGGCATGTATCTCTTCTCTAACTTGGTTTTTCATAAAGGCGTGTGTTAAATCACTGTTTATGTGATTTAAAATTATGGGTTTTGAATGATTGGTTGAGGGTCTTTGGATGATTCTCATTTGAATTGGATTTCCATGATTGTCAAAAATGAACATTCCAAGAGAGTAGAGACACATTGCAAGCTTTCCAAATGAATTTATCATTGAAAATTCAAATGATCAAATGTAGACAAGAGCCTTCCTAAGAAAGTAAGCATCAGTAGCCCTTATTTCTCAAATTAAACCTAAAAAAGTTGATGAAGCCCTGAAAGACAAATCATGGGTCACAACAATGAAGGAAGAGCTGGATTAGTTTGAATGAAATCAAGTCTGGAATCCAGTTGAAAGACCAAAAATTACTTTGTTGGAATCAGATGGGTCCATAAAAACAAAATGAAATAAGGAGGTAAAGTCATCAGAAACAAGGCCGGGTTAGTAACTCAAGGTTATTCCTAGCAGGAAAGTAATGATTATGATGAAACCTTTGCTCCTGTAGCAAGGTTAAAATCAATTCACATTATTTTAGCATTTTCTGCTTTTAAAAGCTTTAATTGCATCAAATGGATGTTAAAGTTCTTTTCTAAATAGCTTTATTATGAAGAGTTCTTTGTTAAACAACCTCCGGGTGAAAATCCATCATATCTGAATCATGTCTTCAAACTCTCTAAATCACTCTATGGTCTCAAACATACTCTAAAAGCTTGGTATTAGAGATAGTGTACTTTTCTTTTAAATAATAACTTTCAAAGAGTGAAAATAGACACTACTATATTTGTTTGATAATTGAACTCCATCATGCTTATTGTACAAATCTTTGTGGACGATATTATTTTTTGAAGTCCTTACATCTCTTTGTACGTTTACAAATCTTATGATGGGAGAATTTGAAATGAGTCTCATGGGAGAACTCGTATTTTTTTTGAGATTGCAAATCAAGCAATCTTCCATAGGAACCTTCATCAGTCAAACCAAGTACACAAAGGAGCTCATTAAAAAGTTTGGCATTGAGAAGGAAAAAGTGTTCGGAAAACCTATGAGTCCTTCGATGAATCTTGATTCAGATACATAATAAAAAGATGTTGATGAAAAGATCTATTGAGGAATGATTGGATTACTACTCTACTTGACGATAAGTCAACCCAAGATTATGTTCAGCATATGCTATGTGCAACGTTCTAGTCAGCTCCTAAAGAGTCACACTTAACTGTAGTCAAGTGAATCCTTCGATATTTGATTGGAACTCAAGATGTTGGATTATGGTACCCCCATTCCTCAAATTTTGATTTAATTAGTTACTCAAATGATGACTCTGCAGGTGACAAAAATGATTGAAAAAGTACTAGAGGGATCTGTCAAATTCTTGGTGATGCCTTAATTTCACGGCATAGCAAGAAATAAACTTCAGTTTTTTTATCAACCACCAAAGCCAAATATATAGCCATTGGAAATTGTGGTACTCAAATACTATGAATTATGCATCAATTACTTTATTTTGATTTATCTTTTGAATTTGTTCCCACAATGTGTGACAATACTAGTGCAATTAGTCTGTCAAAGTATACGGTGCATCATTCTAGAGCTAAACATATTGATATCAAGCATCATTTTATTTGTGATCATGTCAAAAATGAGGATTTTACACTAAAATTTATTAACTCTAGAAATCAGCTTGTTGATATTTTTACAAACTCCGGCTAGAAGAAAGATTTAGCTTTCTTAGGAAAAGTCTTGGCATTACAATTATTAATTACATTTGATTGCAAAACCTTTTATTTTTGTATAAAATCGCTGATTTCTATATAATCAAAAATATTTTCCTTCCTGATCCTATCTTTTTTCAATCATTACCTTTTATTTACCCCATTTTTTGCATTTAACTTTTTGACTTCTCTCTCCGTATTCATTTTTTACTTTATCCTTTTCTCTTCCCAAGAGTCTGTGCCCTTTTCTTTTATCTATTACCTCTATTGAAATCATCTCGCTTTATCTTCCCACCTTTTTACTTTTATCTCTCCTCGTTTTATTATCTTTCTAATTCATCTTCCTTATCCTTCTAATGACTTAAACTATATCCATGGAAAATTTACAAAAAAATCCTACTGCCTTTCAATCTGACAATCAAGAACCAGTCATTATTCTTGGTTCTTCTGAGGAAGACTCTTCTCAATCCTTTCAATCGACTATCCACAAAAAATGCTCAGCTTCTATCCCTAACCTATCCCATAAAAGACCTCGTCCCACTTCTATGGACACTCTTTTACTAGATGATATGTATAAGTTCTGGTCTGTATCTCAGCGGAAGGAGTGACCGCCTTCAAAAATCATTCAGTGGTGCCCAAATGAATAGTAAACCTCATGCAGTTAAAATAGTCTCACTGTAATGTAAGTTCTTCTTTTAAGACTCAAGGTCTATCTCTTATACTCTATCTCAGTAGTTTAGAAGTTTTTGAAGATCATGTTCGCATGTTTTATGCTAGTCTTTGTTTTTCCCAAGATAGTGCTAAATTGGAAACTCTTGTTCTTGGCACCAGAATCATCTTAAATGATTTCTTGCTTAAAAAAGTTTTTGGTACTAAGTTTTCTGGAGTAATCCCTATTATGAATGGTACTTCAGCCTGATAATTTCAAAGTTAGTTTGGAAGAAGCTAAGAGAGTTAGTTTTGAAGAAGCTAAGAGAGTTGTTTCAGACCTGAAAGTAAATCTGCAAAATGTTGTTCGTTGTCTCTATGCTTCAAATATAGAATTTTGAATCACATAATCGCCACCCCCATAATTCTAAGGAAGGGTTCTCTAAGCAATGTCACCTGCAGAGATGTTTTTATTCTGTACTGTATGATTAACAAATATAAAATCAATTGGGCTTTGTGGTTTCGTAAGTATATATTAGAGAGTGTAGCCGACGCATGTGCCATAGCCCGCTTGCCTTGCGATCTATTGATTACTCAAATTATCCTCCACTATCCATTATTCTCTCTGGATTTCCTAAAGTGGAAGTTTCTACAACTTATGACTCTAAGACCTTTGCCAATATGGGATATATTTTGGTTGACACTGCCTAGTGTAGAAAAAAGTCTGCAAAAGCCAAGGCTAATCTTACTAAGGTTAGTAAAAATGTTACTAGCCCTTTGTCTTTAGTGCTAAAGAAAATAGAGAAAATTAAGAAACACCTTAAGGCCATTGAGGAAGGAATACTTTGTATTAGGAGTCCATTAACGGGTTGTTATAGCTGATTAATGACACAATCATTGATATGGTAAAAGTGTGCTTGTCCATCGATGGCTTTAAATAGGAAGGTGTCAAGATCTTCAATATTATTTTCTCAAGTCGACTCCATTAAATCTGAAGCCAACTCCTCCCACAACGAGCTTCCCATATCTGTCCAAAACTCGTACTCCAGCTTTTCTAAAAACGTTGAATTTCCTGTGAGCATTTATATCATAATATGCACAACATCCACACCTACTTCTTGAAAAGATATTAATTCCTTGGACAGCTTATTCAAAGAGGGCCAGTCCCCTTCTTCTTTTTGGTTTGTACTTAAGATACTAACATTCTCTCACTCCTCCCTGACTTTTTAATTTTGTATGGAATGAAATTTTCATTATCTCTTTATATTATGTGTGCTTTGCCTGGCTATTTTGTTTGTCTTGTTTACCTTTTTTCTTTTTGATTATGCCAAAGGGGGAGAAATTAGCACAAACATCAGAATTAGAAAAAGTCAGCAAGTAAGGGGAGCCAACCAACTATACATACAAGGAAGTCAACTGATGGTAAAATCTCAAGGGAAGCTAGCCAGCAATATGTACAGGGAAGTTAACTAACAATGGAGTCAGCAAGTAAGGGGCAGCCAACCAGCAATATTTACAGAGAAGTCAACTGATGTTTATTATTTGTCATTATCAAAAGGGAAAAATTGTTAGCCACCTATAATATCCTAATATGCTTTAATAATAACAAACTAATAAAGAAAATATGCAAGATACACCTCAGAGAAGATCAAGGCAGAAAATCCATAAAGGGGCAATCCTGAAACTATATTTGGAAGAGCATCGCGGGAAGATCAAGAAGATCTCTAAAATAAGAAAGTAAATGATTATGATAAGCTAATAATGAATCAACAATAATGAAAGAAAGATATCACACAGAGCTAAAAAGGAAGAAAGATCATATCCTCTACATAGACATATCTGATATGGACGTGTATTGATGTTAATCACTATCCAAAAAAGTAAGATTATATCACACGCATGGATATATCTGATATAGACGTTGCCAATGATATGAAATCTCAATCAATGAATTAATACAAATCCTTTATTGACATAATATCCCTTGGATTTTCCTTTTAAAGTAAAGAAGTAGCAGAAGATGAAGACTATTTAAAGGCATTGAAGACAGAAGAAGATTGAGTCTGTTTATTAGTTATACCAGTCAAGGTTGTGTCACAAGATCTGGAATACAACAAATTGAGATTAAGAACTTATCAAATCCTACTGTAACTTATTCTCTCATTAAGCTTTAAAGAAAACCTTTGCAACCTAAGGAGACTAGAATAGGAACCACAGTGGTGATCCAAAATAGTATAAAATTCTGCGTTTCCCTTTCCATGTTTAGTTTATGCTTTCAATTTAATTCTTATTAAGTATAATAACTTAAAAGTTAGTATACTAATGTATCTAATCAGTCGACTCAGAAAAAAATTTTAGTTCACCCCCCACCCCCTCTTAAATTTCATATGTCTTCTCTTGTTGTAGCGATAAACCATCTTCATCACCAAAGGAGCTAGTATTTGTTGCTTAGCTTTAAAAAGTATAAATGTATTCATTTATTTCCCCTTTTGCTTCTCGGTTGACCTTTGGCTCTTCTGACTCTTTAACCATTTCAGATGTGTCATCTGATGGAGGCCCATGAGTTAGTATAGAACTCGATAGAGGGTGAGTTTGCATTCCAGCTTCACAGTTCTCTGTAAGTTGCCTTCTCCTTCATTTTTCCTTTTCTCTTTTAATTCATTCTTTAACTTTTGTATTTTCCACAGTTGAAGCAGACATGGAGAAAATCAAGTTGTACCCAACCTCCTTCTTATTAGATTCCCAGTTAGATGCATGTTATGAATTGCATATTTGGTTCATTGATTCTCATTTTTTGCTGATGAAAGTATCTTTTTTATTGACTGGCATAGCTTATGCTATTTAGTACTCATACAATTAGTTTTCCTATAAAACGGCCACAAACTGATTTGTTCATATAATAACTGTGAGACACTATGGCTTTGAAATGATTTCCTATCATGCTTGATTATTGTTGTTGTTGTTTATTAACCGTGTTCTAACTTTTATGCTAGAATATAAATTTTATTCATGTTTAGAATTTTCCTTCCCATGTTTGGCAATTGATTAAAACTATAAAACCGTTGCATTCCTCTTTGATTGATTGTTGCATTTGTGACAAAATCAGCTAGATTATTAGACTCTCTAAACGTGTGACTAATTTGATTGTTTAACTAACTTATCATTTTATTATTACCTCCAGTCCCACTATTATCTTCCAAAGTATTCTTCTCTCTCCTCTGATCATCATTTTGAGACTTAAAGAATCAATCTCAAGGTTGATTTGTTGAAAACCTTAGCAAACACAATATTTTAAGGATTTATCTATATTCATAGAATTTGACTCTTTACTCTTGAAAACGCCCAAGAACATACGCAAGTTTACGTGGTCTTATCAAGTAGTAAAGTGGCTTCAAGAAAGCCCAAGTATCGATCTCTCAGGGACTTGCGTTCGCCGACTATCCAATTCTAGTTTAACAATTGAGATAAAGTAACCAAAAAGAGAGTTTGTAATTTTACAAATTAAAAATAAAATAAATAATGCATAAAAATAAAAGTCTTGGGACAATAAATGGATTAAAGTCCAGGGTTATAGCACTTCAAACAATCATACTATGTTATTGAATTTTCTTTGTCAACTTGCTTATCTTGGTTGTTGATTCATAGGGTTAATTGCATGATCATGGTTTCTCAATCTCTAATATTTTACCTAATTTGAACCTTACAACTACATTATTGAGTGGGGATGTAATAATCAAATTAAGTTAATTAAAGGTATTGTCCTACATTTGAATCAAGTAAGGCATCTAAGTACATCCATGTACTAGACGCTAAGTTTAATTCTTTATTTTATAAAAGAATAAAAACTCAAACTTTGTTTATTTCCATGTTCTATATCCCTATTCCCTCTCCGAAGATCAAAAGATCGACAATATATGTATTTTACGGGTGATCAATCCATAAAATAATTAAATTAATAATAAACAAACAACCAATAATGATAAGAAAAATTAAACAAAAATTAATCCAAAATAATAATAATAATGTTCTTGGCTTCAACCTCAGAAAGAGGGTTTTTAGCCGATAATATTTATAATCACGATCCAATTAATTGAATACATGATATGAAAAATTAAAGACTAATTAAAATAATAAACCTAAATAGTGTGCAGGCACAGAATTACTCCAAGTCGTGTCCAGGTGTCACCAAAATTAATCTAAGTATTATCCACCAAAAATTAATCCAAGCTTTTGTGTGTATATATAATATTGAATTACCAATTTTGGTAGGATTAGAAAAGAACCCGCACGTTGTTCAAGAAAAAAATTCCCACTTGCTCTCCTAAAAATCCTTGCCAAAATTGAATTAAAATTGGACAACGTCCAAAGCTGTGTCGACACAAAGATTGCAGCAGTGCAATGAAGCATGCGTCGCATGATGTTTTACTCTGAAATGGAGGGTACGACGCACGCTCATCGCACGTCTCCACTAGAATTGTATCTTTAAATATTTTCTAAATCACAAGAGCACTGAAATGGAGGGTGCGACGCACGCTCATCGCACGCACCTACTGAAAATTGCGTCCAAAATTTTGGTTAAGTCTTTATTGTCCCATCATTTGCCCATGCCTTTTGTAGTGTATTTTCAATGAATATTTGGCTTTTAAATCATTAATATATCGACGTATTTATATCACCAAGCCTCCTACAATATCACACACCACATATTAAAAATCAAAACACCACAATATTCTCAACAACGCATCAAAACAAAAGCTAAGATAAGGCAAATTCGCAATGATCTTCTACTTATTATTCCAACTCTTGACTTAATAAAATTAAAATTTACACATTAATACAAGCTATTCCATTCATAATTACACATTTCAAGCATTTGGAACAAATTAAACACATTAGAATTCAACGGAACCAACTAGACACACAACTAGCTCAAGCTAGTAAAACTAGTTTTTCGGGTTGAACTCTAAATGACTCAATTAAATACAAACTTATCTGGAAAATACTTTGGACATTGTAAATACATACTTGGACACTTAAAAGCTTATTTATATCAATATGAACACATTAAGCACACGAATTATTCTTGAAACAAGGCTAAATAAGCTAGAATAATGATATCAAAGTGTATAAAATCACATTAGATCATCACCCCACACTTAAACCCTTGTTCATACTCAAACGACTCTTTACTCTAAGCATAAAAATATGAGGTGACGCTACACTTCTACTAAATAAAGACACTCCATCTAGTACTACAATGACTACATAGAATGCAAGTTACTATGCTAAGCATGTTATTTGCACAATTGAAAGCTCATGAACACTACTTCAAAACATCCTAGCCTCAAGAATTAACTCACCTAGTTGAAAAACTCATGCATCATTCAATCAAGGACATCATACAAATCACCCCTATTCATCAAACATGTGCCCCTCACAACAAGAGAGTTACCCATACTCACTTGTAATCAAGCATTTCATAACATGATGGGTATAGGATTCAAGTTACACTCACTCTCGCAAAGAATTCTCAAGTTACACATAATAAACCATAGGCTTACCCTCAGTGTAATGCTTCACCAATAGTCGAATGTAAAGCTTAGGATCAAGTGGGTCTTTTCCGGGTTGTAATGAAGGATAAGTGTAAGACCCCACAAAGTTTCCTCATAGTTCGGGCCTTAGAGCGTGTCAAGTGAAGTGTAATTTCGGCCCTAAAAAGATTGATAAGTGACTTCCCACATGATTGGTGTTTAAACCATATACAATTCTCTTAAATTTAACTTTGTTTCATGTAAAGAATTGAATTATCTTTCCAAAGACACCAATTTTGTCCAAATCTGGCATCGGGTGAGAAGTTATGGCCATTTTACTAAGAGTTATTGGAACCACCCAAGTGCGACTGATGATCTGATGGACCATCAAATCTGCGACGGACCATCAATCGAACCATCACGACCAAGGCAAAAACTCTCTTCCCTGGCCCACATACTCAGTATATTCCCAAGTGCTGATCCACGTATACGTCTATGTGCTACATTGTCTTATAATGTAGGTTCAGGTGCTCAGTCCCAGCCTCGTCAGTGACTTCCGAGTACCTCGTCTACATCCCTACAGTGATGAGTCCTCATGGTTCAAGGACCTATCGTCAGACATTTTAGTATTTGAGAGACTATGTTATTACTTTTAGTTCATTTTGAGTTAGTTGGGGACCTGTCCCAATGGCTCTCTAGTTCATGGATTAGTAGAGGCTTTGGTGGACGCATGGTTTACTACCACAAGAATCAAATTTTTTTCACAATCATGGCAATATTGCTAACATTATTTACATCACATCCATCCACTACACATCAATTATAAACACCAATAACTATTACCTTGGGGCAACAATTTCACCTTTTTTTCTTCAATTTCTCAAACTACTTACTAAACCAAATTTTTTTCAATTAAAGAACTTAGGAGCTTTTTGGATCAAGTTAAGGTTTATCAAGGAATGGAATTAGGCTACATATGAGGCTAGCAAATACAATAAGCTAAAGGCTCAATGAGGGTTAACTAGGATAATGCACAAAGGTAGGACAAATAGAAGGTATAAAACAAGGCTATTAAAGAAATGCCTATATCATCTCCTAAACCGACATTCTTTATTTCACTTCACACACACACCAGGAAAGTTCTAGACATCACATGCAACAAGGAATATACAAAAATTCTCACACGCACGTGGCCCATGCTCAACTCAATAGGGTCATCATAAACTCCCAACCAAATAATAGCATGAATTCAAATTTAAGCCAAATAGTACAACAGTCACAAACATGAGCCTAAGTGTCTCAAAAATAGTAATTCACTAATCCAACATGTTTTTACAAACAAACCTACTTGCATTATACAATCAAAAATAGCACCAACTCAAATATCTCACTTATTCCTAACCTAAAAAAAATTGAGCTAAAATTTGGGAATTTCCCCACCCCATGCTTAAAAATCTACTTTGTCCCTAAAGTGAACTTAAAAGTAAGAGATAGAAATACTCCCTAAGTCCTCTATGCCTAGCTAGTAGCATCTTCACATATAAAAGAGATCCATCGGACCCCACACTCAGTCTTCGCCATGCCTCAAGCTCAAGTTTATGGTACTCAGACTTCCCATTAACCTGTGACTCAACCAAAAATAAAAAAACTAAAAACTAAAAATAACCCATACCTAATTAACTTTGGTTGCCTCCCAAGCAACACCTGAATTAGTATCGTGGCACAACTCATATCAACTCAACCATATTTCTTCACCCTTTTACTCCCTTTTAGGAGCCAATTTTTAATTCGTTTCTAACCTTTTGAGTTTGCACTCTTAAGGTAAATATCTTTTATAACTCTAACCTCTATCATGTTGGGAAATAATGGATTCATCTTAAGCTGCTCAATCAGGTCATCCAAAGAGGTATTTTGTGTATTAATCACCCCACACTTTTCTCTTTCAATAACATTGATCACACACAAATCTTTAATTTGGGATTTTACAATGGGTGTTTTGTAAACATCAAATACCACTTCTTCATCATCTACCCTCATTTTGAGTATGCCTTCTCTAACATCAATCAAGGCCCCTCCGATTGCTAAGAATGGATGCCTCAAGATGATTCGTACTTGCTCATCTGCCTCAAAATCAAGAACAAAGAAATCAACAGGTATAATGAATTTACTAACCTTTATGAGGACATCCTCAATTATTTCTTTCGGATATGTTATGAATCTGTCTGCGAGCTGCATAACCACTGGTGCCGATTTAGGCTCTCCCAAGCCCAATGTTTTAAACAATGATAGGGGCATCAAATTTATGCTTGCCCCTAAGTCACTCAGTGCATGGATTGCTTTACTCCCAATTTGAATAGGGATAGCAAACTCCCCCTGATCTTTTAATTTCTTGGGGACTTTCTTTGTCATCACAGCACTACACTCTTCAGTGAGTATTTTGCTCCCACATCTTGCAATTTCACCTTCTTCGCCATCACATCCCTCAAGTACTTTGCATACTTGGGCATACTCTATAAAACATCTAAAAAGGGTAAATTAATATGATGTTCTTTGAATGTATCAATAAAATTTTTGAACAGGGCATCCTCCTTTGCTTTTATTTGCCTTTGAGGGAAGGGTAGTGGCAGTGTCTTCACTTCTTTTAAGTACTCAGACTTCCTTGAATTTTCAATAACTCCGTTATTTACCTACTGGGTCTCCATATCAGCATCTACCTCTTTGGTTACCTTTGAAGGTTCTCCTTACAGCTCTTTACCACTTCTTAAGGTAATTGCCATAACCTGCTTTAGATTTTCTGTATCTGCTAGCAAACCACCTTGTTGTCTTGTATTCAGTACCTGTGATAATTGACCTACTTGCAAATCTAAACTTCTTGTGGTCGCTTGCTGATTTTTCAATTCTATCTGTTGACTTTTGATATCCATAAACAATTGTGCTTGACCAGCAAATAGTTGTTTCAACATCTCTTCCATGTTGCTCATTGACTGATTTGATTGGGTCTGCAACTGTGGGGCATTCCATGGCTAATTTGGTGGCAGAGTTGTCACTTCATGTTGTAGGCATTACCATAACTCAGCCTTTGAGCATTACCTACATATATCACAGACTCTGAATTTAAAGCACACATGGTAGCCGCATGACCACCATTTCCACATACTTCACACCAACCTGCAGCTTGTTGGATGGTATTGACTGTGGTTGCAGGTTGTGCTGCTCCCAACTTTACTCTGCTGAAATAAGTGTTGATCAAATTTTGTAAGGTAGATAGTTGTGCTGATAAGGCTGTGAATTGGTCCACCTCCAATATGCCCATAATTTTTTTTCGTGGCACTTCTAGAATCTAAATGTCACTCTAGATTTCCTTGTGCTATGTGGTTCAGCAATGTGTACAGCTCATCATAAGTCAATTCCAGTGCTTGACCACCTGCAGCTGAATTTAGCAAAATCTTCGTATTGTGATCAAGAGCTTCTATAAAAGTATGAGCAAGTACCTCATTGGACTGTTGGTGATGTGGACACTCCCAAAGAATAGCCTTAAAGCATTCCCAAGAATGATAAAGGTTTTCATCAGGGTTCTGTTTGAAGGTCACTATTTCACTGCAAAGTCTTGCCTGATGGAAAGAATCTGATGAGGAACTTTTTGGCTAAGTTATCCCATGATATGTTCAATAGGCCGGTTCTGCATTCAACCACCTTTTAGCTTCCCCCAAAAGTAAATGGGAAAACAGTTTCAGCCTCACATAATCTGGAGTCATCCCAGTAAGAGTGAGTGTACCAGTAAGCTAAATGAAAGTCTGCAAGTGGACTTGTGGATCCTTGTGTGAAAGCTCTGTAAATTGTCCACTACTGATAAGAAGTTACACCATATTGTGTTTCAACTTGAAATTCCCCCAGCTGTCGATCTTTGAATTGGGGAGGTCATGTTCATCGAAAGTGGGACTGCCACTTCCCTAACTGTCCTTCGGGCTGCTTGTTGCTCAGACATTGGAACAGTATACTCTTGGTCTTCTAGGATTTGAGGAATTCTGGGGAGAAGGATTGTTTCTCTCCTGCATTGATAATAAAGTTTCTCGCATTCTAGACTTGGTTCTAATAACTCCTGATCCCTTGCCAGTTTATAAACCTAAGAACCTGTTTCCTGCAAAAACAAAACCTAGACCAAGTGTAAAACACAAAATATATCTAAAAGCAAAACTAAAATAAACAATTGCCAAAATACAAGTCCCCGGTGATGGTGCCAAAAATTTGACAGCGCACATGCAAGTATACGTGGTCTTATTAAGTAGTAAAGTGGCTTCAAGGAAGCCCAAGTATCGATCTCTCAGGGACTTGCGTTCGCCGACTATCCAATTCTAGTTTAACAATTGAGATAAAGTAACCAAAAAGAAAGTTTGTAATTTTGTAAATTAAAAATAAAATAAATAATGCGTAAAAATAAAAGTCTTGGGACAATTAATGGATTAAAACCCAAAGTTAAAGCACTTTGAACAATCATACTATGTTATTGAATTTTCTTTGTTAATTTGCCTATCTTGGTTGTTGATTCGTAGGGTTAATTGCATGATCATGGTTTCTCAACCTCTAATCCTTTACGTAATATGGACCTTACAACTACATCGTTGAGCGGGGATGTAATAATCCAATTAAGTTAATTAAAGCTATCATCCTACGTTTGAATCAAGTAAGGCATCTAAGTACATCCTTGTCCTAGATGCTAAGTTTAATTCTTTATTTTATAAAAAAAAATAAAAACTCAAACTTTATTTATTCCCATGTTGTATCTCCCTATTCCCTCTCCCGAGATCAAAAGGCTGATAATATATGTATTTTACGGGTGATCAATTCATAAAATAATTAAATTAAGAATAAACAAACAACCAATTTTGATAAGCAAAATTAAACAAAATTAATCCAAAACAATAATAATCACGTTCTTGGCTTCAACCCCGGAAAGAGAGTTTTTAGCCGATAATATTCATAATCATGATCCAATTAATTGAATACATGCTATTAAAAATTAAAGACTAATTAAAATAATAAACCTAAATAGTGTGCAGCCACAGAATTACCTCAAGTCGTGTCCAGGTGTCACCGAAATTAATCCAAGTATTCTTCACCACCATGCATCGCACGGTGTTTTACTCCGAAATGAAGGGTGAGATGCACGCTCATCGCACGCCTCTACTGGAATTGTATCTTTAAATATTTTCTAATTCATAAGAGCACTAAAATGGAGGGTGCGACGCACGCTCATCGCATGCACCTACTGAAAATTGTGTTCAAAATTTTGGTTAAGTCTTTATCGTTCCATCTTTTGCCCATGCCTTTTGTAGTGTATTTTCAATGAATTTTTTGCCATTAAATCATCAATATATCACCGTATTCAGATCACCAAACCTCCTACAATATCACACACCACATATTAAAAATTAAAATAACACAATATTCTCAACGACGCATCAAAACAAAAGCTAAGATAAGGCAAATTCGCAATGATCTTTCACTTATTATTCCAACTCTTGACTTAATCAAATTAAATTTTACACATTAAACAAGTTATTCCACTCATAATTACACATTTAAAACATTTGGAACAGATTAAAAACATTAAAATCCAACGAAACCAACTAGACACACAACTAGCTCAAGCTAGTAAAACTAGTTTTCTGGGTTGAACTTTAAATGACTCAATTAAATACAAACTTATTTGAAAAATACTTTGGACATTGTAAATACACACTCGGACACTTAAATTCTTATTTATATCAATATTAACACGTTAAGCACACGAATTGTTCTTGAAACAAGGACAAATAAGCTCGAATAATGTTATCGAAGTGTATAAAATCACTTCTGATCAACTCTTCAATATATATGAATAAAATTGTGATTAAACATCAATTTCTCCACTTTCTCTACTTTCGTGGATTTTACTTAATCAGCATTCCCCGTTTTCTTCCTTTTAAAATGACAAGGGAAGAAATAAAGTTTAATCCCTTGGACTATAAGGAAAAATGCAAACAATATATCTATGGAAACAAATAACATGATTAATTGAAGTAATTATTGATGTGAAACAGAATAGAGTTAAGTTATTCTGATCTGAACCTTAAGAGGTTTATGAATAAAATAAGAAGATTATTTATATGTTATAAACCTCAAAATTACAGCATCGACCTTGGCCTAAAAAAAATAAAGGCGCAGAAATTATTTAAGTTATATATACATATATAGTTTCAAAAAGATAAGAGTGAGTTGGTCGGATGATAAAAACTAGATAAGAGTGAGTTTTTTGGATGGTAAAAATCTAGTTCCAGCTTCAAGGTTGTGAGATCGAGTCACCAAGAAAAAAAATGGAAGCTCCTAGGAAAGGGTGAAACTAAAAAAAAAGAGTAAAAATTACATTATCTTTAAAAAATTTTGGACCTTAGCTGGTCTAAAAATACTCAGTTAGAGCTAGCATTTGGCAATATATTTTTAGAATAGATTTTAAAAATATATCTTAATTTTTAAATTCCCAAAAAGTGACGCAAACCAATTTTGTGTTTTCATCATTCAATTATTAGAAAAAGATCAAAAATATCCTTGACCTATCTAAAATGGAGCAAAAATATTTTTCGTTAATTTTTTGACTCAAAAATATCCCTCTAATAGAATGACACTAAGCACGCTACATGAAATAAAAAAGTCATATGGTCAGTTCACTTGAAAAATCACCCTAACAAAGACAAAGGTTATGTTGTATATTATGAAGCTATCTTTCAGCTCTCTGAGGTATTAGAGTTGTTTTAGTGGTGTCTAATTAGATATTTTTTATAAGTGTTTTGTACTTGTAAATTTTAAGTACTTCTGATCCTTTAATTATGATGTGAAATATGTTCTCATTAATAAATCTGGATTATCCTTCTCCTAAACAATTACTCTAAAAAGTATCTGCATTTTATTTTCTTATCTCATGTTTCTCCATTTCTTACGTAATTGATCTATATGGACTTTAATTGTCTTCAATATGCCTCTAGGTTAGATTGATTTGTAGTCGAGGCATGTGCTTGGGATTAAATGGAAATAATGGCAGATGGCTAAGAAAATGATAAGAATGTTGAAATATGAAATATAAAAAATTAATCAAAGCACTATTATGAAGATGTTGGCAAAAGAATATGGTAATGCATCAAATATTAAGGGATCGTTTGGTAGAAGAATGGAATAAGTAAAGATATTTTATGAGGTGAGATATCTCATGGGTTCATTTTATCTCTCCCTCTTCATGGGATAGTAATCTCACCTCAGCCAGTCCGTAATTTTTTGAATAAAAGCAGCCGATTGAGATATTTGGTTTTCCCACCTAGCACAACATTGCTCAATTTGATATGAAAGTTAATACAAAATCATGTACTTTAAAAGAAAGGATTTTTTATGTTCTTGGTTTTAAGGCAATAGAAAGAGGGAAGAAAAAAAGAATTATTGATAGATAGGTAATATAACTCCTATTGATAGCATTATAGAGGTTCAGTAAGCACCATGCCGAATCTCTCTATCATTTTCTTCTCTTCCACTTTGGCCAATATGAGTTCACCTGGTACAAGCAGCTTTATCGAACTTAAAGGCTATGTAGAATCCTAGGTTTAGCTTTATAATACCAGTCATTAGAGTCCAGCTATCGCTCCAAAGTGATAGCGCCATCAAAAGATAGAGTGTTAAATAGTCAAACTTCGATACCTAAATTCATTCATCCAAAGACTTTTTCATTCCCTGATCCCATTTTTTTCTCCTTTCAAACAAATAAAAATGATTGAAGTTTTTCTATTTGAAATTGTGTTAGGTCTAATTCCTATTACTTTGGCTAGATTATTCATAACTGCATATTTATAATATAGGCATAGCGGGAAAATTCGATGGCTTATATAAAGAAGGAGACACAAAGAAGGCTCGAGGGCTTGTTAAGGAAGGCGGCAAGGGCAGACGAAAGGTTAAAAACGAAAGGCATTTTTTTCCCCTGAGCTACTATGGATAGTAAAGCACAAGTTTTGAGTAAGTGATTTATAAAGTCCTCTCTTGTACCTGGACCGTTGGCTTATATCTTTGTCTTAGTTGGAAAACCCTCCTATTGCTATAAAATGAGGTTTTCACCAGCACTTGAGCTAGGCAGAATAAGGTGAAGGTGGATACTGCTCATCAAGAGCTTGGTTAATTATCCAAGATCGAATGCCTTGCTAGTTGGATCTAAATCTGAACTAAATAATTTCAATTCAAGAAGAATAAGAAGAATCACTTAAAGGCATATCTGGGGGAGAGAGAAAAAGAACTAGCATATGGTATAAAATCCTTGTGGATCCTTCTCTCCTCTTGCTCAACGAACAAACTTTAGGCCATGATTCGTTCTCCAAAAGGAAGGAACGAGTCGGTCCCCCTTTTCGTCTTTCACTGGTAAGCCTATGTCAATAAGAATCTTAGCATCTGTCTTACTGATCATTCAAGAGAGGCTCACACATACCTCTAGGCAAATGGGTTTAAAAAAGGATGAAGATGGGGACTAGTGTGAGATATCCCGACATTAGAGCATTGATTTCTCCTTTCGTTCTTTTGTGTGAAGGCGAAGAAAGAAGAAAAAAGACATTCATTTCAAAACTATGAGATGAGAAGGAAAGAGAAAAGAAAGACGTTTTTTGGTTCCCATTGGATTTACCTTGTTCACGGGTCGACCCCATGGCAGCAAAAAAGGTGATATTATGTTATAATCCATGATATCATTCCTACCAAGATACACAAACTCCCATCGTGTCCCAGATCACATTCTGTGAATCAAAAAAAAAAGCAAATGACATAGAATAAGATGTCATATCATGTCCTCTTTAAATGGGGCATGAAGGCTAAAAAAAGTAAGGTATGAAGGGCACTCCTTAAACCGCTTTATAGTTGAGGATGGAGATAAGGGAATATTGACTCTGAACTTCAGTCAGTGGGAGGAATCCCCTTATCTAAGGTTCTTTCCTTATCTAAGGTTCTTTGTATGACACTCTAAACTCTTTTTCTTACACCAGACAGAAAGTGTAATTACTATCCTAAAATCAAAAATTCCTAAATTAAAAAAACTATAAAAAAAATATAATAGACTGAGCTAGCCTCTCGTTATGCACCAATGTTTGACATAGGCATGGTGACCCTAACCTATAAAGTGAAACAAAAGGCAGTAATTAGACTCTTTGCTTAGTTTTATGCTCATTAAAACAAACTTAAAAGGAGAATTCTTTTTATTGGCCATTTTTTTCTAATGGTCAATTTTAGCCTTCTAAATTGGAACTCATAATTTACCTTATGTGCTTATAAATTAAAGAAAGGGGGTGCTTGTGAATTAAAGAAAGGAGGTAGCCCTTGAGCCACTTGACTAGTTGGAGAGGACTTCCAGGGCTCAATCTACAGCTGCGTCCCATGGTTTGGTAGAAAAGACATTTCCAAGGATAGTATATGCACACAAACCCTGATATAAGACCAGCCATCAAAACACAAGAAACAAGATGAAAACTAAACCTAAAGAAGCAATAACAATTAGATCTAAGAGAACAAGCAAGAAAAACCAAACTAATGCTTAAAAGGTAAAGATAGATATCTTGACATAGAAACAACAATCCAAAAGAACCAAAGGATGCATCAAATCCTAAGACCCTTATGAACTATATGAGTAACACCAAGATCTTATGTTGACACAAAAGGAACTCAATATTCCCCAAGCACTAATATTTCTAATCCAAATACCAACATTAGAGAAATGCAACACTAGATGTTAGCCCTAGTTATAATCTAACAAAAGAGAGAAGAAAAAAAGGTTTTTCAAAGTTTGTCTTTCAATATCATTCAATAACTAATGAGAAATAAGCCTAAGGAAGTCTATTTATAACTATCACATAAAAAGACCAAGTTGCCCTTAATGAAATGGGGTACCCTTGGAGTGTAGGGTTTCTTCCTCTCTCTTAAACTCATACCAATAACCAAAACGCCCTTTAATGAAGGCACCCTTGGAGTGTAAGACTCCTTCTCCTTTCTTAAACTTGTGAAATTCTTTAGAGTGGTAGACTCCTTCTCCTTTCTTAAACTTGTGAAATTCTTTGGTGTGGTTTAAAATAGCTTCACACACCTCTATCTTCATGAGTATGTATTGAACTTGGCTCCTTGAGAAAGGTCTTGTACTCTTTGCATTTGTATCATCCTCTCCATCTTGAAAGGAATTTGACCTTAAATTCACATCTTTCAAAACCAAATAAAGGACAAAAGAGCACAACATCCTCATGGCATGTGGTTAGGGTTAGTGCAACAAATAATATTATCATTCCAAGGTGGTACACACTTGAAATACAACCAATAATCCTTTGTTTTGGTCATGAAAATCTTAGTATAAATGTCACAAAGGAAGTGGCTAGGACAAGTATCAAGAGATTTATCTTTAAGAAAGGACTAATATTCAAGAATAAGGAGTTGCAGCCTAGAAGTCCTCCCTCAACAACATACATGCCATCATTCACAACATTTTTATTCATATAATTTCTATGAACAAAACAAATAGCAAAGCTTTCATCACACACTATGTTCAAAGAATCATGTTCATTATCATGATCAACACTATAGACACCATCACTAGCTTGAGACTCTTTAAGCATACCATGCACATGCTCAATTAGTGAACTACATTTAAGAGTAAATTAATCATCATACACACCAAGAGTTTCACTAAGGAAGGATTCATGCACTTCTACACTAGGCAAACCCAAAACTACGTCCAATTGGCTACTACTAACCACATCACAACATTTTAAGCTTAAAGGAGTGTAGAAAGTAGCATTGTTACCTTGATTTTCATCATGGCAGCCCACTTGCTTCCTTGGGAAGCTCTCATCACAAGGGAATGTGTCAATACTTTCCTTTTGAATTATTTCTCCATAACCCTTCCCCAAGTTAGAACTCTAGGCCAAGGACTCCATTAGATCATCAACCATGTGTTTGTGAGGAACTCTCTTTGGATCCTCCTTTAGGAGTATATAATCTTGAACCTGCACACAAGGAGAATTAATACTAGGCAAAATACAGAATTTAGGTTAGTGAGTAACAAGGGTTTGATTAAGTATTTCTTTCCCCTTTGTTGCATTATTTCTCCCCTTCTCAACTTTACTACCCGTGGCTTCCTCTTTCCTTTCCATCTTTCCTTTCTTCTTTAACTCCTTAGCTTGTTTTCGAATTTCATTCACTTGGGTTGGTGAAAGAAGATGGAGTGTAAACCTTCGACCATGGTGTTCAAGAGTGTACCGGTTGGATCTTCTATCATGATTAGTAGACCTATCAAATTACCAATGCCTACACAATAATAGGTGGAAAGTTTGCATAGGAACCATTTCACATAACACCTTTCTTGGTAGTTTCCCATTTTGAACTGAATCAAGCATTGTCGAGTAACTTTTAATTCTCCACACTCATTCAACCATTATAACTTATAGGGATTTGCATGTGAAGTAGTGGGTAGTTTTAATAAGTCAACCATAGTAGCACTAGCAACATTAGTGCAAATCCCACCATCAATAACCACCGTACGTACACCTCATTTGATAAGACACTTAGTATGGAATAGATTTTCCCTTTAGCTTGGATCATCTAAAACCTTACTAATCATGGCTCAGTTTACCACATAACTAGGGAATTCACATTCACCAACATGTGGCCAGGAATTTTCTTCACCTTCTTCATTTTGCACCACATCATCCACTTGATCTTCATTTTGAGACTCGACCTCATTCCCCTCGGTTTCTAACCCCACCTTCTTTCCAAGATAGTGTAACTTCCCTTTCATAAGGATCATATTTCTTCAATTTAGATACTCACTAGCCTTGTGTCCCCACGTTTGACATTTTAAACATCGAATTCCCTTAGATTGAGAATTAAGATTTGGTTTACCTTTATTTCTTGAAGGATAGTATTGGCAGCCTTGGTCACGATTTGAGAAGCATTGGATTTAGAGTCTTTGTCCTTGTGCCAAGACGAGGATAATTGAACCAATTCCTTATCTTTAGACCAACCCGAGGATCATTGTTAACTCTTAGACTTATAGGTCGACCTCTCTTTGTTCTCCTTTTCAATCTCTATAGATGATTGGAAGATACCATCAATGGCTTTAAATTTGTGGAGAGTTAAATGTGAAGATATGTCCTTGTTCAACCCGACCTTAAGATGAATGATGTTATGACTTACTTGCTCACCTCGATGATCAAGCTTCAACATCAATTATTGAAACTCATCATAGTATGCCATGACACTTTTGCTACCTTACCTCAAATTGTACAACTTGGAAAAGAGCTCATGCTTATAGTTCTCGGGTAAGTATCTTGCTCTCATAAGGTGCCTCAATCTAAACCATGGAGGGGGTTGTCCCCCATTCACTTCATTTCTAAATCTCTTAACATACTCCCACCAAGTGTTGGCATATCCCTCAAAGTGAGCTAAAGCATAAAAAATCTTCTTCTCTTCGGTTAAGTCATTCACTTGGAATATCTTGTCACAAGAAGAATTCCAAGCAAGATAAGATTTGGGATCATTCTCACCTTTGAAGACAGGAAGCTAACTTTGATTGAGTTTATGCCCATATCTCGGTTTTGGTTCCCATGTTGGTTCCATTAACCAACCCTCCCTCCTTGGCCTTGAAGTTTCCTTTGATCAACATGTCCACATCTCTTTTTTTCTCCCTTCATATATGCATTATCATATGCTCCATACCCTTTCTTGTTGATTCCCTCTACCATAGTCTTCTACATAGATGGGTTGGTTTTGGTTAAGTGGAGCTTGGAAGGGATGCATTGGATTTGGTGGATGGTAAGGCCTTTGGTCAAGTGGAATTTGGCTTGGAGGTATTGGATTTTATGGAGGGTATGGCCTTTGGTCAAGTGGAGTTTTGATTGGATAGTTTGAATTTTGTGGCGGAATGTGGGTTCCAAGTCCTTCTTTCTGAACTTGGTTTAGTTGAGGATGTAAAGGTCTATTGAGGTCTCGGGTTTGTGGAGTTTGAACTTGGTTTTGTAGAGGTCTTGGTGGATAGAGCATTTGATGGAGGGTCTCAGGTGTAATAGTAGTAGAGGTGTTTTGGGCTGGTCCACTCGAAGACACATAGTAGTGTTGAGGAGTAGAGGGTCGGGAGTTCCTTTAACTCTCAACTTGATCCATCCTCCCACTCAATGTTGACACATCACCTTTGATTGTCCCAACATCCCCTTTCATTGATCCAATATCCGACCCTAACCTTTTAAGAGTTTGGTTGATAGCTTCAAGAGAAGCCTTAAAAGTATCAAGAGTGTTGTTGTCCACAGTTTGTGAAGTTGAACCTTCGGTTTCCATTGCTACTTACCTAAGAAAACACCTACAAAACAACAAACAATTTAGCTCAAATAAATATCCTCACCACACTCTCACTCTTTTGTTTACCTCACACTTGGCTTCACAAGTGTTCAAAATTGGCTTGTAATCCGTGAGCAATTGAGGGATGAGTATACTCTTCTACGAAATAGATTTTCATTTGAAATGACTCAAAAAACCTTATTTGGACTTGAACCAACAAACTACAAATCACAAAAAGAGAAAAGCACACAAAGAACGTAAACACGAAAGAAAGGGACTCAAAACTAACTCACAACCTAGTAGACAATTACTAGTTTGTCATTTAGCGCTAGAATCAAAAAAATGCAACTAACGGAACAAGAGTTAAAACTAAGAAATCAAAATTTAAGCTAAAAATTCGGTTGTACAAGAGTGATGATGTGGCAACTTGTGGTTGGTCGAGAATTTTGAAATTTTCTTTTTGCTCTTCAACCTTGAATTTTGGTCAATCTTTACTCAAGAGAGGTAGAAATTCGGTTTTGTGGAAGAAAATACAAGGTTTGGAGCCTTTTTCAAGCTCAAATGAGTTTGAATTTGAGATGGTCCCGCCTTGTACTTTCAATTGTACTTGAATATTCCTTTTGTTTCCTTCTTCTTTTGGATGACTTAGAATGTGCTTGGAATATTCTTTGTACAAACATTCTTACGCTCTCTTTCTTTCTTTATTTTTTATGATCAAACAATCCCTTTTGAATATTCTTCTTCAACAAGATATGAAGATCTTGAAGAACACCAAGAACATTCAAGGTTTGACCAAAGTTGACCTTCAAGCAAACGAACTTGGAATTTGATTTTTCTTGAAGATCCAAGGTCACTTTGACAAACCTAACACAAATGTCACACTTTCAACCCCAAAATGCCACAAACACCTTCACCAAAAATGAGATCCACCCTCGAGTTTCTTCAAACATAAGCTCAACAATGGTGGATGGTCCAAAACAACCCGGATTTAGCTCAAATCTTAGATCTAGACTCTATTAATGCTAGGGAACAAGGATCTAGCACTAGAAACTAATAAAACACACAAAAACCAAATAGATCTAAGATCTAAATTTCGGCCTAAGTGACAAAACGTGACTCACTTTTTTTTTTGTGATTCTTGGACTTTTGATTCTTTTTTTATGATGTTTTTCTTCAAGGTAACAACAATCCAAGACTTAGAATTGTAGGAACAATTCTAAAACATGTCTCTTGATACCAAATGATATAAGACCAGCCATCAAAACACAAGAAACAAGATGAAAACTAGACCTAAAGAAGCCTTAACAATCGGATCTAAGAGAACAAGCAAGAAGAACACCAAACTAATGCATAAAAGGTAAGGATAGATATCTTGACATAGAAACATACAAACCAAAAGAACCAAAGGATGTATCAAATCTTAAGACCCTTATGACCTATATGAGTAACACCAAGATCTTACGCTGACACAAAAGGAACTCAATCTTCCCCAAGCACCAATGCTTCTAAGACAAATACCAAGACTAGTGAAATCCAACACTAGATGCTAGCCCTAGTTACACTCTCACAAAAGAGAGAAGAAAAAAAGGTGTTTCAAAGTTTGTCTTTTAATATCATTCAATAACTAATGAGAAATAAGCCTAAGGAAGTCTATTTATAGTTATTACATAAAAAGATCAAGTTGCCCTTAATAAAATGGGGCGCCCTTGGAGTGTGGGGTTCTTTCATCTCTCTTGAACTTGTGCCAATGACCAAAACGCCCTTTAATGAAGGTGCCCTTGGAGTGAAAGACTTCTTCTCCTCTCTTAAATTTGTGCAATTCTTTTGAGTGGTTCAAAAGACCTTCACACACTTCCATCTTCATGAGTATGTCTTAAACTTGGCTCCTTGAGAAAGATATTGTACTCTTTGCATCCGTATCAAACCCCAAATGAATTCACTTTTAGTATAGAATAAATGGGTGAAAGCCCGATACAGCAACTTGCGAGGGGTTGTATTTGCTACTTGCTTAGGTTTCCATTTATTGTATTTATCTGCATGGAAATAAATTCGTTATTTTATTACAAATGGTGGAATAAAATAGTTCCGAAATTAAGTAATCTCTTCTACCAACATGGGATAAAGTTAATCCTAAACTTTATCCCGAGATTATTTTTCTTATCTCTTCTACCAAACGACCCTTGAGAGCACAGTAAACCGTTAGTTGGTGCTTGGTGTAATAACATCTGCTTAGTAGAGGATTAAACTATATAACAAAGTTTCCCTTAATGGTTTGCTGCTTTATACCGAAACTATCGTGACAGATGATGAAAAGGAAAAGAAGGTTACCTTTGATCTTACGCCTTTTAAACCTATAAATGTGTCTCAATACTTATGTGACAACAAGTTTCATACAGTCTCTTGGTGAATTGTTGTAATCTAATGAGAAGTTTGATTTCATTGTCATGGATAATAACAGAACCATGGAGTGGCAACACCCGAGAAGTTCTTCATAAGTTCATTGTTCTTCAAGTTCTTCATAAGTTTCCACGTGGATACTGACATGAACAGATCATATGACCTTTGTTATTTATTTGGTGTGTTTGGTATTTCACTAAAAAAAGGAGTATTTTAAAGCCAACAATTTAATGAAAGAGTATTTTTTAACCAAAAAAATAACGAAAAATATTTTTTCTTCATTTTAAATAATTCGTTTAATTATTTCTTTTTATCACCCCTATGGCTAACATCACTCCAAAAATGGGCCACCTTTTTGCTGTATACATCTGGAAACTCGAAGTACATAAATTCCCCCTTCCTAAGTCTCCTTTTCCCTCACAACACACATCCCAAGAAAAAAAGAAACAATAAAATAGAATGTTCGTCCCTATACAAATGTCGATACTCCGATATTTGCTCCTCCTGCAAGCATTGTTGTTCATTTTCTCAGGTCTCGTCATCAATACAACAAGTGCAACTACTCATGAAACCAAAACCTCAGCTGGCCATGCGATCCCATTTCCCACCCATGAACACTTGGATGTCAAGCAATCCATTAAAGAATCAAGATTAATTCACCCACCAACTAAAAAACATAATCATGTTGAAGAAGATAATGAAAAAGGAAACACCAACAACAGCAGCAACTGGAAGCTAAAGCTTCTTCACAGAGACAAGATGCCCTTTTCCCACTTCACTGATCATCCTCACCGTTTTGATGCTCGCATGAAAAGAGACCTCAAAAGGGTCCATGCACTCACTAATATTGATATTAATTATGAGGTTGAAGAGGAGGAGTTCGGGAGCGAGGTGATTTCGGGTATGGAGCAAGGCAGTGGTGAATACTTTGTCAGGATTGGTGTGGGTAGTCCTGCTAGAGAACAATACATGGTTATTGATGCTGGCAGTGATATTGTTTGGGTCCAGTGTCAGCCTTGTACACATTGCTATCATCAGTCCGACCCCGTATTTGACCCCTCCCTTTCCGCTTCTTTCTCCGGTGTACCCTGTTCCTCCTCCCTTTGCGACCGCGTTGACAACTCCGGTTGCCATGCCGGTAGCTGCAAATACCAAGTCATGTACGGTGATGGCTCCTACACCAAGGGCACCATGGCTCTCGAGACCCTCACTTTCGGCCGTACCGTCATTCGGGACGTGGCCATCGGGTGTGGTCATAGCAACCGAGGAATGTTTATTGGGGCTGCCGGTTTGTTGGGCCTTGGAGGTGGCTCCATGTCGCTCGTGGGACAACTAGGTGGACAAACGGGCGGAGCATTTAGTTACTGTTTGGTTAGCCGGGGCACCGGATCAGCTGGATCACTTGAATTCGGGCGTGAAGTATTACCCGCGGGTGCAGCGTGGGTGCCGCTCATCCGAAACCCACGGGCTCCGACTTTCTATTACATAGGCATATCGGATCTTGGAGTTGGAGGAGCGCGTGTAGTCATGCCTGACGATGCTTTTAGATTAACTGAGGAAGGAGATGGAGGAGTTATCATAGACACGGGGACAGCCGTGACCAGGCTTCCTGCGGCAGCCTATCTGGCCTTTCGCGATGCATTTGCCGCTGAAACCGCAAGCCTTCCACGGGCACCCGCCATGTCAATATTCGACACGTGCTATGATCTAAAGGGGTTTGTGACGGTTCGGGTACCAACCGTTTCATTTTTCCTCATGGGAGGTCCCATCTTAACCCTACCAGCTAGGAACTTCCTAATTCCAGTGGATGGAAAAGGCACATTCTGTTTTGCATTTGCTCCATCTCCAACCAGACTTTCAATTATAGGGAATATACAGCAAGAAGGCATCCAAATTTCTATTGATGGGGCGAATGGTTTTGTGGGATTTGGCCCCAACATCTGCTAGGCTAATAAAAAATAAAATATATAAATCAACTTTTGCGCAGTTATAGTAAATAAATTTCAATAATATCATGGATAGTCAATATTAGCTTAAGTCTCTTTGGTATGTGAAAATATTTAGGGAAGTCACACAACTTAATTATGTATCAGAAAAGTCATTCAATTTTATCTTTCTCTTTTTGTTTCTCGATCAATGTCCCATATTTACATTAAAATCTGATTAAATTCGGATTCTCTTATAATGTCACTCGATAGAATATCACATAAAAAGTCTAATTTGACTAAGAGTCCCTTTAAATAGGATTAAAAAATAGTCTTTTAGCTTAAGTGATTAAAAGTTTAAAATAAATGCTTATAAATTAAGAGCCTGTTTGGATAAGATTAAAAAAATAGTCTTTTAGCTTAAGTGATTAAAAGTTTAAAATAAGTATTTATAAATTAAGTAGATAAGTTTTGGATAGAAGTGTTGAAACTTAAAAAAGGTTATTGATGTGTTTGGTTAACAAGTGATGCTAAACACTTTTTTGTTGTTAAAATGACTTAAATATTTTTAAAGTTGTTAACAATATAAGTGCGGTGAATTATTTATAATTCTTAATTCTAATAATTCAAAAATATTTCTATTTAAATGCACTTTTAGTGTGAAGTAATTATCTGAGGTCAATGTATAAATATAATTTACTTTTTAATTTTAAAATGTTAAAAAATAAAAAGCTTAGGGCATTTTTTTATATAAAAATAGTATTATATTGTTATATTGCAAGCTCGTAATAATTTGGCTAAGTTAAAATGTTATCCTCAGATATAATGGTGGATTCTCTGAAAACAAAGGAGAAAGATGAAAAGGAAATTGGAGGAAAGAGATGAAGAGAAGCAACCAAGAGAAGAAAAAAACTATATTTAAGGGCTACAAGTTCAGGATATTTATGGAGTTGGAGGAAAATATAAGGCTAAAAAGATAAATATTTTTGTCAAACCTGAAAGAAAATCTGAAAAATAAAAAGTTGGGGTACCCAACTTCTCACTTTTTACTTTTTTTTAATGAGTTTTTAGCTTTTTTTTAATCACTTTTTAACTTTACCAAATACTTTAAAAAGCTAAAAAGGAGATTAAAAGCTGATTTGACCAGATTTTAATCCTATCCAAACGGGCTCTAAGTAGATAAGTGTTTAGATGAAAGCGCTAAAACTGAAAAAAAAAAATCTTGATGTGTTTGGTAAACAAGTGGTATTAAACATCTTTTTATTGTCAAAATAACTTAAATGTCCTTAAAGTTGTTAACATCACAAATAACGTAAATTATTTATAATTGTCAATTCTAATAATTCAAAAATAATTTCTATTTAAATGCACTTTCAACGTAAAGTCATTATGTGAAGTCAACTTATATTATAAGTTACTTTTTTATTTTTAAATATTAAAAAATAAAAAAATTAGGATATTTTTAATATAAAAATAGTATTATGTTGTAATATTGCAATCTTGTAACAATTTGAGTATGTTAAAAAATATGTAAACCTCCGATGTAATAATGAATTCGCTGAAAATAAAGGAGAAGATGAAGAGGAAATTGAAGAAAAGAGACGAAGAAAGCAGCAAAGAGAAAAAAACTATATATTTAAAGGCTACAAGTTTAGGGTATTGTTGAAATTGATGAAAAATATAAGGGATAAAAAAAAAAGCTATATATTTAAAGATTACAAGTTCAGGGTATTATTAGAATTGATGAAAATATAAGGAATAAAAAGGTAAATATTTTGGTCAAACCTAAAAGAATTTTAATCTGAAAAGTAAAAAACTTGAGGGTATTCATCTTCTTACTCTTTATTTTTTTTAATTAGTTTTTAGCTTTTTATAAGCACTTTGAAATTTTATCACACACCTACAAAAAATTTAAAAAAAGGATTAAAAGCTGATTTGACCAAATTTTGATATTATCCAAACGGGCTTTAAATAATTTAATTCTTTATATACAAGCATGAACCCAACAAATTTCTCTCTATATATGTATATATATGTGTGTGTGTGTATATATATATATATATATATATTTCTACTATATAAAAAGGTGAAGCAAGAGACGACCAAGGGCATGATCGTTATTAAATATAACGTATAGGGGCAAACAGGTAATTTCAGTTACCAATTATAACACCAGATAATTCTGGAATCTCTTATTGAATAAGCAACTCTGTAAGTTCTTCAAGCACCGTTATTGTCCGTCTCAATCCACAAAGTTTTGATAATATGTTAGACTGCCACCGTCTTAAATTGATTTACTCCCTCTGTTTAAAAAAGAATGACCTACTTTGACTTGGCACAATGTTTAAGAAAATAAAGAAGACTTTTGAATTTTGTGGCCTTAAATTAAAGTTGTGTCAAATGTACCAAAATGCCCTTTAATTTTGTAGTCCTAAATATGTCATGTGGAAAGTTGAAATTAAAGTATTGCCAAAAGAAAAGGGGTCATTCTTTTTTAAACAGACTAAAAAATAAAGTAGGTCATTCTTTTTTAAACGGGGGGAGTACTATATAGAAAAGTGAAACAAGAGACGACCAAGGGCACAATCGTTATTAAATAGAATGTATAAGGGCAAACAGGTAATTTTAGTTACCAATTATAACACCAGATAATTCTGAAATCTCCTATTTTCTCTCTCAGGGGTCGTTTGGTAGAGTGTATTGAAAAATATAATGCATGCATTAGTTAATGTGTATTAGTAGTACCTTGTTTGGTGCGTCTTTTTGTCTATATATAACTAATGCAAGCATTAGTTATACACTCTATTGTGTATTAAAGTATGTATTAGCAATACACTCCATTTCCTATGTATTAGTAATACAAAGACTTTTAACACATGCATTAACTTATTAAATGACCTTAATACCCCTCAATTTTCCTCTCAGAATATTTCACAATTTCTTTTTCCGCCATTTTAATTTTCAACAGTGAATTTTTTCAAAACATTTCATAATTTTTTTTCCACTATTTTAATTTACAACAACGAATAGTTGATTTAAATAACCACAACATATTTTTACATTGCTTCGAGGGTTTTTAAAAGGATTAAAAAAAATCTTGAGATTATTCATTAATTTTACATCTTGTATTTTATTTTTATTTCAACTATGTTAATCCGTGTCGGCGTAACATTCCATGCGCATAATTTCTATAAAAGAAATGTTTGTTTACAAAAATACCCTTCTTTGACTTTGTATACTTTTTTACAACAAAATTTTTTTGCCATATCAAATATAATTAGTATTGTTGAACTAGTATATAGAGGTTTCGGATTAATTGCAAGACCTTCGTCTTTACGCATGAAATATTATACCAACGGATTAACATAGCCGAAATAAAAATAAAATATAAGACGTAAAATTAAGAAATAGTCTCAATTTTTTTTCAATCTTTTTCAAGACCTTCGAAGCAAAGCAAAAATATGTTACAATTATTTAAATCAATTAATTATTGTTGTAGATTAAAATGGTGAGAAAAAAAAAGTGAAATGTTTTGAAAAGATTCACTATTGCAAATTAAAATGGTGGGAAAAGGAATGGTGAAATATTTTGAGAGAAAAATTGAGGGGTATTACGGTTATTTAATAAGTTAATGCATGTATTAAAGACTTTGCATGACTACTAGAGAAAAGACATCCTTTCACCCCTGAACTTGTCCGCTCAACTCACTTTAACAATTTAACTAAACTTTCATTTATTTACACCCCTTAATATCTTTAAAGTGAATTAATGTTACCCTTAATGCTGAGGTGGCTTTAAAAAAAACGCGTGAGTCTTTTAAAAAAAAAAAAACTATTAATTTTTATATATAGAGAGAGAGAGAAAAAGAAAACAAAATTAACAGTTTCCCCTCTTCTTCTTCTTCAAAACTCCACCCCTATCCCATCCCCACCCTAAATTTTCCTCCCCAAATCCGCCAGCCCCCCCCCTGTTTCTCCTTAAACTATCAATTCCACCCCCCCCCCCCCCCCCCCCCCCCCCAATACCTTAATTTCTTTTTCTTCAATTACCAAATCCTTCAGCCCACCTCTAATTTTTCTTCTTCAATCCCCTTGACTTTTTTTTCCAGCACAATCTGAAATTATAAATTCGAAAAATCAAAGTATACTTGATAAAAAAGTTAAAATACGCAAAACTATCATCATTAACTAAAAACTATGATGCAGAAACAATAAATGAAGTTCTTGGAGATAAAAGAATGAAATTGGATTTGAAAAAATAAAAATTATCTTTGTGGGTTTAAAAATTTGAAATTGAAATAGAAGAAAAGTTATTATTAGCGGTGGTGAATGGTGGTGGTAGTGTTAATGGTGGCGGTGGTGCGTATATTCTTTTGTGGATATGTTTTAATCATTTTCGGTGAGTTTTACCGGAATATTAGAGGGAAACATAAATTATTTTGCCAATGTTTATATAGGCAAAATAAAGTGAGATATAGCTGATGAAGATTGCTTCCTACTTGAAAATTCTTTCAATTTTGGTTGTGTTGTTCATATATCATGTTAAAAAATCGACGTGACTTAGATGTTTGATCGTTTATTTAGAGAATTTGGTGTTGGTTTGATCCAATTTATCAAGTGAATTGAGTTTTTTTATCATTAATTTATGATTTTTTTTTATGAGGGTTGAATTTGATCGGTAAAAATGGCGTTTTTCGATTGAAATGGAGATTTGGAAGAGGAGTGGGGCAGGGGGCGGGGGGTGCTAGAAGCTAAGGGAGGGTCTGAAGAAGGAAATTGGGGGTGGGGTATAAATAAATATATATATATATATATTAAAAAATAAATACTTTTTATATATAAAAATAGCATATATATATTTTTTATCCTTTTTAAAAAATACATAAAAATAGCATATGTGTGGGATTACTTTAAAAAAATATATAATTTCTTACGTGGCAATGATATGACGCTGATGTGGTAATGACATGGTGCGCGTGTAGTTTACTCTACATTGTGAGATTGAGATTGTGATTTTGAGTTTGTATTTAATTACTTGAAAGTTGTTAAGGGGTAAATAATTACAAATTAAGTTACAGTGCTAAGTGAGTTGAGCGGACAAGTTAAGGGGAAATGATGTCTTTTCTCTTGCTAATACATAGAAAATGGGTGGTATTAGTAATACATAATAGAGTGTATAACTAATGTTTGCATTAGTTATATATGGACTAAAAATTATACCAAACAAGTATTCATAATACACATTAATTAATACATGCATTGTGTTTGTCAATACACATTAATAACTAATGCGCTTTGTTTGCCAATACATGCATTATGCGTTATTGAATAAGCAGCTCTATAAGGAGTCGTTTGGTAGAGTGTATGAGAATAATGCAAAATATGATGTATTAATAATACTTGCATTAACAATGCTTGTGTTAGCTATACTTACATTAGTTATGTTTGTATTTTTTTCTTATACAGTATTTGGTTCGATATATTAAAAATAATATAAATTACGTAATTTTAATTTCTTTTTACATAATACCCTCAATATATATGTTGAAAAGGATACGAATTTTATTTAAGAGATAATAATATCTTTAAGCATGTTAATACATGCATTAGATCTATTGCATTATTAATATTATCGATTTTGAGATATTAGTAATACACACATTAACTAATGCAAGCATTAACTTTCTAATACAGTCTGCCAAACGACCCGTTCTTCAAGCACCGTCATTATCCATCTCAATCCACAAAGTTTTGACAATATGTTGGACTGCCAGAGTCTTAAATGGAACCAACATCTTATATAAAGTTCTATGTTATCTGTTAGAATCCTGCGCGACATCACCAGAAGCATAGCTATTATTTTCAAGAATTGGACGTGGAGATTTTAATCTTGAAATACATTGGGATTATATGGGATGGAAAGATACATTTGGGTCAAGTTTATGGACTGTTAAACAGAAGGCGTATCTGGAATCTTTGAATCTTGATACAATGTTTACGCCGCAAATTGTTGTTGAAGGAAGAACGCAGTGTGTTGGTAATCAACTTGGTGCTGTTTTGCATTGTATTAAATCTGCTACCAGATTTGCTGCTCCCTCTTTTCAGGTTTGTTGTTGAAATGAATTGTTTTGGATCATTTTATACTATTTGAAAAGTTGGGGCAAGGGAAGGGAAATGGGGACGGGATTACAAGATAGGAAATTGAACCTTTACCAACAAGTCAATATTTATGTAGCCAATCAATTGAGTTACTAAGAGAAGTGGGTAATTGACAGCGGTTTGAAACCAATAAGAAAAACTAATAATTACCGAGAAGATTTAAATAAAATGGTGTTTGATCTTCCCTAGATCTTTATCATTGAATAAAATGGTGTTTGGTCTTCACTAGATCTTTATCATTTTGAATTTACAACAAAAAACAACATATTCCGTAGCCAGTGTGATCTCACAAGTGGGGTCCAACGAGGGATGGCAAGCAGACTTACCCATTTGTTCATGAGTTTATTTTCTTCAAATGCAAATCTTGATTTATATTATACAATTTTGTCTTGGTTATTCTTTCTGATCGCAGGATACTGAGAATTCATGTAGTCGATTCCTGTTAGTGTGGGATTAGTTGATTTAATTCCTCATGATCGCTTACGATTGAACCAAGTTATAGTAGACTAGTCACTGGAAATGAGAAGCTAAAATGAGCAGTTTGGTGTTTCCAAGATCTTTACCATCTTCAAATGGAAATTATGTTTTATGTTACCATTTTTTTTTGGTTATTCAATCTCATCAAAACCATTAAAAAAATGGATACAGAGAATTCATATAGAAGATTCCAAATGATGTGGGATTGATTGATTCCTTGTTATCTTTCACCAGGTTACAATGTACTGGAAATGATAAGCTTGCATGTGCAATCAAGATCTGATCAATTGGATCTGAAAAAGGTTCAGATTATCCCACATCACATCATAATTAAGAAAACGTTGGCTAAATTTTGACCTCACCACATTATTCTGATTCTTTGCTTCTTGAATAGTTAAAATATAGTTTAACTACTGTCATTAGACTCTTCTGTGTTTGTTGCGATTAGTATAAAATTTATGTACCAACCCTTACGAGAATAGATGCCGACTTAGAAACAGATACAAGATTTTGAACTCTGATTGATTCAACCTTTTAGGTTCTTGAACTAAACTCAGCATACTTTTGAAATTATGAGTTCAGAATTTAATATTAGCTTAAACTTTAGTTATTCTCTGTTCAGTGGCATAAGTTATCGAATTCAGTGAAATAATGGTTGAATCCCTGTCTATACATGTTGGTAATGTTGCATAAAAAATCTTAACAGGGGACATTCGAGAGACCAACACCAAAGTCCTTGCAAATATCTCTATTAGGATCGTTGAGGAGTAAAGTGGGCAACAATGACGCCAACATCATGATTACTCTGTACGAATGTGGTTTGGTAACTGATATAACTACGGGAGAGAACAAAGGAAAAATGCTTGTGTAATAACCCACATTTCGGACTAGGATGAAAATCTGTCAGTCCTATGTGTAGACGTTTCAAAAGCCTCGAATCCTATGTAAATTTAGTGTGTTAATCAATTATGTAGTGTGGGAATCTAGTTGAGCATGAATTTAGATTATAGAGGTCTCCTAACTCAAGTACAAGTTGAAAGCTTTCCTATCGTTCAAGTTTTAGTGAGCGTCAAAACTTGGGTTAACTTCAATCGACCATAACTCGTCGTATATGACGAATTGGGTGGCTTACTATATATCAAATGAAATCTCTTTGAATTATCTTTCCAACGATACCAATTTCGCCTAAATCCGATATTGGAGCAAGGAGTTATGCCCATTTTACTCCGGCATGTCAGGCTGGGAAACCCAGTGATGACAGTTTGTGACAAGTCGTCACACCCGTGAGGGCCTATCACCAATGTCGTCAGCCCTGAGCAGATTTTCACCCCCAGTGACGACATTTTGTGACAAGCCGTTACGCCCGTGACGGCCTATCACCAATGTCGTCAACCTTAACCAGAAAATTTCACCTTTTTGTGACGACAATTCGTGACGACCTATCACCAGTATGACGGCTTGTCACGACTGTCGTCAGCTATTTTTTCCAGCAATTGAGGGACGTTTTAGTAAGGGTATTTTGGTCTTTTTCCTTCACTTCCCACGACTTATAACCCTCAAGAAACATATTATCTTCCATTCTCTTTAGTTAAACATCTCAAAAAGCTCTCTCATACACTCTCAACCACAAGATTAGGGTTTCCTCTCAAGATCATCTCAAGAGCAAGCCTAAGGATTTCTTTAAGAACCTTCAGAAACATTAGATCTCTTTCAAGATTCAATCACTAAGGTATCGTAGTGTTCATCCACGAATCCCTTTCATCCGTGGAGTTCAAGAATCAATCTTTAAATACTAAAGTATGATTGTTTCATGGTGATATGATTCTATACATATTGGGGGTTATTTATGTTGTAAAGTAGTATTTTGATGTATTTTCATGGAGATTATGATCATGTTAGTTGGAACTCATGAATTTGAGTGGTTTAATATGGTGAAACTTATGAATATACCTATGCCTTATAGAGTGCATGCAAGGTGTTTGATAAAATGCCCAAGGAACTAGAAATCATGCAATATAGCTAAATTGTGACTAAGTGAAGAATTCATGATATGCCCCTATGTTCCAATGACTTTCATGTTGATGTTGTGTCTTGTAAATGTTGTTGGATTGTTCATGAACTAGTCTTATGAGATTATGCCATACTTACTTGCAAAGATCCTACTTATGTATGATAACCATGTACTTTATGAAATTCCCTAAGTTATGATATTATGGATTGTTGATGTTGGTCATGCATTCAAGAAAGTCATGTTTGTCAGTTTCCTTCCATTGAGTCCTGGGGGTACTTGTACCCGAAAAATATAGCTGTGTGCCTAGAGCCATGTCATGTATTCACGATACTCTCAGTCAAGCCATGTTTCAAAGAATTCAGTCAGTCATGTGACTCAGGGAAGTTCAGTAACTCCGTCAGTCTCTGTTAAACTCAGTTAATCTTAGTTAATCTCAGTACTCAGTGATAACGAAAACTTCAGAAATCTCCGTAATTCAGTACTCTTAGAAATCTCACGAACTCAGTACTCAGTAAGATCAGTAATCTCATGAACTCAGTTAGCTACCAGATATCAGTAGTACTCTGCCAGTCATCAGAATCCAGTAAACTCAGTTTAACTTCGCTAAACAATCCCACTAACATTAGTTCACTTAATCAGTTCAGTTCAATAAATCAGTTCAGTTTAGTCAATCAGTCCAGTCAGTTAAATCATGTTCAGTTTCTTCAGATGGGAGTAGGAGTTAGCACTGAGTGAACCTAAGGATGGGAACTCACCTGTTATATGAGGGTGTGATTCTTAGCAGTCATCCCTACGTTCCAGAACTATGTAGCCAACATAGGTTGAGACATCGCAGCCTGTTATATGAGGGTAGATGAGGTGGCTTAACCTGTTATATGAGGGTTCCCACCATTCTCACTAGAGTTACCTGTTATATGAGGGTTGCTTACACGTTGTCCTTACCAGTGGCGCGGTATTGACATCCTTCCGGTCAGGGTAGAGATTGGACCCCAGCTTAGCCATAATGGCACATATGGGGCATGTCGGTTGAACAACTACGTCCCACAATTTCAGTCTCAGTCTCAGTAAAAGAACTCAGATAGTTCTTCAGATTTCAGTATACCAGTACTGTCAGATACAGTCAACTCAGATGCAGTACGGGACTCGGACAGTTCCATCAGATTTAGGACTGTCTGATACAGTCACTGATAACTGTTATCAATAATCAGTATCAGGGCTATCAGATATAGTCACTTATGCTATTAGTGCTCAGTGTTAGGACTGTTAGACACAGTCAATCAGACCAGTTCTTCATAATTCGAACTGTCAGAAATAGTCGTTTATCTATTCAGTATCTCAGTATCAGTACACTCATGTTGTCAATATTCAGACTCAGTAGTCAGTATCTCCACGAGTTCAGTTATAGTTGCTTATGCATGTATGTATTCTCACGTTCATATCAGTCAGTATTGTTCATGCATGTAACCTTTTGCATTTATCCTACCTCACTCGTATACTCAGTACATTCAGACGTACTGACGCATTTGCGCTATGGTGCTTTCTCTTATGTTACACCATAGGTTCAGAGGCACGAGCTCCAGATCAGCAGTAGCATTCCAGTGTTCAGAGTTTGCAGTGAGTCCTTTTCATTCAAGGACGATATGATTATTGCTTCATTTACTATTTTAGTTCAGTCGCTAGATGGAGTTAGTTGGGGACATGTCCCATCAACTCCTTATTCAGATAGTTTAGAGGCTTTCCAGACTATAGCATGTCAGACAGTTATTTCAGATTTGTTTTGGTATTGTTATACCGTTTTCAGACATTGTCTTATCAGATATTTTATTCAGATTTGAACCTTATGGCCATTCAGTTAATGTTTCCACATTTTCATGTTATATTATGAAGTGTACAGGTATAGATATCAGTCATGGGTTAGCTTGTGGTTCTTTGGGGTCATGAGCACCATGTAGCATTCCGATTCAGAAAATCGTGGTGTTACAGCTTGCGAATGACTGTTGTGAGGAAGCTGGAAAAGCTGTGTTCTGTAAAGGATATTACTCCAAAGAAGACAATCTCTGGAACTGTCACTTTCTCTCTTTGGGATGGATTCAATAGCAGCAAATGTGGCGTAGCGCTGTTTGTGGAAACTGGCTCTCACCAAATTTGTGGATCACAGAACTTAGAATTGCCAGAAAAACTCTAAATTATTTGATAATTTATCACTGATTAACTCTTGATGATAATGGATGGTTATAACTTGGATGGATTGTTTGTAGTTCAAGAAAGGGCAGCCTAGTTAACTAAATCTTCCCCTATGTGCGCGGGGTCTGCTTGTAGTGTGCGTGTATTTTATGGAATTGATTAATTTTTGAGAGTACATTTCTCCTTCCTTTTAGCAAGCAGTAAGCTCACATATGATAAGAAGATGATTATGGTTGGATTACACCGGTGAGCATGTCACTGCTGCAAATTTGTATGCCGTGCTTCTTGGTGTAAAAGTGCCGTGAAAGGTGTATCCGGAGAGGTCGTCAATAGTAAACCAAATGACAGAATATTTTTGTATTACTCCGATCATGGAGGTCCAGGGGTGCTAGTGAGTCTGTAATCCAGCTTGTATCTCCAGCTTGTATCTGATTTATACAATTTGACAAAAAAATATTCTCTCTGAATTGCAGCTATTAGCAATCGATTGGAACACATTTTGATACTGCGAGTTCA
>NC_061112.1:21976681-22024440 GCF_002878395.1 Capsicum annuum | reverse complement strand
TGAAGCTTGTGAGGCAGGTAGTGTCTTTGAGGGTATAATGCCTAAAAGCTTGAACGTTTATGTGACAACAGCATCAAATACTGAAGAAAGCAGTTGGGGGACGTATTGCCCAGGAATGGATCCTCCACCTCCATCAGAATATCTCACATGTTTGGGAGACTTGTATAGTGTTGCATGGATGGAGGTCAGGTAATGCAAAGTAAACAATTGTTTGATTGATAAGTAGTAACATTTGGAAACTATAGTTGTGAAACCAATTTGTCCATGTGATACTAGAACATATTATTTGTCCACGTGATACTAGAAAATATTAAGCTATTGGTTGTAAGTCAGTTGTTTTAATTTATCCTTGAAGTTCAAAAGAATTAATAATTAGATGGATAACTTCATAAATTTTCATCTAAAAAGTTTAAGAAAGTGAACTTCTCAGGAAGTACATAATTTTTTTAAAAAATAAATTTGATTTTCTTAAAAAAATAAATTTGATTTCTTATTTAGTTTTGGCCCTGGTTTACTGATGATTACTCAATGTCTAACTTGGTTCCAGCGAGTCTCATAACCTGAACAAGGAAACAATAAAGCAGCAGTACGAGAAGGTGATGAACCAAATTGTTCATTTGGCACCTCTAATATATTCTCGTGTGCCATGTTGCTCGAAAGGTTCAAATATGTCGCCTCACTTGTCTCAGATCCTTCAAAAAAACACTATTTTTGGAGGATACATGGACGCACCAGGTCGCATTATTGAAGAGTCTGAGCAAGATATCTTGAGTCGTCATCTTATCATTGAATGCTATATTGTCGTTGTAGGTGAAAGAAAGAACTTCCAACTTCAACAACTATAATGTTTGGTCTCATGTTATGGAATACGGAAGCAAAGAAATTAAGCCCAAGAAAGTTTACTTGTACCAAGGATTTGACCCTGCCACCGTGAATCTTCCTGCAAACAAAATTGATTTTGCGAGATTGGAGGTGGTCAACCAGAGGGATGCTGATCTTCTCTTCTTATGAGAAAGAGCAAGTTTGAGCTAGAGTTTCATAACATAATCAATTTTTGTTTGTTTGTGTTTGACTGTTTGTATAGTAATTGAGTAATTTTCTTACACATTTGAGTGGTGATGGGTCCAAGGGATACAATCGATGAATCACCGGAAGGAAACATTGGTAATACGGACAGTTCAAAATTTACTATTTTCATGAATTCCTGAAGCCATAACTTTTGACACTGCTTGTTTGTTCTTACACCAGGTTCGCCTTTTCAAAGTTAATTAAAATACAATATATGTTTTCAACTTATTTTATTGCTTATTAATGGTGAAATGTATTTGTACCTAAGCTTTTATCACTTAATCAAAGTTAATTACTATACAATTTAAACCTTGTAGAAAAAATATCTTGATGATTTTTAGCTTTATGATTGATGAATTTTGTGAATGTTTTTGTTGATTCGTTTGCAAACGGGGGAGGAGTTAGCGGGTAACATAAAGAAATTATGAATAGAAAGTTAAAAGAATAACTTTTTCAATCGATCAAATCAAATTAATTAATCCTAATTATTGTCTTGTTTTACAAACTTGAATACATTTTGTTGTTGCATTTATGCTGAATTGAAATCAAAGTATTAAATTAAAGAAACACGTACTTTTCTTATATAATTAATTTGTCCAAGCTTTATCTTATGCAGGGGGTTTCAAATTTTAGATCTCATTGTTGATGTGAAGCTATGTCTACAGGTGAATATCGAATAGCGCAAAAGCATGTTCTGCTCTCATTCTTTTGCAAATCATGTACCATCTGCTGAACTCTCTCTTTGTGTGTTTATCAAGCCTACAAAATGGGGTTCTTTACCTTCTTAAAAGGGAAAAGGGTGACAATCTGCCGTGGTTAGTCTGTTTTTCCTCTGTCACAGCTACTGGATTTGATAGTTATGGTAAATGAAACTTTCATTCTGCAGTGACAAGTTTCGTAAATATTTTGAAAATTAAGAAATAGCATTGGCATTTGCCAGAGCCTAATATGGAGATGGGGTAATACCGACTTTATTTTAGTTTATACGCTGTTATTTTATAACCGTGATGTTCAGGCAAGCTTGCACGCACCCATGTATTGTCGTATACTCGTGTTATGTGTTGCTTGAGCCGAGGGTATTTCTGAAATATCGATCTATCTCCCCAAGGTAGATACTTATTATTGATACTTAGGTCGTCTTGAAGTTGTAAATCTTTTCTCTTGGTCCTCTGATTACTATTATCTTGGTTATAAATTTTATAAATCTCTTTTATGTGGGTCTGTCATGAATTCAATAGAACATGCAAATGTCCCTTCTAACCCATCAGAATGGATAAATATTCTTTGTCAAATACAAATGTGTAACATATATTAGTGGTTTCATATCTGTAAGAGCCGAGTGTTCCTTGGAGATTGAAGTATTCACTTTGTTTTTGCTAATCAAATTGACTACGACGTGCTAGGAGCTAATTGTTGCATGGAAGAATCGCTACTGGGAAAATTATTGGCTTGCAATTACTTGTCCTTTAAATGATCCTTTGGTTTCAAATTGATGTCTGCAAACACTGACAACACTGATATTCCGTCTATATTTGCCTTCTTTGTACGAATACGAAAAGGTTGTTGAAAACATACTTTCTAGAGGTACAACGCTACGGGAATACACTAAAGGCGTTGGAAATAAATTTCGGCAACTTGAATTGGATTCTATCCAGGTTTGCTGTACTAATACATTAATACTGTTTTGTCTGAATTCAAAACTTGAAAGTTTAAGTTGGTTCCAGTTTGGACGTTAGGTTTATCATGCATTTTGCTTACTGGATTTTTTTTTGTTTGTTTAAATTTGAATCTTCTCTGGTTATTCATTCCTACTAATTTTCATCCTGTATGCATTCCTTTGCATTTTAGGTGTTTGCCTCGCTATCCGTGCAAGTGCCCAAAGCTTCAGCTAATAGCAGAAAAAGGTTTATCCAAAGCTGATGCTAACAGTCTTTTATCATTGCTTTATGATCAGCCTTTTTAATGGATTTTATCTTTGTTATTGTTGGTTCAGTCTGACTCCTTTGTTCTATGCTTACTTGGGAATCGTGGCAGGTAGGAATTTCATACTGCAACTCCCTGATGATTGACATATTTAATAGCCTTACAGTTTATGCTTTATCAAGTATAGGTTGCATTACGATATTCTACTAAATTACTACTTAGCAGATGCCAAAAAATGGGAGCTCAAGTGCTGTAGGTGCTGTGAGCTGCGATCAATCAACCAAATTGATAAGTTACCCCACAGTGCCTGCCTTTAGTTGAGATTGACTATTCTCTGTTGCCATACCAATTTATTCATTCAAACGAATTGAATAGTAGTGCATATTTGAAAGGGTAACTTGGTTAATTATTAAGGCTCAAAAGTAGAATCTGAATCTGTTGGGTCGGAATAGATTCATTCACTTACACATAATTTGTTTTCTGAAAGAGTTGTTGTTGTACTGTGTTGTCTGATTCTGTTTGTGGTACTTGTGGTGAAACAACATATGTAATGTCTATTGATTCTTGATTTGTTTCTGTGATGATTGTCACAGGTGGTTGTTTTTGGCTTTGACATTTGGTTTTCATCATATGCGGTTTGACTTTGTTAACATCTATGTGTGTCAATGATATCAGTATTTCACAACAATTCTGCTACTTTGTCAATAGGTATGTAAATATTATCCGACATTTTTAAAATAAAGAGATAAGTACAGTATTACGAATGCTATCTACAATGTAATTCTTTCAATTTTGTAAATGGATATTCATTCCGATACCATAATAGCTTAGGTTATTGAAGCTTTTATTCTAATAGCTATTGTATTTGTCTTCATTGAATAAAGATTTGTTTTATCTTCACATTTTCAACTTCTTAACTAATTTAATCTTTAAATCTAATTTAATAAGTGTTTCATTGTGAATGCTCGAGAGGTTGATCACAACAACAACTGCATCTCCTATTGTAGAATTTATAAATATTATCTCTATCAGTGTAAATAACCAACAATCACTATCATATATGTAAATGTGAGCATCCAGTAGTATGTTATTCTCATGATTGTATAAAACAAACATACATTTGGAATTATTTCCATCAACTAATCCAACCAAACAAGATATTTTCTTACTGTTACATCTTCATTTTATTCTACTATATGCGTTGGGTTCGTGCAATGCACGGACATACCTATCTAGTATATATATAAAGGAGGATTAGAGGCATGTTGATGTGACATACTTCTAAAACCTTCATTCCTATTTTTCCTTTCTCAACTTTTTGAGATTTTTTCTCTCTTTATTTATTATATTAAAATAATTAATAGTTCTTAATTACACCTCCCCATTTACTATTCTTTATTTTCCACAATTTTATGAGTTTTCAGAATTCAAAAGCTTTTCATTATTTCTTTAAATAACTCCACTTAAATAGGTATGCATGCACAAAGTCTGTAACTCCACTTAAATAGGTATGCACAAATCCTATAAACTCCTCCATATGTTGTTTCAGTAACCGATGTTATCGAGCATTTCTCACTACTCAATCACAGCCAGTATTAAGCAGTCCTATCCCAACTCAAGAAAACACCTTCCGTTTAATTTTGGAACAAAAATCTGCAACAGAAGCTCATCAAACTTTTAGATGGGCCTCCAAGCTTCACAATTTCACTCACAATTAGTCTACAATCCATAAGCTCTGCAACTTTTGTTTTTTCGATTGTGTCCATCAGCTGCTCGACGAAATGCTTAGCTCAATTGGACCAACCCTAGATGAGGATACTTTTGTGACCATTGTACGTGGTCTTGGTCGTGCTCGAATGATTAAACAAGTCTTCAAAGTTCCTGAATTGATGTCTATGTTTGAAACGCTTCAGTTGTGAAAGCGAAATTTTGCTTTGGTGGTTGTGAGTTTTGATTTTTGTGTGTGCTGTTTCAGTTGTGAAAGAAAACTTGCTTCAGAAGTGGAGAAACTACAGTTGACGACCATTGAAGATCCGAGGTATTATTTCTCTCATCCAATATGTTCTTTCTTATAATCACCATTTCTCACAATTTTCAGTGATTCGGGTACCTTCTGTTTCATTTGCCTGTGACGACTCTGAACCTGTCGCTTGCACGATTGTCAATCGTCGGTTCTGTTACACCAAAGATCGTCCGGTAGACCCAAGAATAGCAAAATATTTACCAGAAAAATTGAATCTTGGAAGTACAGAGTTCAAAAAATTTCTCAAAAAAATTGAATTTTGGAACAAAGAAGAATCAGTGACGAATAACTTCGGGCCAACGACGACAATGGCCGCAGAATCGATCGAACCCACATCATCATCCTTTTTCACACGAATAGCGGATGAAGCAGCTCTCTATTTGCTGCTGCTACTTTGGAAGTTTCGATCTTGCTTCTACTGAATTTAATTATTTTTTTCCTCTGTATTGTATGTATATAATAAAGTATATATAAAAGAGTTTATCATCAGAGAGGAAGAATATGTTGGCATAAAATTTTGAGTAAAATGTGAATTTTAATTTATTGATGTTAGGCAAAAATTAGGTCAAAGCATTTTAAAAAATATTGACAAAAGATGAAGTAAAAATTAGAGGTGAATATTTACAAAGATCTGTGATCATTTACCCACATTCAATTGTGCCCATGTTCTATTAATTAAGAGTATTACACCATATTACTTTTTTTATTTTGTTGCTTTTTTTTTTTTTAAAAAAGAAAAAGTTTTCCTTTAATTTTTTTTTTAAATTAATGAAGAGAATTATATTCTAACTTACAATATATATTAAATAAAATATGAGGAAATGTAATTTTTAAAAAAATCTTTTATACATTGGAATGGAGATATTTTATGTATAAAAATGAAGATCTCTTCTAAAAAGTTTGTAAAAAAAAATAAAAAATTTAACATACAAAATCAGTTCTATCCAATAATACAACCATGTATGAAAGTATATTATCCATATGTATGTATTACGAAAAAAAGGATAATAAAAAAGTAATTTCACCTAAAATTATATATATAGAGAGAGAGATAGAGAGGCCTTTCTATGACTTCCTGTATTATTTATCTTTTTTTCTTTTTGGTTATTTTTGGTCATTCTCCTAATTTTAAAAGGCATAAATTTAGTTCTCCCCAATAATATAACCATGTATGAAAGTATATTATCTATATGTATATATTACGAAAAAAGGAATAATAAACAAGTATATATATAGAGAGAGATAGATAGATATATAGATAAAGAGAGACATCTCTATGACTTCCAGTATTATTTATTTATTATTTTTGGTCATTTTTCTAATTTTAAACTGCATAAATTTCATCTTAAGAATTTACAGAATATTCATCAACCAGCTTATTCGCATTTGTTGCATAAAATATAGCATTTAACTGACTTGGATTTAGCATACTGAATTAAGCATTTAATTCCTAATAAATACTGTATTTAATATACATTAAAATCATGGAAAATGGAGTTAAAAATTAATTAAAGGGGTTAAACAAGTGACTATCAAAATTAATAGTAATATGGACAACTTTAACAAGAGAAGGCAAAAATGTGACTTTTGATTCTTTATTAAAAAAAAAATTATTTGGAGTATGTAAATAAGAGGATAAAATGCAAAATCCTAATAAAATAGATAAATGGACTAAATATATGTCAACCATATATTTATATATATAATTCCCTTTTAGAATATCATTACTTTCCTTTTAAATAGTTTCTTGCATCTAATTATAAGATGTATTAAGAATAAATATAACACTCATTTAATTGAATTAAATTTATAATAATCTTATATTCACTTCGTAAATGACTTCACAATTTTATGGCATAAAAAATAAAAAGCAAGCATCAATTATTATATATTATTTTGGTGCAAATGTATAGCAAGCTAACAACACATGTTATACTTTTATTCCCCTCTAGTTTTCCTTTCTCTTCATATTTTTTTTTTTGAAATTCCACTAAATCTACTGTTTTTATATTTATTACTAGCATTTAGCTTTTCTTTATTATGAATTTACAACATCATAAACTTTTCTATTTCTCATAAAAATAAATACTTTAAACTAAATGTAGACATAATGTATTTACCTTTATTTACTATATACAAACAAACAATCAAACAACAACATACCCAGTGTATTCCCACAAGAGTGGAGTCTGGGGAGGGTAAGATATACGCAGTCCATACGGCTACCTCCGAGGAAGTACAGAGGCTGTTTTCGATAGACTCCCGACTCAAAGTAGAGAACAGTAAACAAATGGATGGAAAACATAATAGAAAATCAGGAAATATTTTTTATTATATACATAAAAAATATTTCTTGCTTTCCTAATTATAAAGAAAAATATATTTCCTAACCGCGCGAAGCGCCAATTTTTTCCTAGTAATAAAATATAAAATACCCAACCCACCAACAATTCTAATAGATTAAGATATTAAATTGAACTCTTATAACCCTAAATATTCTAAGAAATCAATTATGCAACAAATCTTGAGCAAATATTTCAACAAAATTAACATTTTTTAATTACAGCTTGAATATTCCATAATAAAGTAAATTGTGCACATATGTTTTCTGTTTAAGAAATAACAATTTAATTATCATCTTCAATAAAATAATACTTCCTGTGTTTTAATTTATGTGTGATTTTTCATTTTTGAGAGTCAAACAGTTTAAGTTTGACTGTAAATTTTAGTTTTCTAAAATAAAATTTGTATGTTTAGAAACTATATAAAAAGTACTATAAGTCATAATTATTGACAATTAAAAATATTTAAAAGACATAAAAAAATTGTAATCAAAGATAACCTTATTTAAATTTAAAGACAACAACAACAACAACAACAACAACAAACCCAGTGTATTCCCACCTAGTGGGGTCTGGGGGGGGGGTAAGATGTACGCAATCCATACCTCTACCTCTGATGAAGTAGAAAGGCTGTTTCTGATAGACCCCCGGCTCAAGACATGAGATACCACACAAACACATAGTAAAGCACAGAAGCAGATTACATAACATAAATACGACACCCATAAGTAATATAAAACAGAGGAAAGCAGAGGAAAGCACGCAGATTCGTAATAAAACATGGAACACGGAAGACGGAATCATAACAGGAATAAAACCCCCACCAAGTAATTTCCTACACTAGCGACCCAAACTGGCCCTAATCCTCTGCCGAAATTCGCGCCCTCCAGACCTTCCTATCTAGGGTCATGTCCTCGGTGAGCTGTAACTGTTCCATGTCCCGCCTGATCACCTCGCCCCAGTACTTCTTCGGCCTACCCCTACCCCGCCTAAAACCATCCAATGCTAGCCTCTCACACCTACGGACCGGGGCATCCATCCCCCTCCCCTTCACGTGTCCGAACCATCTCAATCGTGCTTCCCGCATCTTGCACTCCACTGAAGTCACACCAACCTTCTCCCGGATAGTCTCATTCCGAACTCTATCCCCTCTAGTCAGCCCACACATCCAGCGCAACATCCGCATTTCTGCCACCTTCATTTTTTGGATGTGGGAGTTCTTAACTTTTCAAATAGTAAGCCATAACTTTTCCCTATATCAGTTTTTATACTTTATAACTTAAACATTAGATTAATAAATAATAGCAATATTCAATATATATATACATACATACATACATATATATACACATACATATATATATATATATATGCGCGTGTGTTAATTTTTTTGCTAATAATATTTTGCACATTAAATTGCTTCTTATTTGAATTCGGTAAGAACTTTTAATGCTTAGTAATTTACAATTATAGTAAGATTTTGTTTATATTAATTACTTCCCTAATATTCAAATTTTTGAAATTTAATTGAAACAAACATGTTTGAGAAGAAATTTCCTTGGGGAATAAGTTTTAATTCAAACAAAACAATATTACATATTTTATAAAAATGTATTTTATATAAATTATAACTTGGGATACTATTGTTTCTTTGATCTATTTAATTTTGTGGACAAATGGTGTGTCACGATCCAAAAATTCAAGGGTCATGATGACACTTGTCGCAGCGAACCTTGACAAGCAAGCCTATCACACAAACTGATACAAAAGTGAAAACAATAGTAATAACCCAAGTAAGGCTTCTAGAATGAAGCCGAACCACATAATATAGTAAAGCGGAAAGACATAATCAACAATACCATAATCCCAAAATCTGGTGTCATAGTGTAAGAACATCACTAATACAATTCAAGATCAAATTTATAAGATATCCAAAACAGGAATACTCTGTCTTTGAATACGAATAAAGACATAGTCTAAACAAAAAAAGATAGTTGCTAACTCCACAAACATGAATTCAATCGCTACCCGAATAGCTCCAAAGGTAGCCCAAATCAACCAATATGAGGCACACTAGGACCAGGATCTTCACCGAAAGGGCGCTGTAGAGGTGAGTACGATCCACTTGTACTCAGTAAGTATCATAGGCCGACTGAGCAAAATAGAAAATAAAGCATACAAAATACATACTAAAGGTACGTCACCTGCAATCAGAACATGTCCCACAACGGTAGCCCACACTATTGCACTAACAGTTCTATAATATTCACATACATCATAGCAAATAAGAGAAAGGAATACAAATAAACCAATATCACACATACAAGTACTAGGGAAGGCATTACACATAGACAAATATACATCAAGAGAGATAATATAACACAAATAAAGGCACAATGTAACATAAATGCAATGAAGATGATGATGATGATGGTAATGATAATAATAATGATGTGATGCACGAGGTTGTCGCACAACCTCCATATATACCTACAGAGCTAAAGATTCTTGTAGGACCCATGGGAGACTCGTCAACCCGTATACAATCCATACCCAATTCATATCCATATCTCCACTCTGACACATCCTTCGGTGGAGGATTTTAAGGATTTCACATTTTCTGTCAGAAAAAATCAGTGTTTCTAGTATTTTCAGTATTTCTACGATAGTACCAATATTTCATAAATGTATATGATATGAGGATGTAATGTTCACAACCAACCACAATGAGTATTTTCAGGTCCAACCAATATACCAACCAAGTGAGCAACAATCCACTTAATGTTTTCAACCATCCATGAATTTCAATATAAATCGTATGTCAACAGAATGAAACATATAAAAATACACCATTGATACCACATTGGTCTTTTTCATCAATCAAGAAACAACTAATTTTATGTACACATGGCCGACAATATTATGTAAGGCCCCACACAGACACACATAGAAAATAGTATACCAAGACCATAAAAAACATCATTATATAGGCCCCACCACAGGCACAACACGATAATATATCCATTTTCATGATTAGTTCCCACACCCTTAACATGATTTTGTATCAACATTCACTACCTAACCCAGTTTGAAAAAATTAAGCCATAACCTACCTCGAATGTCAAAAATTGATCCGCAAGCCTTCGCTGCAAAGCCTTACTCCTCTTGAAAGGACTCGAAATCAACTAAAACATGGAAATATATAATCTATGCATTAAAATAAAGTCAACGATACTCATATTGACTATTTTCAAGTTGGAGTCAAAACGGACCCCGAAATAAATTTTAAAAAAACAAGGGTAAAATAATAATTTTATCTTTGAAACATGTTCTCCATATTTTTAGGAGTCTACAACTGAAAATCCAAGCAAAAGGAGTTTAAAACGAGGTCCAAATTAAAGAAAAATCATATTTAAACTTTACCAGCAAAGTCCCCAATTTTTTTTTTAAAATCAAGAATCTGAAGTTGTTTTGAAGATAAAATTCAGAGAAACTGATAATTGTAAGATTAGAAACTTATCCAAGTGAAACGGGTTGAAAACAAGGTTTGAATCGAAAAAATACAAGTTTAAGACCTTTCGGGCCAAAATTTCTAATTTTTCACTTTAATCAGCGTTAAAACAAGAATTAGATGATAAAATTGGAGTAAAGTAGTTGAAATAGATTTTAGAAGCTTACCCTAGATTAGAAATGGAAGAAATTGCTCAAAAATATAAAACCCTAAGCTCTAAATCTCAAAAATGAAGAAAAAGGCGAAACATGGGTATATATAGGGTCCAAGTCTCCGCAGATCCCTTGGAATTCATCTGAAATTACGTAAATGCAAATGAAATATGATACCCTATCAAATTCGATGCTTCAGACTCAATGGCGATATCATATTTTTGAAGAAATGTTATTTTCACAAAGTTGACCCCCAAAATCCAATTTCACAACTTCCAAACCGAGGGTCGAAATGAGATTTAAAAGCCACAAAACTACACCAACCATGTTACCAATCTAAAATCGACGTTTTGAATCTGCTGGCGAGTTTGTTTTGCCATCCGACATACAAATCAATAAATGTTGACTAAAATCAACTATAAGTCTCTCAAATCCACCAAAAATCATAATTTCACATAAATCACACTAAAATACATCGGGAATCATGTCAATTATTTCTATGCTCCAGAAATACCACAAAGCAATCACAGAGAGCGATAAAATAGTCAAATCACACAGAAATAAATATTTTAAAAAAATCACCAAAAAATCAGATGTCACATCATCCACCACTAAAAATCTAGTTCATCCTCAAACTAAAAGCAAGAGAAATACCTGAACCAACAAAAAGATAGGGGTAGGAACCACACATATCAAACTCAACCTCCCAAGTAGCCTCATCTATAGGTCGGTGCTTCTACTGGAACTTAACTACTGAAATAACTCTTGAACGCAATCGCCTAACATCTCTAGCCAGGATGGACAGAGGCTCTTCAACAAAAGAAAATCTCTCATCTAACTGAACCGACTCCCAATGAATGAATGAGACTTATCCAAAATGTAACGAAAAAGCATGCAAAGATAAGAAAATGGATGAACAACTGATAAATCAGGGGGCAAGTCCAACTCATAAGACACATCACCAATCGTTCGAAGAATCTCATATGGGCCAGTATACCTAAGGCTAGGCTTAACCCTCTTCCGGAACCTCATCACACCCTTCATGGGCGAAACTCGAAGAAAAACTCAATCACCAACTCCAAATATCAAGGCATAAAGTCTACGGTCTGCATAACACTTTTGCCTACTCTGAACTGCTCGAAGCCTATCTTGAATGATTCAAACTCTATGTAAGGACTCACAAAGCAAATCAATACGTCGAGGTCTAATCTTAGAAACCTCAAACCAACCAAAAGGAGAGCGACATCACTTACCATATAAAGCCTTAAAATGAGCCATATAAATACTAAAATGATAGCTATTATTATACAAAAACTCCACCAAGGCTAAATGTTGCTCCCACTGGCCACTAAAATCCATCACACAAGCACAAAGCATATCCTCTAAAACTCGAATAGTCTGCTTTGACTAACCATCAGTCATCCTGAAAAGTCTATTAAAAGTAAGATATGAACACTGAAACTCAATCTGAGATGATAGACACTGCATACCATGAAGAAGCACAACCTCACGAATATAGATAGGGTCAACCTCTCAGCACTAAAAGAAACCTAAACTGAAATAAAATGAGTTGATTTATTCAATCAATCCACAATGGCCCATACACTATCATAACCATGAGAAGTATGAGGTTCATAGTGATCCGTTTCCATTTCCACTCGAGAATAGGTAACCTCTGAAGCAAACCACCCAACCTTAAATGCTCTATCTTCACCTACTAGCAACATAGGTAATGAGCTACAAAATCTACTATATCTCTTCTCATACCACCCTACTAGTAATGCTACCTCAAATTATAATACATCTTAGTCACGCCTGGATAAATGGAATACCTGAACAATGGGTTTCCTCCAAAATCAATCTAATCCAGTCACCTACTCTTGGTATACAAACTTGACCTTCAATCCTCAAAACACCATCTGAATCAAGTAAGGCTTTCTTAGTCTCATCACTCAACACCTTATCCTAAATCAACGTCAATCCCACATTATCAAATCAATGACCTCGAATCTACTCCATCAAAGAAGACCTAGCCTCCACGAATGCTAAAATACACCTAGTGTCGAAACATCAAGCTTAACTATCTGGTTATCTAAGTACCAAAATTCTAAGTCCAACTGACTCTCCTAAGTCAAAAGATGCGCTAAGCTACCCATGCTAGTGACACGATTCAACCGGGGACTTTGTCGTAATGGGCATTCTAGGTCCAATCGAGACTCGAGACCACCCCCGCTACCCATCCCAACCTCCATTCGTCTACCCTGAGTTGGCTAAATTTTGAACATATAACAAGATAGCATAACTGGACAAAGACTAACTTTGGGATATGTCTATTCCTATACCAACCTAATCGAGTCATCCCGTCCACCAAACCATACCAACTAAATCATCAAGACAAACTAATTCTGAACCAAGGTCCATAACCAAATGAGATCCAAAACATAATATGATTAATTCCAAAATTAAAGAGGATGAAACAACCATAATATCATCAATCTGTATCAGCCCTAATACCAATATCAATGCTAAGGATGACATCATTACCAATCCCATCCATTTCAACCCATAGCAGTACCACAAATGCTCTAACTAAAAGAATACCAAAAGGACATGCTTCCAACCATAGCCAAAACCAATATCCATAAATAAGTCAAACTATGAAATAACATCCATGAAATGAAGCCTTCCGAATACATAGAAGCTCACCACTTTAATCCAAATACTAACCTCGAAGTTTGAATCAATAAGTAGAAGGAGTAAAATGGATGGTTCCTGTATCGCGTGGGGATACAACGCCTGAATATGGGTTAGTGGGTAAATGCTAGCATAGACTTAGGATAAGGATAAAATAATATCGTTTATAAAACCAAGTAAAAACCATCCATATGCACACAACCATATATATAACCATGCCAGGAAAGGGTAATGGGTTTAGCTTGCCATTAAAATATTTACCCGTGCTGCGTAGCTTTGCCTTCCTAAACCACTCACAGGATATATGGGTTTAGCTTTCCATGCTGAAAGGGCCGTAGTGCATGAAGCCGTACGACCAGGGAAGAAAACCTGGGATGACTAGTACATCCCATAAAATATATAGTGTGACGTCATGCACACGGTTACTAGGACTAAACTTCACATTGACAAATATGATTTTCCAATTTACATTTCCCCGGGACCTCCACCTTCCACGACTTTGCTACACATCCCTCCTTTAAGCCCAATTAAAACTATTTTCCAACCAAACCATTATTCCATTAGTATTAACCAAGGCTATTAGTAGTGGTATCGTCATACCAATAATAACTTGCAAGTATTGTCCTTAGCCAAACCTTTTTGAGATCAAGGGATTTCCATGTACCCATAGAGCTTATTCAACCAAAACGATGGCCACAAAGGACTTTCCAATCCATTTAAAACTATTTAAACCTGTCATATCATTTAGGGTTCCATTATCAAGTTTAAACCATGCAAAAATCCCATTAAAAAACCAATATTATAATGAAAACATTATTATAGGCATTTTATCAAACACATTAGGGGAATAGTATTTCCAAAAGCCAAAGTCCATGTAACGCCCCAAGATTGCACCCTAGGCACCGCATGTTGCTTACAGTTTCGAGGGACCACAAGCTAACCCATGGGATGGTACCTGTCGTGAGAACTAAATAAAATTGATAACAATAGTTCATGCAGAATTTAATTAAGGAATGCCATAAGGTTTTAAATTTTAATTCTGATAAAGTCTGTAAAATAATACTGAGAATACTGATAAAACAACTGATAACGACAACTAAAAACTGAAAACTAACTAACTGTTTGTACTAATCTGAAAAGCCTCATTGACTGACTGCGGAGCTGATGGGATAAACCTTCAACTAATATCGACTGAATGGAAAAATACTGAAACAGATGAAATAATTGAGATAAATAAACCATGTCCTCAAAATATAATGACACAACACTGCTATGTCTGATAATCTCGAAAGTCTATGTGTAATTTGGGAACTGAATGTCCGAACCTATGATTTGATACATCATAGGCAAAAAATGAGCATGTAATCAGTACTTTAAATGTACTGGTATTCTAAACGAGGTAGGCTAATACACATGGTTTCATGTACAGGAGTAAGAACTGACTGAATGAATAGCATGAAGTACTAAATAGAATGCATAAAATCTGTAAAGACTGAGAATTCATGACCAAGGATAAAACATGATGCTGAAAATAGTCTGTAAACTGAAATACTAAAATCTGGTAACTGAATAACTGATATCTGTATGCTATGGTCAATACAAGCCTGATCTGAAGTATACTGAATACTGAACTGAGACTGTGGGAGCTATCATCTAACCAACATGCCCAATAAGCAAATTAGGGTCTAATCTGTGACCCCAGTTGGAAGGGTGTCAGTACCGTGCCATGGATACTAACACTAGCTGTGCGAATCCACTAAAGTTTTGTCCCAAAGGACTAAGGGTTACCCTCAACTGGTAGGTATCCATATGAGATCAACCCTCAACTAGCAGGTTAATATCTCAACCTACGTTGGCTACACAGTTATGGAATGCGAGGAGTACTACTAAAGGTCACACCCTTAACTGGTAGGTGAGCCCACATCCCTGGGTTCTCTTGGTGCTAAATCCTACTTCAAACTGAACTGACTCGGAATACTGAACTATTCTAAGTTTAACTGATCATGATAACTGACTAAACTGATGACACTCATGATATCTGAAACTACTCTGAAGATACTAAGACTAAGTAAATAACTATGTTTTCGGGTATTAATAATCCCCAGGACTCAATAGCAATAATAGCAAAATAGTACTAAAACTTTGAGGACATAATAAGAAAGCATTTATTCAAAATTCATTCTTGTTGGCATTTCATCAAACACTTGATATTTATAGTGTAAGCTAAGCATGGGAATAGATTAAAGCTTGTAGAAATAGCATGATTTCAACACCAACATCACTAATTATGATTTCAATCAGCAAATAATATTATTCAAACTGTGGGGTTTAATAACAACAACAATTTTATGTGAACATGGTATAAAATCATAATTCATGGAGGTTCGTGGTTAAAAATCATAATAACTTGTACAAATCATAACTTTGAATTGAAAATTAGATTTTTGGACTCCATGGGTGAAAAGGACCCATGGATGAACATTTAACATACTTGGGTTGATGAATTTGTGAGAGTTCTTGGGGTTTTTCTTGAGAATCGATCTTGAATTTTAAAGGCTTAGGCTTGTTCTTAAGAGAAGATTAGTTTCTTAGAGAGAAATTATGAGTAATGGGGCACCTAATGCCCCTTTAGGGTTTTAATTTTGTGTTTTGGATGGATTTGGGGCCATGGGAAAAGACCAAACGATCCCTGAAAATTAAATCGCAAAACTCAAAATCATGAATTTTGGCTCCAGTATGATGCGGTGCTTATCGTATTGTGCCACTGAAAAAGAACAATTCCCATTTTGTCCAATGACGCGACGTGGTGCTATCGCGTTATGCCACTGGAAATGACAATCCCAATTTGGCACCTTGGCGTGATACGATGCCATCGCGGTGCCCCATTGAACGTGAATTTGACCCTTAGCGTGATGTGGCATTATTGCAGTGCTCCACTTGAAAATGATGAAAGTGATTTTGGATATCACCGTGATGCAGCCTTATTCATTGGTCTACCGTTTTTTACTAAAAGTTCCATAACTTCTCATCCGAGTATCGAATTAAGGCAAAATTGGTATCGTTGTAAATCTAATTAAATTTTCTATAATTTGATGGGTCCTGAGCTGGAAAATTTTGAGTAGATCAAAAACTATATAAAAGATATACCCGTTTGAAGTTGACTATAGCAAAAATCATAATAACTTGTGAAAATCATAACTTTGAATTGAAAATTGGATTCTTGGATTCCATGGGTGAAAGAGACCCATGGATGAGCATTTAACATACCTGGGTTGATGAATTCGTGAGAGTTCTTGGGGTTTTTCTTGAGAATTGATCTTGAATTTTGAAGACTAGGGCTTGTTCTTGAGAGAAAATTAGTTTCTTGGAGAGAAATTATGAGTAATGGGGCACCCAATTCCCCTTTATGGTTTTAATTTCATATTTTGGACGAATTTGGGGCCATAAGAAAAGACAAACGATCCCTAAAAATTAAATCGCAAAACTTGAAATCCTGATTTTTGGCTCCAGCGCGACGTGGTGCTTATCGCGTTGTGCCACTAGAAATGTACAATCCCGATTTGGCACCTTGGCACGATGCGGTGCCCTACTGAACGTGAATTTGAACCTTGGTATGATGTGTCATTATTGTGGTGCTCCACTAGAAAAGGATGAATGTGATTTTGGCCATCACCGCGATGCGGCCTTATCGTGTTGGGCTACTGTCTCTTACTAAAAGTGCCATAACTTTTCACCTAAGTATCAAATTAATGCAAAATTGGTATTGTTGGAAAGATAATTCAATTTCCTACAATGTGGTGTGTCCCGAGCTAGAAAATCCTGAGTAGAATGAATGATATGCTCATTTGAAGTTGACTATAGCAACATTCTTCCCTAAAACTCAATCGTTAAGGAATATTTTGGTCCATCTAATAGCTGGGAGTTATTTGAGGCCTTTATATACAACAAACTCACTCATAAAACTATCGAAGAACTACAACATACTTTGCATGAGCTTGAAACATGGCTCTAACCAGAGGTGAATCCAGGATTTTGAGGTTTCGAGTGCCATGTCCTATGAACAGTAGCACCATATTTACATAGGAGAAAAGACTAATAGTCGTTGCTCCAAAAAATTCTTATTTCTAAAAAAAAAAAGAGATGTTTGGCCAAGTTTTTTTTATAAAAATTAAGTGTTTTGGAGAGTAACAAATGCAGTTTTTGGAGATTAAAAAAATAGGTTATTCCCTAGAAAATTACTTTTTTTAAAAATATTTTTGAGAAAAATACACTTAAAAATACTTAATTAACCCTAATTGTTGCTCAAAAGTGTTTTTAATATTTATTAATTAAAAAGATATTTTTTCATCAAAAATTTTAAAAGTGCTTTTGAAAAAAAAAGTTGAAAAATAAGTGGATTAAGAAAGAACATATTGATTATTTGACAAAGTACTAGTTCTAGCTCACTGGTACATTTTAAAGCTTATAAAGAAGATGTGTAGGGTTCAAATCCAAGGAGACACAATGTATATTTTTAAACATTTTGAAATGTCTTCTCAAACAATTGTGCAAAAATATCGTCCAATGCCGGATTCGAACTCGGTACTTCAGAAGCAAATGCCATGCCTTTGCCATCTGCACTACATCAAACGTGTTAATGTGGGTGCCATGATTTAAATTTATACTACTATATTTGACATATATATACCTATATATATAGAGTTTCTACTGAGATGACCGGGTGCCATGGCACCCTCAAGCTACTATATAGATCCGCCCCTGGCTCTAACATAGGTTTGGATTTTTGGGGTATTACAGTCCATTACCAAAGAACCATTCCCATGCAACCAATTATCAAAAATCACCATTAATGCATATAAAAGCATAATGAAAACATTGGAAAACCATAACCAAGCATTAATAACTAAAACCCTCAAATTATATTTGAAAACTCAAAATCATACAACATTCAAATCGTAGAAACATTATATAAAATCATGTCTTTGGTTGGAACTATCAATGAGGAAAGAGAATATGTCTTAAACTAAGATGATGATGGAAAGAAATCACCAAGATAAGCCCCAATTTACTCCTTAAGATGAAACCCTAGCTTCCTTTGCCCAAGAACTCTAGTGAGGATTTAAGAGTGTTTTTCAAGTGTTTAAGAATAGAATAATAGGGAAAATAACCTTCCAAGTACAATATAAGTCATGGGACTTTACTAGGATTGTTGACACCTAATTTTTTCCCTCCGTAACTGAGTTTAGTCTCGAGTTTCTTCGATTTTAAAAAAAATTTACAACATTTACTTTACCCGAATAAAAGATTTTTAAATCATTTAGTCGGCTAATTTCATCGTTTAAGTGACGATTATATACTATTGTATTCAATTATATGAAAATATATATATAATTTTGTCGCTTAAACATTTATTCTATGGAATGCCCGTCTTTTAATTAAGGATTATCTTGAAAATAATTTTAATAATTAGAATCTTGATTCAAATAATTTACTCTCAAAAAAAAATATATTCGGATGAATATGTGTTTAATTTTTATCGAATCAAGAAGCTTGGGGTTAAATAAGCTATTAATTCATTTCAAAAAATGATTTAATTTGGCCAATCTGTTAGATTCGGCCGCAATTGAAATCAAATTGGCCATAATTACGATGCAATTGGCCAATTGATCTTCAATTCGGCCAAAACCTAAATGAATGGCCAAATCCTCAATTTCGATCCAATTAGCAAATCAGTAGCGGCCCATTTTCTCTTCAATTATATCAACCGGAATGAGCCATATATTCCTGACCCACCAGCCCACTCCCTATTTTCCAAATTTCCAAAATAATCTAAACCAGCCCAATGATATTTAGTTGCCACCCCAAGCCCAACAACAAACTACCAGCCCAGCGTCTAAACCCCTACCTGGCCCATCTTCGTTTTTTTCTTTAACTTCCATAAGCAACAACAACTTCAAGTTAACACCAACCATCATCAACACCAACCAAATCCAGAACCCACCTTCAACCCAGAATCTGGAGAAACCAGTAACCAACTCCATCCTTCTTTATGCGTTCCACGCGATAGCACGATGAGGAAAAACTTAAAATCCTCTAGAAAACGGGTGAGTTGGATCACCCCAATGACTTAATTCCTTGAATCTCAAAATTATTGGTACGATTTCGTACCTATATGTTTGGTTTTGATTGGTTTTGGGAGGGGATTTCTACGTTTCCTTTTCCTATTGGTTGGAACCAATTCAAAATTTTCCAAGAATCCAAAAATCGGTACAAGTTCGAGTAAAAAATCCCGTTGTCAACCTTATTATCAGTTTTGAATTTCAAAATTTTGGAAAAATACCAAGACTACCCTTACGGGAAGCCCAAAAACGAACCTTATCTTTTTGTTTCTCTATAAAGAGGGGGCTTGAGGGTTCTAAGAGGGTCTCTTTTTTCTGGAGGGGGGGGGGGGGGGGGGGGAGGAAAAAAGTTCTTGAGAGGAAAATTCTAGGTCACTGTTTTGGGCATTTTTTTCTCTTCTTTCCCTTCTGAGGTTGATATTACGGGGTTAGTAAATTTCAGGGGGTTTTTTTTTGGGAGAAAGTCTGGGAGTTAAGGTTCTTTCATAGAAATTTTAGGGGGTTCTTCTCTCTTATCTCCAAGATAGTTTTGAAATTACTAGAGGAAAAAGCAAAAGGATGCTCTGTTGGTGGTCGACATTGCGATATTTTGGTAGCGACGATTTCGCTGATAGCTCGTTGTCCCGTTTGATGTCTCGAAAGAGGTAAACATGTCTCTCCCTTCTAATTTTATTGTCATTTTCTCGTTCATAAAATTTCTCCATATTAGTCGTTCTTTGGTTATTAATACTTTAACAGTAATGCGCTGGGAATTTGTTGATTTAGAAATTTGTAAAGATCATAGGTTGCTCTTTTTACGAAAGATGATGTTGTTTGTATTGTTATATTAGCATTAATTTCTGCCTTGATTGTCTGATATGTGGTTTCATCGTCTTTGTTTCGGTTTCATAATCTGTCACCTACTCTTGGTATGATTGATTAATTCTCGACTAAAGGTTTTATCTTGTGCACTGTTATGGTTTGAATAACTGGTTCTTGGTTAAAGGTCATTCCTTGATTCTAGTTTAACAATTTTCAGTCTAATATTACCTGATTCGTAGTTGTATTTTATAACCTTGGGTGCTGAGAATTATTTTGCTGTAAAGTCCTTGAGAGCCATAAGCTATGGGATTGAGTTACGACTACTGTTTTGAGATGATATTTCCGTTGATCTCGATTTGATGATTTTAGTCGTCGTTAAAGTTCTCTCTCTTTTTGTATTAAAATTCGTAGCCATGTTTTAGTCTGAAGGTTATTTCTTTTCTTTTTTTTTTTCCTTTTTCTTTCTTCTTTTTCTAAATCTCACTTCGTTTTTGTCTAATCGGTGTTAGGCAGTAGACTGACCATTTTAGCAATAACCACTTGAAAATTTGAGTTGCAACTCATAGTGGGGCTCATCTTGCATGGTTGTGTTTTGTCCCTTCAACTAAATCTAGGTGGATTGGTGAGCGCTTCAGTAGTAAATCTATACCTATCTGTCATTTTCTTCGTCTACATAAAACTCACAAGTGCAATAGCTGTGCTCAATTTTAGCAAAAATTAGTCTCTTACGAATATGAGATCAAAACCATGCACTTCTTCACATTTCAAGACATACTACGTGCGATATAACTGGAAGTCTTTGTCTAGTATAAACACGCAAAGGTTTCTTTTATGAATTGAAATGGTTCTCATATTTGATATTCCTTTCCTTTGCATCTGCTAATTAGAAGTTTAGTATGCAAGAGGTGTCCAATTTCATTTCAATATACTTAGCCTACTGATAATGTGCCCTGTTGCAAAGACACTGTTAATAATGAACTGTTATGCCCATGCTATAGTCATTTTGCATAGTGATAGTCAGATTGAAGTTTTCATTTTTATTTTCGCGTACGTAGCAATCATCTCAAATTAGTTAGGAAGAGTGTATACGCTCTGTCTTCACTCTTGTCATGTTGGATTACCCAAAATGCAAAGTCCATTGGCATACATTTCTTCTTTGTCAAATTGATATGAAAATATTTTATGATTTCAACCAGCTCTTGAGTATTTGTCTATGCCGCGTTGTTCTTAGCTAAGTGCGTATTAATTTTTCTTATTTATGTCCCCTTTTATTCCATTTTTTTTACTTCTTGGGATGATCATGTACTAAGCTATTTTTAATTTCCCCTGTTTTGTCTGAACTTGATCTTTTAATTGATATGAATATGGATTAGTATCCCTAATCGGCTTTTGATTTTTTGAGACCCATACTACGTTGCCAATTTTTCTTTTTGTTAAATCCGTATTAGTTTTTCTTGCAGTTTTACCTTTATTTGAACACGTGTTATCTAATTTCCCTTACTTTATTTTTATTTTATTTTAGTTGGCTTTTCTCCTTTCTTTAATTTAGATTATATACTAATGTGTTTTATTTTTCTTTCCATGCATGGACATCATTCGAGTCCCCACGAACTCTTCCCTTTCTGGATATTCATCATGGGCCAATAAGGCCTTTGTTTTCAAGTCAAGCCAAAAGAGAGTTTAGATTCGAACTATATACGGATGAAAGAAAGTTGAAGAAAGGAACGAGGTTAAAGCCCCACCGTCGAAGTGGCAATATGAATCTCTAGCCTTTTCTTTTTCTTTATCCATTGTTGTAATATTTATTTATTTATCATTGTTTTATCTGTTTATTGCTTGAGTTATTTTGGGCCTAGAAGCCAAAATTGTACTTAATACAGGTGAAGCAAAAACTCGAGCCAAAGGGCTCAAAAACATAGAAATGGGACAGGTGAAAGGAGAAATGGGTTGAAAACCCAACTAGATTAGGACAGGTTCAATGGTTTGGGTTTCAAAGACTAAATCATTACTTCTCCCTTTTCCCTTTTTCTTTTTGATTATTTGTTTTGCATTCCTTGTGCGAACCTAGTTAAATCCCCTAATGAATTCGCTAAAACTAATTTTTGCAAACTTTCAAAATATTTCTTAAATCAATCATTTTTTTCTGTAAATTAAATCTTTAAGAAATTAATCAAAAGAATGTTCTCAAACAGATTGGATAACCGCAAGTTAGCGGACGTTCTAGGTGTCTAACACTTCCTAAAACGTTAATAACAACCACTTACTCAGAATCTTATAAACTTAAAGTGATTTTCCTATTTTGAATCGTTTTAAGTAACTCTTTAAAGGTTTCTTAATTCCTTTTCAAAATTAAGTGGCGACTCTCTCAAAAAGTCAAAATTTTTGCAAAACAGAAATGGCGAATCTGCTGGGGATTTGGAACTAGGTTCTAACCAATTATTTGATTTCTTCTTTTGGTTAACTGTTTATGTGTTTATATGCTTCGATTTTGTAAAATTTAACTATCGCATCGCATGTCATATTCCTACATTATTTAAACTGTTTTGGGGTTTCGTGGGTATCTCGGCCCCTATTGATCAATTCCAAAAATGTGTTGGAAATACAAACAGTTTATTAGCACGTGAGTCATCTGATGACTGTTTGTATTTTCAAACTCAAGTTGTCCGCTTGAGAACTAGTGTTCAAATCCACTCTAGATACTTAGGATAGAACGAAACCAAAACCCTATTTTAGGCATAAGCCTAGGACGACACAATACCGGAGCGGGGTATTAGGCCCATTAGAAAACCCGCCCTGCATCTATTGACCCCGAGTCAATTACAGACGAATCATATTTATGTGTTGAAGAAATATATGCTTATCTAATTCAAGCCATTACCCTTTGGGGGATGGGGGAAATCTTATCTTTGTTTTCTTTCGTGTAGATGTTGCTCAATTGCATTCCCGCGAGAAGTTCAAGATGGTTACTAAACCCGACGATTTTCTGAAACTATAGTGGGACTATATGAGCGCAGAAGAAAGAAAAATTGTTAGAACACACATCGGACACCTGCCTTTATTAATCGAAATGGATGCTTGACCCGAAATAATCCAAGTGCTTACCACATTTTGGGATGATCAAAATATGGTGTTTCACTTTGGGGATGTGGAATTGAATCCTACCATCGAGGAAGTGTTAATTTTGTATGATAGTATTGAAATGTGTTTCAAGAGAAAGGAAAAACCTGATAAGAACATTTTAGTTCCTACCGCGTGGGACCGTCAAACAATCAAAGAGGCATTTTTAACTGACGACAACACCTGGCTAGGGGAACGTGATGGAGTAAATATCACCTTTCGAGAGTTGTATCGTCGGTTTGGAAGATTCAATGCCTTTTACAAATTTGGACATAAATTTTAATCCGAAGCAAAATGAAAGGAGATGAGAGCCTTTGCATTTGTGGTAGGTCAACTCAAACCATGGTGTTTCCACAAGGAAAAAATGGCACAATTTATCCAAGGGTTGTTACGGTGGCTCAAGCACTTTTATTTGGAGTAGATTATGATTCTAACAAGGTATTCCATAATTTAGCTCCCATGATTGTTGCCGACATATATCGAGCCTTGGGAAGGTGTCAAGTCAAAAATTATTTCTTTCAAGGTTGCAACCTCATATTACAATAGTGGATGATGAAGCATTTGGTAAAGAATTCAAGAACGGTACAACCTGATCATAAAACAAGGGTGGATATACTGGCTTCGCACGAGATGTGTTTGTTTCTACACAAGTTCAAAAGGGAAGCATCTCACGAATTTTGGTTTAAAACTTTTGGGGAATTAAGAGGACGATGTGTGATGGTCCATTAACTCTCTTCATTCAGGGAAATACACCATTCAAGGGGGAAAGTGGCCTTTCTTAGTAATTCCCGATCTCAGGGGGACCCGTCCCTACAATCCTGGCAGAGTTCTTAGGCAATTCAAGATCAAGCAGGAGGCACCACAAATAGATTCCATGCTTAGGTTTTTCACCGAATACGACAAAATTGAGTCTCCTCTCAAAGACGACATGATAAATGGATGGAGAAGAAGAAGGTGGACGAAAGTGACTTTTCGTATAGAGCATGACCTTGAAGTCAGCGACACTTACAAGGAGTGGTTAAAAAATAGTCTCGCCGGAGCATTGATTCCGGGACCAAATATGCCCACTTGGGTTGTTGATGTAGAATTCGAGCATCAAATTCGGCTCCATAGGCTACAAGATGAGTTCCAGAAAAGTGAAATTGTGCACCGACCGGTACACATGGAGGATACTTTAACAATACGTATATTGAGGGAAGAGTTGAAAAGAGCTAGGCAAGAAGTTGATGATGTTAGACAATGTCTAATCGATTTGGATGATAGCATGGCCTCCCAACTCAATAGTATAGGGAGAATGACTTACGACTGCAAAGCACAATTATGCGGGAGTCATCTTATCATCAATAGGTATCAAATAGCACAGGAGGTAAACAAGGCAAAGAAGGCAAAGGCAAATGAAGGAGCCTCCAGTAGCTAGTTTTTCTATTTCCTCTGCGCCGGAACTTATCTTCTTTCATGTTATTTCCCTTTTTCCCTAAAGATTATATCTCTTTTTCGTTATCTTTTGTAGGCATTTATGCCCTTTTTCGTGCCTATATAAGCTGGGGATTAATGGATTGACTTCGAGGAAGCATATACTTTCTTCAAAAATCGTTAGGCCTGAACCCTTGGCTCAAAAAGGGTCACCCCAGCTAGGATACGCGTTATTATAATATTTTTGTGTGATATAACTATTTTATGTGCTTATGTGCGTTTGTTTGGATCAAAGGCAAGTTTATCCATTATGTCCTATGGATGAATTTGGCTATGACTCAAACAACTCTATGTGGCTATTTCTTGTCAAATATTTTGCATTACTTATCATATATGGAAAGTAACACATCTGCCTTTGAGTTGTTTTACTTTATAGTTAATAGAAATTACTCTGTGTTGATATAAGCTGGTAGAATATCCCTACTTCACCTGATCAAAAGCGCACAAAATCCCATGCTCTGACCATTATTAAAAAATGACAGGAAATGATGAGAAAAATGCATTGACTATCCGGGACAATATGATAGCGAAACAGAATGAGATGATTGCAGAACTTGCAGGAAAGTTAGAAATGCTTCAGGAGGAAATAAATCGTACTCGAGATTTGGATAACTTGGCCATCACCATCAATTCCCCTTCTCTAGGAGGACATGGGACTCCACTCTAAATCCCTCCCTTCAGCACACCAATTCTCGGGGATCAGCCAAATAACGTATCATCTATCTCCGCTCCTCCATTTGTCCAAAATACTAATCGTGAAAATAACCTACACGCCTGCCATACACAAAATCTATCTGTAACCCCACAGAATCCATCTTCGAATCCATCTCTAAATCCTCAAAATACATTCTCAAATCAACAAAATGCATTCCCAAATCTGCAAGATTCACTCCCAAATCCACAAAATACGTCAAACCTACCTTTGAATCCACCAAATTCATTTCCAAATCCGCAAAATCCTTCTCATATTCCGCCAAACTACTCACAAATTCCACAGAACCTTCCTAATTTCCAAAATATCCTCCCCACTTACCAACCAAGTTCCTTTCTTCCGCAAAATCAAGCCTCCCTTCTAAATCCCCCTTAAGCCATCATATCTCCTGATATTTATGAACCCTTCCTAACCCCGAGATGGACCATTATGAAGAGACGGAGAAATAGTAAAGGAACCAACATAAAAGGAATTTACTAGCTATGAAGGAAAAGATTATGAGGATCAAAGAGTCTCATGGAGCCTGGGACCACGACGGTTTGGGTTATGACAATTTATGTGTTCACCCGAAAGTAGACCTACCAGATGGGTACAAAGCCCCTAAGTTTGAGTTATTTGACGGTACCAAAAATCCAATGGCCTATCTGAGAAGGTACTGTGAGCAAATGGTAGGGATCGGGAAAAATTAGGCGTTATTGATGTGCCTATTCAGTCGAAGTTTGAGTGGCGAAGCCTTGGAGTGGTTCATGTCTTAGGAGCCGAAAAGGTGGACTGGTTGGAAAGCATTGGCCAAGGGTTTCCTTGATCGTTTCACATTCAACATTGAAATAGTCCCTGATCGATATTCACTAGATCAGGCCAAACAGAGGAATGTTAAGAGTTTTTGAGACTATGCTTTTCGTTAGAGGAAAGAAGCCGCCAAAGTGCAACCCCCCATGTCCGAGGAGAAAATGGTATCCATGTTCTCTCGTGCTCAAGAAGGAGAATATTATACCAGGATGGTGTCCGCTGTCAGGGAAACTTTTGTGGATTTGGTAAAAATAGGAGAATCATTGGAAGAAGGTATTTGGACAGGGAAAATTGTCAAAACCCCGACGTCGTCTACGACTGTCATGTTCTCGAAGAAGAAAAAAGAAGATGTAGGTGTGAGTTCTGCTAATCCTGTTGCAAAAATTAAAAAGAGGTTTAACTTTAGAAATGTTTTATCTTCTCCGTCGTCACCTAACCTTCAGCACGTGTTCTACGCCCACCCCCAATACCTAGCTCCACTCTCAAATGCCCAACCTCAGTACCAAACTCCACTCCCAAACATCCAATCCTCATACCAAGCTCCATAGACAAATACCTTTCCCCAATACCCAGCTCTACCTCCAAATTATCAGTCTCATTTACAATCCACTCCTCCAAATAACCGAACAAATTTCCAAGTGCCTCCAAATTATCACCAAGTACCTCCTCCTCCGAATCAAAGCCAGTACAACCCCCAACGTCTAAACCATAAAAAGAAACCTTCCCAAAACTTCACACCACTAGTTGAAAGTTGCACCCAATTGTTTGAAAGATTGAAGAATGCTGGTCATTTGCAACCAATACAGCCAAGGCATGTCAATCCCAACTCTTGATTTTTCAATGCAAGTCAACATTGTGCCTATCATTCTGGAGCAGCGGGGCACAGTACAGAGGATTGTGGCTACCTGAAACATAGGATCCAGGATTTAATCGATCAGAAGGTCATCACGCTCCAGGCAGCTACACCAAATGTTAATAGTAATCTATTGCCTAACCATGGGGGGCCTATATCTAACATGATTGAAATAGAGGGTGAATGGGCATCCAACAAGGCCATCACTAAGGTAAATTCAGAAGGACTCAAAAGAACAGAAGAGGTGGAGAATATAGAGAAAGTTGTGGCCACTTTAAGTAAGGATTTGGAAGGAATTATTGAGCCTGTTATGGTACCAGAAAAGCCATTTAAGCATGGAATAGAGTACCAGCCAAGAAAAGAAGATGAGATCAAAGATAATTCAAAGGAGAGTCCATCTAAACCATTGCTATTCCTGCACCAATCATTTCCCGTACATGAGATGTTAAATGATGATGGTCTTGGGGATGGGATAGGAAATTTGTTCAAGGGATATAGTGGTGTACCAGAAGATTTTTCGAAACACAGTGGGGTAAAGAAGGTTGCACTAGGAGAGGCTTTGCAAAGTTGGACTTCCACTCTGCTCCTAATTCGTCGCCCATCGCAGTAGATGGAAACACAATTACTAATAGTTTTTAAAATCGGTGATGATCCGGAGGAGGCCCCGTGATCCACCCTTTTATGTCTCAAATTTTTGTTTCGTGTTTTACAACTTTCAAAAAGGCATGGCCCCTTATTTGTGTGGGTCATAAGCCATAGTTTTATTTTCTTATTTTCCAAAAGGCCTCCCTTTATTTAAGAAGTTATTTTTTTAAATATGATTATCTAGCATGGTTTATTTTGGTAGCATTAATTTAAAAACTTGTCAATGTCATGTCATGTCAAGAGTAAGACAAACAAGGTGAAGGAAATAATGATGAACAAAAAAGGTGATGAGGAGCGGTTAGTAGTAGATATAAAGGAATGTGAAAATCAAAAGAAGCCCAACCTAGAGGAGTCCTAATTCTACCTAAGACGGATGGTCAAGAGTGGACCACACTGATCAATTCTGATGCGGTAAAGATATATCATGCTTGAAAGATGTTATAGTTTTTGTTTCTTGGCTTATTTGTAATCTCCTTTATAATAGTATCAATTTTATGATGTGTAATCGCCTAGAATTCTTTTCCTTTATGTACGAACTACGTTTGACCTGAATTCCCAAAAGGGATACGTAGGCGGCCTATGTCGGCTTCAATCAACGCCTTAGGAAATTTATCCTTTTCCTTTATGTATGAACTATGTGATGACCTGAATTCCCGAGAAAGGGATACGTATGCGACCTATGTCGGCTTCGGTCAACCCATTAATTTCTTTTGTATATCCCTAGCGTAGTTCTGAACTACGTTTGACCTGATTCCTACTTCAACGGGATACGTAGGCGCTCCAATGGATCGCTCATATAACCCCAGGAAATGGAAACTGGGGCAAAATTTTTGAGAATAACCTTAAAAATTCACAAGAAAAGATCGACGCCGAACAAAGAGAATAAATATCATCAAAGACTTCAGATCCACTCGAGTTGGTATCGTCCCAAACAACTCTAAAATGGGGTAGAAATTTTGTGGGAAGACCTCAAAATTTCCACCAGACGCTGGAACATATTTCAAATTCCCCAGCACTAGAGGTCAAAGTTGAGATTGGAGAATCACCACCTGTGATAAAGTCTAGGAAGATTGAATCACTGTCTTTGATAAAAACTTCTGGTAGAGAGCCTCGACAATGTTGAATCCCTGACAATCCTCCGTCAAACATCGAACATTGTTAGAATCAAGAAAAAGATGGTCGTTCGACTAGCACATGATATAACTGGCAGAGATTTTCTAAAGCTTTCGAAACTATTTTCTAAAATTTAAGACTACTTTCAAAAATCCTCATAAATCTTTTAATTAGTATTTGCCTAGACATCAATTGGGACGGAGAGTCAAGGGTGGAGGTCCCAGCATGACGAAGCACCTGAAAGATGGCGAAGAGAAAATCAAGGATCGAAGGAGGTCAACAAGGAGTAATTTCATTCAAACTAATCATTTTTCTGTGGATGCAAGGATCAATACACAAAAATAAGAGTCTCTTTCAAAAAATGCCCAGCAAATTGGGAGCCGCACCAGAGTAGTAATGCTCAAGAACGGTATTTTAGGGTAGCCCTAAAAATGGGTTTAATACCCATTTATTGAGGACATTTTGATTTGTCCACCTCATTTCTTGAGATCATGAAACACAAATAAAGGCGTCTTGTCTTCTTTACAAATATTGTATTTAGAAGTTTCCTAAATATAGTCGCTAGCAAAAGCGACTTTGTGTCTACTAATCGTCTACCTTGAGTACAGGTACATGTAGAAAGCAAGACGCTGACAAATGAAATCAGGTAAAATTATTTTAAAATTTGCCAAGAAGGCCATTACATATCATTGCCAGAAAGGCCATTACATATCATTGTTGCAAAGGTCATTATATATCATTGCCGCAAAGGGCATTACATATCATTGCCGCAAAGGCCATTGCATATCATTGCCGTAAAGGCCATTACATATTATCGCCGCAAAGGCCATTACCTATCATCGCCGCAAAGGCCATTATATATCATCGCCGCAAAGGCCATTACATATTATTGTCGCCAGGGCAATCACATATCATTATCGCAAGGGCCATTTCATATCATTGCCGCAAAGGCCATTTTATACCATCGCCCCAGAAGGCGTTCAATATTTGTTAATGCGCTAGACATAAAGCTGGCATCGAGGATATCATCATCATTCAATATCTGTTGATGCGCTAGACACAACGCTGACATCGAGGATATCATCATCATTCAATATCTGTTGATGCGCTAGACACAACACTGGTGTCGAGGATATCATCAAAATTCAATAAATTTGTTGACACACTGGACACAATGCTGGCATCGAGAATATCATTATCTTTTTATGAATCAGCATCTGAATGCATCGAGAGAGCACGATTTGAAGGGACGCCTTTAAGTCGCTATCTAAGGATGAATGATATATAAGGTTTCCTGGAAATTGACAATTTAAGGGTCATCTATAAGTTATATTATTTGAAATAGGATAGTGTGCAAGATCACCTATGATTTGATAGCTTGTAGGTCATCTGTAAGCCACAACAATATCCTAATCGGATAGTGTGCAAGATCGCCCAAAAATTGATAGTTCAAAGGTTATCCACAAGTCGCAACTAAATCCTTATCGGAGAATATACAAGATTATAAAATTGATACGTCCAAGGGTTCTCTATAAGCTATGTCATATCCAAGATCGATATGTGTAGGATTACCCAAAGACTAATAATTTAAGGGATTATCTATAAGTCATATTGTATCCAAGGTCGGATGATGTACAGGAACACCTGAAAGCTAGTGACTAGAGGGATATCTGTAAGCCATCTCTTATCCAAAGTTGGATAATGTGCAGGATTACCTAAAAGCTTGCAATTCAAAGGATATTTGTAAGTCGCCTCATATCCAACTTCAGATAATGCACAAGATTATCCAAAGATTGATAATTTAAGGAAAATTTATAAATCGATCATCGGCTATAACCGGACAGATTATCATTCCACATAAAACAAGTGATATAGGTAACCAAAAGGGTTTCCACACCAGCATAAGATTACACGGCTATAGGGACCGTTCTGCAAAAAGTATCATCGGTGTTCAAAAGGGCCATCTCACTCTGAAGACATATTCATCCAACAAATGTCATAATTATACAACAACCAAGAGGATTGTTGTATTTGTTGTTACCAGTTATTTCATTCCAAAATAGGTACATGGAAAGATGACTTCGTTTCTTAGACAACAACTCACATGGAGATGTGGTAAAAACTATACGCCTCTCTTGTGAATTGTGCTTATTACTAATGATTTTTATTTGAGATATTATCGAGAGCATCAAAGAGGATGAAAATCTCAAATCAAAACCACAGGTGCAGACGACTCCTAAAAAAATACAACACAACATGAAACTTTGCCTCAGCAGCAAAACGGGACATAGTCTGGAGAGGAATGTCAAACTCTCTAGACGCGAGCTAAATGATGATCATCACCACCATCTAAACACGCCTCTATTAGAAGGCATGTGGGTATTTTTGGATATTATGGTATCAGCTTTACCTCTGGGATATTTTCTTAACTCATATCGAGAGGAACTTTCTCTTCATTTCAAATTCGGGTGACAACATACTTAGAGTTTTGAAAATTATGGCCGGGTAATTTCTTTTCTATGAGTGGGAAGGATCCCATATTTTTGATTAAGAGGTTACAAGCCTTTTTCTGCAACTCGATCAACTTGTCATTTATCTTAAGCCAAAGACCGTCTGAAATAAACGCTATCTTTTCTACCGATTGAGTCAAACTACAAGTAGTATGATTTCTTAAGTCTTGGGGATATGTAGGCTGGGCTCTATATAGAAAAATCAAATGCATTCCAACCTCCCCCTAAATTCCTCTACTCCCTCGCTTTTTTGATTCTATCATAAATTCCTAAAAAATTGAGATAACTTGTGAATTTTTGAAACCTGATGCCGAGGTCCTTCCATAACTCCTTAGGCTCGTACATAAACCAACTTCCTCCAGATATGAATTTGTGGTCGGACAAAATTAGGAACGTCAACCTCCCTTTGCCCAGGGTCACTTGCATTCACCCTAACCAAGGGGAGGGAGCAGTTGTTGACACCTAATTTTTGCCCTCCGTAATTGAGTTTAGTCTCTAGTTTATTCGATTTCAAAATAAAATTACAATATTTAATTTACCCAAATAAAAGATTTTCAGATCGTTTAGTCAGCTAATTTCATCATTTAATTGACGATTATATACTATCGTATTCAATTATATGAAAATCTATATATAATTTTGTTGCTTAAACATTTATTCTAAGGAATGCCGGTCTTTTAATTAAGGATTATTTTGAATATAATTTTAACAATTAGAATCTTGATTCAAATAATTTACTCTCAAAAAATAATTTACTCGGATGAATATGTGTTTAATTTTTATCAAATCAAGAAGCTCGGGGTTAAATAAGCTATTAATTTATTTCAAAAAATGATTTAATTTGGCCAATTTGTTAGATTCGGCCGCAATTGAAATCAAATTGGCCATAATTGTGATGCAATTGGCCAATTGATCTTCAATTCGGCCAAAACCTAAATGAATGGTCAAATCCTCAATTTCGACCCAATTAGCAAATCAGTAGCGACCCATTTTCTCTTCAATTATATCAACCAGATCGAGCTATATATTCCTGACCCACCAGCCCACTCCCTATTTTCCAAATTTCCAAAATGATCTAAACCAGCCCAATGATATTTAACTGCCACCCCAAGCCCAACAACAAACTACCGGCCCAGCGCCTAAACCCCTACCGGGCCCATCTTCTTTTCCTCCTTAACTTCCATAAGAAATAGCAACTTTAAGTCAACACCAACCATCGTCAACACCAACAAAATCAAGAACCCACCTTCAATTCGGAATCTAGAGAAACCAGTAACCAACTCCATCCTTCTTTTTGCGTTCCACGCGATAGCGCGACGAGGAAATACCTAAAATCTTCTAGAAAACAGGTTAGTTGGCTCAACTCAATGCCAAATTCCTTGAATCTCAGAATTATTGGTACGATTTCGTACCTATGTGTTTGGTTTTGATTTGTTTTGGGAGGGGATTTCTACTTTCCTTTTCCTATTGGTAGGAACCAATTCGAAATTTTCAAAGAATCCAAAAATTGGTACAAGTTTGAGTAACAAATCCCGTTGTCAAACTTATCATCAGTTTTGAATTTCAAAATTTTGGAAAAATACCAAGACTGCCCTTACGGGAAGTCCAAAAACGAACCCTATCTTTTTTGTTTCTCTATAAAGAGGGGGCTTGAGGGTTCTAAGAGGGTCTTTTTTTTTGGGAGGGGGGGAAGAAAAAAGTTCTTGAGAGAAAATTTCTAGGTCACTGTTTAGGGCATTTTTTTTCTCTTCTTTCCCTTCTGAGGTTGATATTACGGGGTTAGTAAATTTTAGGGGTTTTTTTTTCGGAGAAAGTCTGGGAGTTAGGGTTCTTTCATAGAAATTTTAGGGGTCTCTTCTCTCTTCTCTCCAAGCTAGTTTTAAAATCTCTAAAGGAAAAAGCAAAAGGACGCTCTGTTGTTGGTCGACGTCGTGAGATTCCAGTAGCGACGATTTTGCTGATAGCTCGTCGCCCAGTTTGCTGCCCCAATAGAGGTAAACATGTCTCTCCCTTGTAGTTTTGTTGTCACTTTCTCATTCATCTCATTTCTTCATATTAGTCGTTCTTTGGTTATTAATACTTTAACAGTAATGCACTGGGAATTTATTGCTGTAGAAATTTTTAAAGATCATAGGTTGCTCTTTTTGCAAAAGATGATGTTGTTTGTATTGTTACATTAGGATTAATTTCTGCCTTGATTGTTTGATATGTGGTTTAATCGTCTTTGTTTTGGTTTCATGATCTGTCACCTACTCTTGGTATTATTGATTAATTCTCGACTAAAGGTTTTATCTTGTGCATTGTTATGGTTCGAATAACTGGTTCTTGGTTAAAGGTCATGCCTTGATTCTAGTTTAATAGTTTTCAATCTAATATGACCTGATTCGTAGTTGTATTTTATAACCTTGGGTGCTGAGAATTGTTTTACTATAAAGGCCTTGAGAGCCGTAAGCTATGGGATTTAGTTACGACTACTGTTTTGAGATGATTTTTCCGTTGACCTCGATTTGATGATTTTAGTTCGTCGTAAAAGTTCTCTCTCTTTTGGTATTAAAATTAGTAGCCATGTTTTAGTCTGAAGGTTATTTCTTTTCTTTTTTTCCTTTTTTTTTTCTTCTTTTTCTAAATCTCACTTCATTTTTGTCTGATCGGCGTTAGGTAGTGGACTGACCATTTGAGTAATAACCGCTTGAAATTTGAGTTGCAACTTATAGCGTGGGTCATCTTGCGTGGTTGCGTTCTGTCCCTTCGACTAAATCTAGGTGGATTGGTGAGCGTTTCAGTAGTAAATCTATACCTATCTGTTATTTTCTTCGTCTACATAAAACTCACAAGTGCAATAGGTGTGCTTAAGTTTAGCACAAATCGGTCTCTTACTAATATGAGATCAGAACCATGCACTTCTTCACATTTCAAGACATACTATGTGCGATATAACTGGAAGTCTTCGTCTGGTATAAGCGCGCAAAGGTTTCTTTTATAAATTGAAATGGTTCTCATATTTGATATTCCTTTCTTTTGCATCTGCTAATTATAAGTTTAGCATACTAGAGGTGTCCAATTTCAGTTCAATATACTGAGCCTACTGATTATTTGCCCTGTTGCAAAGACACTGTTAACAGTGAACTGTTATGCCCATGCTATAGTCATTTTGCATAGTGATAGTCAGATTGAAGTTTTCATTTTTATTTTCGCGTATGTAGCAATCATCTCAAATTAGTTAGGAAGAGGTTATACGCTTTGTCTTCACTCCTGTCATGTTGGATTACCCGAAATGCAAAGTCCATTGGCATACATTTCTTCTTTGTCAAATTGATATGAAAATATTTTATGATTTCAACCGGGTCTTGAGTATTTGTCTATGCCACATTGTTCTTAGCTAAGTGCGTATTAATTTTTCTTATTTATGTCCCCTTTTATTCCATTTTTTTACTTCTTGGGGTGATCATGCACCAAGCTACTTTTAATTTCCCCTGTTTTGTCTGAACTTGATCTTTTAATTGATACGAATATGGATTACTATCCCTAATTGACTTTTGATTGTTTGAGACCCATACCACGTTGCCAATTTTTCTTTTCGTTAAATCCGCATTAGTTTTTCTTGAAGTTTTGCCTTTCTTTGAACACGTGTTATCTAACTTCCCTCACTTTATTTTTATTTTCTTTTTGTTGTCTTTTCTCCTTTCTTTAATTTAGATTTTATACTAATGTATTTTATTTTTCTTTCCATGCATGGACATCATTCGAGTCCCCACGGACTCTTCCCTTTCTGGATATTATTCATGGGATAATAAGGCCTATGTTTTCAAGTCAAGCCGAAAGAGAGTTTAGAGTCAAACTATATACGAATAAAAGTAAGTCGAAGAAGGGAACGGGGTTAAAGCCCCACCCTCGAAGTGGCAATACCAATCGCTAGCCTTTTCTTTTTTCTTTATCCATTGTTGTAATGTTTATTTATTTATTTATTTATTTATTGTTGTTTTATCTGTTTATTGCTTGAGTTATTTTGGGCCTAGAAGCCAAAATTGTACTTAATACAAGAGAAGCTAATAATCGAGCCAAAGGGCTCGAAAATATAGAAATGGGACAGGTGAAAGGAGAAATGGGTTGAAAACCCAACTAGATTAGGACAGGTTCAATGGTTTAGGCTTCAAAGCCTAAATCATCACTTCTCTCCTTTCCCTTTTTCTTTTTGATTATTTGTTTTGCATGCCTTGTACGAACCTAGTTAAATCCCCTAATGAATTCTCTAAAAACTAATTTTTGCAAACCTTCAAAATATTCCTAAAATCAATCATTTTTTTTCGGTAAATTAATCTCTTAGAAATTAATAAAAAGAATGTTCTCAAACAGATCAGATAACCGCAAGTTAGCGGACGTTTTAGGTGCTAACACCTTCCTAAAACGTTAATAAGAACCACTTACTCAGAATCTTAAAAACTTAAATCGATTTTCCTATTTTGAATCTTTTTAAGTAACTCTCTAAAGGTTTCTTAATTCCTTTTCAAAATAAAGTGGCAACTCTCTCAAAAAGTCAAAGTTTTTGCAAAACAAGGATAAACGGGGAAATGTCTAGATTGCCCTCACTTAAACTGCATTAAACTCCCCCAGTAGGAACATTCATCCCCAAATAACGGACAAGGTAGGGGTAATCACACGCATGAGTCATTTGCATTATCAAATATATTTCCAATCCTTAACAAAGTTTGAGAATAAAGAGGCAAAGAGATTAATCTTTCCTTAACAAGCTCAAAAAATAAAGATGTGTTGAAGCCACATACCTTTCGCCCGAATCCCAGGAGCAGAAAACAGATGTGAATACTTAGACTTTATGTCCTCCTCCACTTCTTGTGTATCTTTTTCCACCTTATGGTTCCACCACAGAACCTTAACCGAAGACATATCCTTGGTTTGCAATTGACAAACCTTCCTATCAAAGATCTCAACCTGGACCTCTTCATAAGACAGAGAGTCTGAGATACTCAACCCCTACAAAGGAACAATTGAAGAAGGATCACCAAGACTCTTCCTCAATATGGAGACATAAAATACCAGAAGAATGGAGTTAAAACTAAAAGGAAACTCCAATTCATAAGCAATATTTCCAACCCTCCGCAAAACCACATAAGGACCAATATACCGGGGACTGAGCTTCCCCCTTTTTTTCAAACCGCATCACTTCCTTCATGGGAGATACCTCGAGGAACACCTTAGCCCCAACATCAAACTCCAAGTCTCTATGCCTTACATCCGCATAGGACTTTTGGTGACTTTGGGAATCCTTAAGCCTATTCCGAATCACCTTCACCTTTTCCATAGCTTGATAGACCAAATCCTGACCGAACATATCTGCCTCACCAAGCTAGAACCAACCAATGGGAGATCTACACCTTCTACCATATAATGCCTCAAAAGGGTCCATACCAATACTAGAATGATAACTATTATTGTAAGCAAACTCTGCCAAAGGTAGATGCTCAACTCAACCGCCACCATAATCAACCACAAATATCCGAAGCATATCCTCCAATGTCTGAATAGTTTTTTTCGCTTGCCCATCCATCTGAGGATAGAAAACTGTACTCAGACTCACCCTATATTACCTAATACCTTCTAAAAAGACCTCCAGAAATAAGATGAAAATTATGCACCACAATCTGAGATAATCAAAATAGGTACCCCATATAGCTTCACAATCTCCTGAAGATATAACTTTGCATAATCCTCCACTGAAAAGGTATTCCTCACTGGCAAAAAGTGAGCAGACTGTGTCATCCTATCCACAATGACCCAAATTGAATCATATTAATTTTGAGACGGAGGAAAATCGGCAATGAAATCCATATTGATTACCTCCCATTTCTATTCAGGCAAAACAATCTCTTGATACAACCCACCAGGTCTCATGTGTTCAACTTTAACTTGTTGACACACCAAGCACTTGACCACAAAATCAGCCATGTCCCTTTTCATACCATTCCACCAATACATCTCCTTGAGATCATGATAAATCTTCGTCAAACTGGGATGTACAATATAATGCAATTTATACACCTCAACCAAGATCCTTTGTCGCAACTTGTCGACATCAGAAACACATAACCTCCCTCGGTACCATAAAGTACCGTTGCCACTGACATCAAACACCATGATCTTCTGCATACCCACATTACTAGTAGTTTTCATCAAGATAGGATCTAGCACTTGTTTCTCCTTAATATCTGCACCAAGAGATGACCGAACCACTTCCTGTACCATCACCCCACCATCCTCAGAGTCCAAAAGATGAACTCCAAGATTAGCCAAGCGGTGAATATCTTTCACCAATTCCTATTTCCTTCCTTCACAAGAGCCAAATTCCCCATGGATAACCTGCTAAGAGTATCAGCAACCCTGTTAGTCTTACCTGGTAATAGTGAAGACTCATGTCATAGTCTTTGAGAAACTCTAACCATCTCCTTTACCTGAGATTTAGCTCTTTCTAAGTGAACCGTACTCTATACAGATAATATCGCAAGATTTTCAAAGCAAAAACCACTGCCAACAGCTTCAAATCATGAGTAGGATAATTCCTCTTATGTACTTTCAACTTCCTGGAAGCATAGGCAATAACCTTCCCATGATGCATCAAAATACAATCAAGTCCTACCCTAGATATATCACAATAAACAACAAACCCTTCACTACCCTCAGGCAATGTCAAGATTGGATTCAAAGTTAGCTTATTTTTCAATTTCTCAAAACTCCCTCACAAGCACCCAACCAAGAAAACTTTACATTTTTTTGAGTGAACTTAGTCAAAGGAGTAGCTATCATCGAAAATCTCTCCACAAACCACCAATAATACCCAACCAAACCCAAGAAGCTCTGAATATTTGTTAGAGTTTTAGGTCTAGGCCCCTTTTTAACCATAACCAACTTTTGCGGATCCACCATGATCCCCTCGCTAGAAATAATATGACCAAAAAAAGTCACAGTGTTCAATCAAAACTCACACTTGGAGAACATGGCATACAACTGTTGTTCCTTCAAGGTGTGCAATACCCTACAGAGGTGATTAGCATGATCCACCTCACTTTTAGAATAAACTAGAATGTCATTAATAAACACAATAATGAATAGATCTAAGAACTCCCTGAAAACCCTGTTCATCAAGTCCATAAATGTTGTCGGGGCATTAGTCCAATCAAATGACATCACTAAGAATTCAACGTGCCCATACTGTGTAAGAAAATCCATCTTAGGGTTATCCTCCTTCCTAATCTTAATCTGATGATACCTAGACCAAAGATCTATCTTAGAAAAGAACTTGGCACCTTGTAACTGATCAAGAAAGTCATCTATCCTTGGAGGAGGATACATGTTCTTAATCGTTACCTAATTCAACTTTCGATAGTCAATGTACATCCAAAGAGAACCATCCTTCTTGTGCACAAATAATATTGGTGTACCCCATGGGGATACACTAGGACGAATAAACCCCTTATCCAAAAGATACTTAAGTTGCCCTTGAGTTTTCTCAACTCAGCTGGAGCTATTCTATGAGGAGGAATAGATATTAGACAAGTGTCCATAACCAAATCACTACAAATCTCTATTTCCTTAGCTGGAGAAACACCAGGAAGATTATCTGAAAAGACCTTAGAAAACTTATTTACCTCCGAAACTGACTGTAAAGAAGGACCTTCTGAGTTAGAATCTTTAACCCGAACCAAGTAATAAAGACAGCCTTTAGAGATTAACCTTAGAACTCTAAGAGAAAAAATACACCTCCCTCTAGGAGCTAGGGAACTACCCTCCCACTCTATAATCGATTGACCAGGGAACCTAAAGACAATATTACGGGTATGACAATCCAAGGATGCATAACAAGAGTATAACCAATCCATCCCCAAAATAACATCAAAATCCACCATATCAAGTTCAAACAAATCCACCAAAGTCTGCCTACCACCCACAGATACCCCTCCATAGACTCTCTTAGCAATAACTGAGTCACCTACCAGGGTAGAAGTAGAAAAAAGATTTGAAACAATCTCAGGATCAAAACCAATACATATAGCTACAAATAGGGTAACACAAGAAAGAGTGGACCTCGAATCTAGAAGACATTGCACATCATGAGAAGAGTTGTAACATACCAGTAATGACATCAAGTGATGCTTCAGATTCCTACTGAGATGCAAGAGAATACAACTCATTCCATCCAATGGCAATACCAGAAGCAGGAGAAGACGCTGAAGTCGTACTACTAGGCATAAAAGCAGAAGATGAAGCAACTGGAGCTCTGACCGCTCCCGAAGCTCCCTTACCAATTGGAAAATTCTTGAGCATATGGACTGGTTGGCCATATTTAAAACACTTATCCCTTTCATCTTCATAATAACCCCAATAAAGACAACCATAAAACCAGTAAAGAGGGCATAAAGAAGCTGGTTGACCTTTACTCGCCTGATATTAGGCACCCTGTGATTGAAAATTATCACCACCTTGCTGGCTCCTATCACCTGATTGCCTCGGGTAAGAAGCGCTAGCAAATAGAAAAAGAACTAGAACTCCTCTATTTCTTTTTTAGCCATTTGCCTCCATCCCAACCACTTTGCGACTGAGCACCTTCCTGGTCAGAAAACCTTTTCTTCTTACCCTACCTATCTCTGAACTCTGCTAGTTACCTCTTCTCATCCCCCACCTATTATATGTGGACAACTAATCTCAAAATATCCATGTCCTTGATCAGCAAAGTAGTCTTACTTTACAAGATCATATCCCGAGATAGCCCAAAAGCAAACTTTCTCATCCTTGCTCTCATGTCAGCCACTAAATCAGGAGCATACCTTGACAACTGGTGAAATTTCATGGCATATTCCTTGGCAAACATTCTCCCTTGCTTAAGATTCACAAACTCCTCCATCTTTACTTTCCTCAGCTCTTGAGGAAAGAAACGATCCAAAAAAGAACCAGAGAAGGCATCCCATAAGGACATCTTCTTTACATCACCTCTATCCCTATCCTATTCTTCATACTATTGGTACGCAATATCCTTGAGCTGATAACCTGTAAAGTTTACACCTTCCACATTAGTATCCTGCATCACCCTAAATATCTTCTGTATTTTATCCAAAAAATCTTGAGGATCCTCTTTTACCTTTACACCAGTAAAAGTAAGAGGATTTAGTTTCATAAACTGACCAACCTTTGTGGCCTCAACAGACAACCCACCAGACACATCCCACTCAGCCTGAGCAGTAACCAACTGAGCAATAGTATGAATAGACTGGCAAAATTCTGCATTAGTTACCTCACTCTGATGAGGACTAGTAGCAATTAGAGAAACTCCAAAACAATCAGAGACAGGACCCTGAGATCGAAGACAAACTCCAGACGTAGGAAGTACCCCATCAACATTGTCCCTAGATAGAACTGAAGAGTTTCCTTGTGTTCCAGATCATCAAGGAATGATTTGAAAAGTGAACAACCAAGGATTAAAGAAGAATTCTAGGGCTTAGACTCCAAGCTTGAAAATAGAATACCAAGAAAGTGAAACATTCCTAAATGCCTTGTAGCCTCTTTTTTATAAGTTTGGCGTGCTATACGCCTTTAAAAAAGAATCTACCAAACACGGCTTTGTGACTCTCTATTGACCATCAAACCTGGTTCTGATAATAACTTGACCCAACCCAACCCGACCTGAGGTCTTTGTCATAATGGGCATCCCAAGTCCAATTGGCGTTGAAGACCACCCCCATTACCCATCCCAACCTCCAGTCGCCTGCCCTAAGTTAGTTGAATTTCAAATAGATAACAAGATAGAATAACCAAACAATGACTGACTTTGGGATAGGCCTATTCCTAGAATAACCCAATCATGTTATCCCGTCTACCAAATTGTACCAACCAAACCACCAAGCCAAATCAATACCGAACCAAGGGCCATAAACCAGGCCATAACCAAATGAGATACAAAACAAAATATGATTAATCCCAAAATAAAAAAGGATGGAACAACCAACAATATCATCAACCTGTATCAGCCCCAATACTAATATCAATCCTAAGTCTACCACCATTACTGACCCTACCCATTCCAATCCATAGCAGTACCACAAAGCCTCTAATAAAAAAAATACCAAAATTTGGTTGGGACATGCCCCCAACCATAGCCACAACCAATATCCATAAATAAATCAAAGTATGAAATAACATCTATGAAATAGAGACTTTTAAATAGATGAAAGCTCGCCACTTCAATCATAATGCTGACCTCGAAGTCCGAATTGTTAAGTAAGAGGAGTAGAATGGACTGTTCTTGCACTGCTTGGGGATACAACGCACGAAGACGGATTAACGGGTAAACACTAGCATGAACTCAAGATAAGGATAAAATAATATCATTTATGAAATCAAGTAAAAACAATCCATATGCACACAACCATACATATATATATATAACCATGCCGGGAAAGGAGACCGAGTTTAGCATGCCATTAAAACCTTTACCTGGGTGGTGTAGCTATGTCATCCTAAACCCCCCATGAGCTATATGGGTTCAGCTACCCCTACTGAAAGGACCCAAGTGAGTGAAGCTGCACGGCTAGGGAAGAAAACCTGGGATAAATAGCATATACCCCAAAATATATAGTATGAAATTATGCACACGGTCACTAGGACCAAAACTTACATCAGCAAATATGAGTTTCCAATTTAGATCACCTCGGGACCTCCACCTTCCACGACTTTGCTACACATCCCTTATTTAAGCCCAATTAACACTATTTTCCAACCAAACCATTATTCCATTAGTATTAACCAAGGCTATTGGTAGTGGTATCTTCATACCAATAATAACTTGCAAGTATTGTCCTTAGCCAAACCTTTTTGAGATCAAGGGATTTCCATGTACCCATAGATCATATTCAACCAAAACCATGGCCACCATGGCCTTTCCAATCCATTTAAAATCATTTAAACCATTCATATTATTTAGGGTTCCATTACCAAGTTTAAACCATGCATAAGTTCCATAAAAAACCAATATTATAGTGAGAACATTGTTATGGCACTTTATCAAACACATTGGGGGCATAGTATTTCCAAAACCCAAAGTCCATTACCAAAGAACTATTCCCATACAACTAATTATCCAAAACCACCATTAATGCATATAAAAGCATAATTAAAACATGGGGAAATCATAACCAAGCCTTTATAAGCAAAACCCCAAAATCATATTTGAAAACCCAAAATCATACAACATTCAAATCATAGAAACATTATATAAAACCATGCCTTTGGTTGGAACTAACAATGAGGAAAGATAACATGCCTTAAATGAAGATGATGATGGAAAGAAATCACCAAGAAAAGCCGTAATTTACTCCTTAAGACAAAATCCTAGCTTCCTTTGCCCAAGAACTCTAGAGAGGATTTAAGAATGTTTTCCAAGTGTTTGAGAAAAGAATAATAGGGAAAATAACCTTTCAAGTGCAATATATGTCATGGGACCTTACTAGGATAAGTGGGGAAATATCCAGATTGCCCTCACTTAAACTGTATTAAATTTTCGTCATACGGTATAACTGACCCTTATGAGTCGTACCCACAATGTACTAGTGGTACCCATATCTCGTACCCTAGGCTTTACACCCTGGACCTAACACTGTCCAAGGTATGACACACCTAAACCCAAGTTGTATTCAAGTGTACGATTAGTAACCATAAACCGTACCCCTGCCAGAATAGAATCCAGGAGGTTTGAACACTAACCACTATATGAGTCCTGGTTACAACTCGTAACCTGGCTTATGGCTCCTGGTGAGCCACTCATACTCAGATCCAACTTAAATTACCAAGTATAAGGATAAGTGAAGTAACCAAATAACCCGTACCCAACTATACGACTCGTACCACCCAAATCATACCCATTTCAGTAACTACCTCTATCCCACAACCAACACTGGTCAGCATAAGAATGGACCATACCACCCATACCCAAGTGTATGACTCGGCCCCCTAAGTTGTATCTTTCCCAAAAACCAAAAATCAAGGAAATTTTCTAATGTCTAGAAACCATGGTGTTTTAGTTAGTCGATTTCTGGCTCAAGGTATCGCAACCACATTAGCCTTGTTTGGGTGATAGAGAACAGTCAAGTCATAATTCTTAAGCAACTTAAGACAAAGACACTGCCTTATATTAAGATCTCACTAGGTGAAGAAATATTAAAGGCTACGATGATATAAAAAATCTCACAATGGACTCCATACAAGTAGTTCCTCCACAGCTTCAAAGCAAAAATAACTGCGCACAACTCTAAATCATAGGTAGGGTAATTCTTCTCATGAGGCTTCAACTGACGAAAATCATACACAATCACCTAACCCAACACCTGAAGCATCACAAAATATGGTAAAACCCATGCCCTCTTTAGGCAAGGTCAAGATAGGAGCTAATGTTAATAAATCCTTGAGCTTTTGGAAGATCGCCTCACAAGTATCAAACCACTGAAATTTTTTTTTTTATGAGTTAACTTGGTCGACGAGGTTGAAATAGATTAAAAACCAACAAAACGCCGATAGCAACCCGCCAAGCCAACAAAGCTTCGAATCTCAGTGGGTAAAGTAGGCCTAGCCCAATCATAAACTACTGAAATCTTGGGTGGATTAATCAAAATACCATCCTTAGTCACCACATGACCCAACAGAGAGACAAACTCCAACCAAAAGTAACACTTATAGAAATTCACATACAACCTCTCATCCCTTAGTCTCAGAAGCACAATCCTCAAATGCTCCTCATGATCAACCTCACTCTTGGAATAAACCAAGATATCATCTATAAATATAATTAAAAAAGAGTCAAGAGACAGCTGAAATAACCAATTCATCAACTCCATGAACGGGGCTAGGGCATTGGTCAACCCAAAGGACATGACCAAGAACTCATAATGTAACGCCTCAGAAAATGGGTCCCGGAGTGTCACACGGTGCTTGAGGCTATGAGTAGCCCCAAGATAACCCTTTGAGCCATTTTCATTCAGTTCAACACAAATCAACGGGGTTTTCATAAATAACCCTCAAATATCAACAGAGTAATCATCGTCCAAGAATAAAAGAATTTCAGAAAGATAAAAAAATAAGACTTATTAGTCAACTCCCAACATCTATACTAGTCTGACAAGCCTCTAAGAAAATTAATAAAACCCGCGAGCCATTGAGATATACCTGAACTGACTCATACACAGTTATCAAATATAAATAATTTTGTGAAACCAACATCAGACAACACATCCTCAGAACATGAGGACTCACCACAATAGAGGATGTAGAACAGCGTGCTCGAAGAATCATTGTCGAACCTAGAACTGAGCACCTGAACCTATATTCTAAGAAAATACAGCCCACATCCGAAGATATAGGTCAGTACCATAGAAAGGAATTGAGTATATAGGGGTGTATGCAGTTTTATAAACATCATCATCATAAATATTTATAAGAAATATGCAGGATGTATGAAAGACTCACATAGCCCGAAGAAAATCATCATAATCACGAGAGGATGAAATAAGTACAATAACACATGTGAGTCATCATATAATTTGTCAATCGCTTTCAGTTCATCAAGAATATCAATTCTCATAATATAGATATCATTTAAATCTTTTGAAAGAATAAGTTTCACAATTCCACTTTCAAATCACTTCACCGTTCACCATAGACACAAGGAAACACACACACACTGGGAGATCCTATAACCGACATAAACCATGTGAGCTACATGGAGTCTAACGTACAACCCATGTTGGGGAGAGCCGTCCTATCCTTGCCATCAGAGTAGGACTATCGATATCAAATCCACACAAACTAGTGATCACTATATAAATCAGCCTCAGGCTCACTCCTACGGGGGCATGTAGTTCTAGGAAAGTAAGGTCGCTTTATACCTCCCACTCAGTGCTAAAGATTTCTCTCGGACTTAGCTCATATCATTTCAAAGACAATCCACAACAAAACAATTTCAGTAATATATAAATATACATTGGGAGCCATCATGCTTCCCATCTATCAAAATCAACCACGTTGTGGATTTCTTTCACACTCGAGTTCAAAATAACTCCATTAAGACCAAAAGGTCAAGTCATTCAAAATATCTCAAATATTTAACATCAATGTACTTACAACACACACTTTCTCAAAAAAACATAATTTCCAATGGGGATTCACGACCCAAATATCAAAATCATGATAAATATCGTTCAAGATTCATGCTTTATATTTCCACACATGTAAATTCATCTTTCAAAATCATAAACATCAAGATTTCATAATAATCATCATAAGATATTGGTTCATGCTTTAAATTCGTAAAAATCAAATAAAAATTAAGTCTTTGTAAAGAAAATTACTTTTGGGCACAAGAACGAAAGAGAGTTCTTGTTGAAAAACTCCACATACCTTGAATGATAAACTTTAGATCGATACTTGTTTTTGAGATGTTAATCGTGCCTTTGAATAATGATTCTTGGAGTTCTTGAACTAGAAACTTGGAATGTTGAATAAATTTGCAGAATTAATGGTGAACTTTGGAGGTTCTTGAAGTTCTTGAACTAGGAACTTGGAATCTTGAATAAATTTGCAGAATTAATGGTGAACTTTGGAGGTTCTTAAAGTTGGATGTAGGAGCTTAGGATTTTCTTTTTGATGAAATATAACATATAATGCTTCTATTAGGATTTAGTATAGGATTTGGATGGATTTTGGGTAAGGTAAAATGACCAAAATGCCCCTAAAAATCAAATAATTCTCGAATTTATCCTTTGGTGGACTGTTTTGATAGTCTGAAGTAGATCAACCATAACGTTTTACTCCGATATTCAAATTGGATGAAACCAAATTCACTAAAAAGAGGACTCTTATATCTTTTCGTTGATATATAGTATCTCACCTAGATCATTGTGTATGAGGAGTTATGATTGTTTGAAGTTGACCCAAAAAATTTGCTTTTGATTAGCTGAAGTAGATAGACCATAACTTTTTTCTCCGATAGACAAATTAGATGAAACTAATTTCATTGGAAAGAGGACTCGCAGAGTTTTCCGTTGATATATAGTAGATCATCTAGATCATTATGTACAAGGAGTTATGATCATTTAAAGTTGGAGCAAAAATACGCCAGGCCTCAGTACTTTTTCCTGCACGTTTTACTGTTCACTACTATTCACAATTCGATCGGAATGTTCATGACTCGTCGCTCGGGTGTTCGTTTTGGATGATCCACACATCGTTGGAAAGTTTATTTGATAATATATGCAATGGTGAGTCATAATCTAAGACATTTCATACAAAAAATTTATAATTCATTCTAGAAGATAGAACCCAACACGTTTACACACAAAATTTCAAAGAAAAATTTCCCGGGGTATTACATCATCCCCCCTTGGAAACATTCATCCTCGAATGACGCTAGATATGCCAAGATTAGATAGGGAATAGAGCATACAGCTGAAACCATTTGTTAGACTCATCACCACATCGTTTCTCACTCCGAATGCCACATAAAATGCATAAATTCAAGAAACTACAGTTGAACACATAATAATGACAGTTGAACTGCTGCAACTTTATCAAAAGTGCATGATTTAGGAAAGAATGGTACCTTCGGCTTGGTCGGAGTTCGCGGAAAATAGGTGCGGGTACTTGGATCGCATATCCGCCTCAGCTTCCCAAGTTGCACCCTCAACAAATTGGTTTCGCCACAACACCTTAACCAAGTGAAATTCTTTGTTCCTTAGTCTTCGGACACTGAAATCAAGAATCTCAACAGGAATCTCATCAAAAGAAAGATTTTCTTGAATGTCAACACTCACAGAGGAATCCACTACCACAGCATCGCTAATATGCTTTCTAAGCATGGAGACATA
>NC_061112.1:21964067-21976581 GCF_002878395.1 Capsicum annuum | reverse complement strand
AACAGGAATCTCATCAAAAGAAAGATTTTCTTGAATGTCAACACTCACAGAGGAATCCACTACCACAGCATCGCTAATATGCTTTCTAAGCATGGAGACATTGAATATTAGATGAACAGAGGACTACTCGGAAGGCAACTCGATCTCATAAGCTACTTTACCAACACGACCAAAAATTTTGTACAGACCAACATAACGGGGACTAAGCTTCCCCTTGTTTTCGAATCTCTTCACCCCCCTCATGGGTAAAATTTTTAGATACACTAGGTAACTAACTTCCAACTCAAGGTCTCTCCTTCTAACATTCGCATATGACTTCTGACGACTTTGCGCAGTTTTCAACCTTTTCCTAATCAACTTAACTTTTTCCATAGCCTAAAATACCGAATATGGACCACTCACAGCAGCTTCACCCACCTCAAACCAACCTATGGGTGATCAACACTTCCTCCCATATAAGGCTTCAAACGGAGCCATGCCAATACTAGAGTGGAAACTGTTATTGTAAGCAAACTGTATCAATGGTAAGTGATCATCCCTACTTCCCTTAAAGTCAATTGCACAAGCTCTCAATATATCCTCTAAGGTCGGGATGGTCCGCTCAGCCTGACTATCGGTCTGCGGATGAAAAGCAGAACTCAAAATCACTTGGGTACCAAGACCCTTCTGAAAAACTTTCCAAAATTGCGAAGTGAACTGAGTACCTCTATCCGAAATGATAGACAAGGGAACTCCATGCAGTCTGACTAGCTCTCGGATATACAATCTAGCGTAATCCTCAGCAGTATATGAAGTATTAACAGGCAATAAATGAGAAGACTTAGTCAATCTATCAACCACAACCCAAATGGAATCATGATGGCGTCGGGAAGGAGGTAAACCAATCACGAAGTCCATATTTATCTCTTTCCACTTCCAGGTGGGAATACTAAACTCTTGCATCATACCATTGTGTCTTTGGTATTCAACCTTAACCTATTGGCATGTTGCACACTTAGCTACAAACGCTGCTATATCTTTATTCATGCCACTCCACCAATAGATTTCCCGCAAGTCTCGGTACATCTTGGTGGCACCAGGATGAATAGAATATCGCGCCCTGTGCGCTTCAGCCATAATTCTCTATCTCAGATCATCAACATTCGGGACACACAATCTACCCTGCAATCTCAACACACCATCTCTCCCTTGGGAGAAAACCTCTACTTTTTGGTCCTTGACTGAATCCTTCAGTCTGACCAAACTAGCATCTAAGTATTGTTTTTCCTTTACTTCCGAAACCAAGGAGGATTCGGAACTACTATGAACCCCTATACTACCTTCAGCAGAGTCAAACAACCTAACCCCCAATCTAGCCAAACGATGTACATCACAAGCCAACTTTTTCTTACCTTCTGCCACATGAGAAACACTACCCATGGACACTCTACTTAGGGCATCCGCCATAACATTGGCCTTGCCCGGATGGTACAACACACTTACATCATAGTCCTTTAACAATTCTAACCATCATCTCTACCTAAGATTCAATTCTCTCTGGGTAAACACATACTGCGGACTCTTATGATCAGTGAAAGCATCAACATGGACACCATACAAATAGTGTCTCCAGATTTTCAAAGCAAACACAACAGCAGCCAACTCAAGGTCATGGATGGGGTAATTTTTCTCATGGGGTTTCAACTGTCTAGAAGCATAAGCTGTCACCTTACCCTTCTGCATCAATACATAACCCAACCCAACTCTCAAAGCATCACAGTACACCACAAAACCATCAACACCATCAGGCAAAGTCAAAACAGGGGCTGAAGTGAGTCGAGTCTTCAACTCCTGAAAACTCTTCTAACAAGATTCGGGCCACAAGAACTTTACTTTCTTTTGGGTCAACGTTGTCATAGGAGACGCTATAGAGGAGAAATCCTCAACAAAACGGCGGTAATAGCCAGCTAAACCCAAGAAACTTTGGATATCGGTCAGAGAAATAGGTCTAGGCCAATTTCTAACAGCTTCAGCCTTTTGGGGATGAAATCTAATACCCTCGAAAGAAATGATATGACCCAGAAAAGCAACTGACCTTAGCCAAAACTCACACTTACTGAACTTGGCAAACAACTTGTGATCTCTAAGGGTTTGCAAGACAGTTCGGAGATGATCAGAAAGTTCATCCTCACTTTGGGAGTACACCAGTATATCATCGATGAACACTATGACAAACATATCCAGATATGGTCTGCACACTTGATTCATAAGGTCAATGAAAGCTGCTGGGGTATTAGTTAACTCGAAAGACATAACAAGAAATTCAAAATGGCCATAACGAGTTCGGAAAGCAGTTTTTGGGATGTCACACTCCCTAACTTTGAGTTGATGATAGCCGGAATGAAGGTCTATCTTTTAGAAATAACTTGCACCTTGCAATTGGTCAAACAAATCATCTATTCTCAGAAGGGAGTACTTATTTTTGATGGTGACTTTATTCAGTTAGTGGTAATCAATGCACATACACAAAGAACCGTCTTTCTTTCTCACAAACAACATAGGAGCACCCCAAGGAGAAACACTGGGCCTTATGAAACGCTTATCTAGTAGATATTTGATTTGCTCTTTCAACTCCTTAAGTTTTGCAGGGGCCATACGGTTAGGAGAAATAGAAATGGGCTGAGTATTTGGAAGAAGATCAATCCCAAACTTTATCTCTCTATCAGGAGGTATCCCTGGGAGATCATCTGGAAAGACATCAGAAAACTCATTGACGACATTAACAGACTGGAGAGTTGGAGTCTCAGACTTAGTATCTTTAACTCTAACCAAATGGTAAATACACCCCTTGGAAATAAACTTTCTAGCTTTGAGGTAAGAGATAAAATGACTTCGTGACATAGAATTCCCAAACCATCATTATTTCTTCTCGCTCGATGTGGAGGCATATTTTTGAAAGAGGAGAGCACGAATCAATAACAGAGAGACACTTTAACCATGATAGACATCTGAAAAAAAGAATCACACTTTTTCCTAAAATGTCTTGTAGCCTCTTGCTCATAGATGTGGCGTGCTACACACTGATGATCAAGACTCTACTTAACGCGGCTTGCCAGACTCCCTAGGATACCTTAAAACCTTAGGCTATGATACCAAGTTTGTAACGCCCCAGAAAATGGGTCCCGGAGCATCACACGATGCTTGAGGCTACGAGTAGCCCCAAGCTAACCTTTTGAGCCATTTCATTCAGTTCAACACAAATCAACGGGGTTTCCATAAATAACCCTCAAATATCAACAGAGTAATCATCATCCAAGAATAAAAGAATTTTAGAAAGATAATAAAATACGACTTATTAGTCAACTCCCAACATCTATACTAGTCTGACAAGCCTATAATAAAATCAATAAAACCCGCGATCCATTGAGACATGCCCCAACTAACTCATACTCAGTTATCAGATATAAACAATTCCGTGAAACCAACATCAGACACCACATCCTCGGAACATGAGGACTCACCACAACAGAGAAAGTAGAACAGCGTGCCTGAAGAATCACTGTCAAACATAGAACTGAGCACCTGAACCTACATTTTGAGAAAATACAGCCCACATCCAAAGATTTCGGTCAGTACCAGGGAAAGGAATCGAGTATATGGGGGTGTATATAGTTTTTTAAACATAATCATCATAAATATTTATAAGAAATATGCAGGGTGTATGAAAGACTCACATAGCTCGAAGAAAATCATCAATCATGGGAGGATAAAATAAGTACAATAACACATGTGAGTTATCATATAATTTGTCAATCACTTTCAGTTCATCAAGAATATCAATTCTCATAATGTAGATATCATTTAAATCTTTTGAAAGAATAACTTTCATAATTCCACTTTCAAATCACTGCACCATTCACCATAAACACAAGGAAACACACACACACTAGGAGATCCTATAACCGACATAAACCTTGTGAGCTACATGGAGTCCAACGTACAACCCACGTTGAGGAGATTCGTCCTATCCTTGACATCAGAGTAGGACTATCAATATCAAATCCATACAAACTAGTGATCACTATATAAATCAACCTCAGGATCACTCCTACGGGGGCACGCAATTCTAGGAAAGTAAGGTCGCTTTATACCTCCCACTCGGTGCTAAAGATTTCTCCCAGACTTAGCTCAGATCATTTCAAAGACAATCCATAACAAAATAATTTCAGTAATATAAAAATATACATCGGGAGCCATTACGCTTCCCATCTATCAAAATCAACCATGTTGTGGATTTCTTTCATACTCGAGTTCAAAACAATTCCATTAAGACCAAAAGGTCAAATCATTCAAAATATCTCAAATATTCAACATCAACGTGCTTATAACACACACTTTCTAAAAAACACAATTTCCAATGAGGATTCACGATCCAAATATCAAAATCATGATAAATATCATTCAAGATTCATGCTTTATATCCTCACACATGTAAATTCATCTTTCAAAATCATAAACATCAACATTTTATAATAATCATCATAAGATATGGGTTCATCCTTCAAATTCGTAAAAATCAAATAAAAACCATACCTTTGTAAAGAAAATTACTTTTGGGCACAAGAACAAAAGAGAGTTCTTGTTGAAAAACCCCACATACCTTGAATAATGAACTTTAGATCGATACTCATTTTTGAGATGTTAATCGTGCCTTTGAATGATGGTTCTTGGAGTTCTTGAACTAGGAACTTGGAATCTTGAATAAATTTGCAGAATTAATGGTGAACTTTGGAGGTTCTTGAAGTTCTTGAACTAGGAACTTGGAATCTTGAATAAATTTGCAGAATTAGTGGTGAACTTTGGATGTTCTTGAAGTTGGATGTAGGAGCTTAGGGTTTTCTTTTTGATGAAATATAACATATAATGCTTCTAATCGGCTTTAATATAGGGTTTGGACGGATTTTGGGTGGGGGAATGACCAAAACGCCCCTAAAAATCAAATAATTCTCGAATCTGTCCTTTGGTGGACTATTTTGATAGTCTAAAGTAGATTAACTATAACGTTTTACTCCGATATCTCAATTAGATGAAACCAATTTCAATAGAAAGAGGACTCTCATATCTTTCCGTTGATATATAGTATCTCACGCAGATCATTGTGTACGAGGAGTTATGATCATTTGAAGTTAACCCAAAAATTCGCTTTTGATAGGCTGGAGTAGATAGACCATAACTTTTTGCTCCGATAGACAAATTAGATAAAACCAATTTCATTGGAAAGAGGACTCGCAGAGATTTTCGTTGATATATAGTAGATCAACCAGATCATTATGTACGAGAAGTTATGCTCGTTTAAAGTTGGAGCAAAAATACCTCAGGCCTCAGTACTTTTTCCTGCACGTTTTACTGTTCACTACTATTCACGGTTCGATTGGAATGTTCATAACTCATCGCTCGGGTGTCCGTTTTGGATGATCCACATATCGTTGGAAAGCTTATTAGATATTCTATGCAATGATGAGTCATAATCTAATACATTCCACACTAAAATTTTATAATTCATTCTAGAAGATAGAACCCAACATGTTTACGCTCAAAATTTCAACGAAAAATTTCTCGGGGTATTACACATAATGACCGTATCAAGTCCGAAAAGCTATCTTTGGAATATCCAAAGCTCTAATTCTTAACCTGTGATATGTGGATCTTAAATTAATCTTCAAAAATACCGAAGAACCATGAAGCTGATCGAACATATCATCTATACGAGAAAGGGGATACTTATCTTAATTGTCACCTTATTTAACTACTTATAATCAATATACATATGCATAGACCCATTTTTTTCTTCACAAACAAAAGAGGCGCACCCCAAGGTGATACACAAGGTTGGATAAATCCCTTATCTAACAACTCCTGCAACTGATCCTTCAATTCACTCAACTCAGTTTGGGTCATCTTATAAGGAGGAATAAAGATGGGCTTAGTACCCAGCTCAACATCAATGGTAAAATCAATATCACGATTTGGAGGCATACTAGGCAAACTCATAGGGAATCCAAAGAAGGAGGCGAGACAACACCAGTATCACTAATATAAGCCAAATGGGACAAACATCCCCTTTTAACCAAGCAATAAGCCCGAACATAAGATATAACCCTCTTGGGACCCAAATAAAGCACACCCTTCCAAGATATCCTTGGCACATCCAGCGGAGCTAAAGTCATGGTCTTAGTATAACAATCTAGAACAACATGGTAAGACACCAACCAATCCATACCCAAAATGATGTCAAAATCAACTATATCTGAGACAAGCAAATATATCTAAGTCTAACGCCCAACAAAAGTCATGACACAAGATCGGTACACCCGATCCACCACCAAAGAATAACCTATATGAGTAGATACAGGAATAGGCATGGTAAGAGGATCACTAACAAAATCAAAGCCCAAAGCAAAATATGCAGACACATAGAAGAAAGTCGATCCCAGATCAAATAACACAAATATAAATCTAAAACAAATAGGGACGATACCTGTGATAAGAATATTGGAAGCCTCTACCTCTAGTCTGAAGAGTATAACATAGCACTGTCCACGACCACCAAATGCCTGAGTAGCCCCGCGGGTACCACTACCTCTACCTCGCACACTTTTGGTAGAACCTCCACCTCCTATAGCTAAAATAAAAGTAGCTTAACAAGGATATTCCTTAGACAAATAGCCAGTCTCATCACACTCATAGAAAGCTTTATGATCTGCCTCAATAGGAGAAGGTATGTTTGGACCAAAATAATCACCCTGAACTGCTGAACCAGAAGACAGCTTTGCAAGGCTATCCGCATTTATTTGAAATATAGCTATGGAATACCCGCACTCATCTTAACATGGTCCACTATACTCTAAAATGATGCTCTAAATACTACTATCTGATATGTAGCTAACTAAAGAAAAACATCAAACCCCTTCACGAGCTTCTAAATCTTCTTAGATTTAGTGGCAATGCCTGCATAGAAATACCTAGACAAGGCATAAAAGTGTGCCTTACACTCTACATAAGTCATGAATCACTATTCCATGTGATTAAATTCATCTCTCATTTGATTCCTCAGACTGTAAGGCACAAATCTCTCCAAAAAGTCCTCAAAAAATTAATTCTAAGACATCTCAAGAGAATCAAGAGGTCTGCAACCAACAAGTGACCTCCACCAATCTCTAGTGGCATCCCTCAACTAATAAGAAGTATACGCAACACCATATGACTTAAGCAAACCCAGGTTATGCAACTTCTTATAGTAGTCAATTAAGAACTCATAGGCATCCTCGCCCATGGCACCATTGAACCTAGAAGGACCTAAATGAGTGAATCTTTCAAACCTTTTCTGATCCTCAGAAGACTTAACTATACTCATAACAAGAGGAGGAGGCATGGTGAATCTGGCAGGCTAAGCTCCCACCTAGGTAAGTAACAAATACGAAGGTTAAACTCCTGATCTTGAAATACCATACTCAGCTATAAGTGTTGAAGGAGGAATAACACTCAAAGTTTGTGGAGTACTGGAAGAAGAAGCATGTACTATAGAAAGATCTATATTCAGGGCTAAAGGAACACCATAAGCAGATTTTAGCACAAACGAAGGTGTAATACTCGAAGATGGGGGAACACCAAATACACTCGTAGGAGCCCCTCCATACGGGTCAAAAAGCAAATTAACAACCTCTCTATGACTAGGGTAGAAGAACTCTGTGGAACAAAAGTAGGACCCATTTCTCTAACACATTCAACACGAGGCTCAGGAGAGAGTCCCTTAGAACTACTCCTAGACAGAGTAGATCCACATGCCTGTCCACTACCTTGAGCCCATCCACGACTCATAACTCGCTCTTTAGACTGGGCTCTCTCATCAAATAAAGGCTCTACATCTCTAACCTTACAAGATCTATTCACCACCATTTACGTTAAAAAGAGTAAAATATGACTTAGAACACAAGGTATAAAGGAAATCAATATGATAAGGAACAAAATGAGAAAAATTTTCTAAGGACATCCTATAACCTCTCGATAATAGATACGAATATCTACGTACCATTCTAGGAGACTCTATTAGACATCTCATTCATAAACTATTGAGACCAATGAACTTGGTTGCTCAAAGACCAATTTATTATGACCCAAAAATTTAAGAGTTAGGATGGCACTTGTCGCGGAAAACCTTGACAAGTAAACCTATCACACAAACTGATATAAAAGGGGAAAGTAATAGCATTAACCCAAGTAAGGCTTTTAAAATAAAGCTGAACCACATAATATAGTAAAGTAAAAAGATATATCCAATAATACTATAATCCCAAAACCTAGTTTCCTAGTGTAAGAACATCAACAATACAACTCGAGATCAAATACATAAGATATCCAAAACAAGATTACTTAGTATCTAAATATGAAGAAAGACATAGTCTAATCAAATCAAGGTAGTAGTCAACTCCGAAAACAAAAATCCAATCACTATCTTGAATAGCTCCAAAGGTATCCTAAATTAACCATCGTGAGGCGCACTCAAACTAGGATCTTTACTGAAAGGGCATAATAGGGGTGCGTATGATCCACTTGTACTCAGTAAGTATTATAGGCCAACTGAGAAAAATAGAAAATAAAGCATACAAAATACTAAGGGCACCTTACCTGCAATCAGAAAATATCTCACAACGATATCCCACACCATTTTTACTAACAGTTCTATAAAATTCACATACATCATGGAAAATATGAGGAAGGAATACAAGTAAGCCAATATCACACATAAAAGTACTAGAAAAGCAATTACATATATACATATACAAGTCAAGAGAGATAATACAACACACAAGTACATAGTAACACAAATGTAATAAAGATAGTGATGATAATAGTAATGATGATAATGATGATATGATGCATGAGGTTGTCGCACAACCTCCTTATGCACCTACAAAGCTAAAGCTTCCCAACATAGGACCCATGGGATATTCATCAATCCATATGCAATCTTTATTCAATCCATATCCATATCTCCTCTCAGAACATCCTTCAATAGAGGGTTTTAAAGTTTTCATAATTAATAGTTAGAAAAAGATAGCATTTCTAGTATTTCTAGTATTTCCACAATGGTATCAATATTTCATGAATATATATGATATGAGGATGTAATTCTCACAACCAACCAAAATGAGTATTTCCATATCAAACTTATATACCAACCAAGTGAGCCAGTAATCCAACCATCCATGAATTTCTCTATCCATCCATAAATTTCAACATAAATTGTATGCCAACAAAATAAAACGTATAAAAATACACCACTGATACCACATTAGGCCTTTTCATCAATCAAGAAACAACTAATTTTATGTACTGGTGACGCCCAAGCTACACCTCTACTTTGAAGATGATGCAGTCACTTCCAAATATAGTAACCCAACAAAAGTTGGGGTCGAGTACCAAGGGAATACATGGAATTTTGGCTCTCAACTGTTGTAATCAATAGGCAGACCTGGAAAATTAAAAGGAGGGTTTTGAATAGCAATATAGAACAAGTGGCAGATATCAACTTCGGTTGTAATCAGTCATAGATGAACATTAGGATTGTGTTCCCCCTTGCTTCTCAACTCTTTAGGATTTTCGTGCTTTATTGAACCAACTCGATACCTTGCATGAAGAATCGATAAGTTATATACCATCAACAGTCTTTTGGTCGAGCTGACAGATTTCACCTTTTACCTTTTGAGTCTCAGAGTGTTTCTTTACTAACCCTTATCTTAATCCTAGTTAACTATTACCTTTTAAGTCTCTAGTTATTAGATGAAAGATAACCATATTACTTAGATAATACCTAGTAGCGTGGATCAACAGTTAACCATCAAATTATTTTTGTCATTATTGTTTCCTAGTCACTACTCCTCTTTTAGAGTAAGTAGAAATAATCTAAGTGGGATCCTATCATTTGAAACCGCTAAGATAACTATTAAAGTGAAGATAATACAATGGATGCTTGGATATCGGTTTAGAATAACAATAGCACTTCCTCTACTTCGTCAATCCATCATGGTTTCTACAACCCTATCTAAGGTTTTTTAGCCGCTCATGCTTGTGAAGTAATTAACAACACTCATGATTGAAAGAATAAGATGAAATCACAATAATCACAAGTAAATACCCAAATGATAACTGAATTAAGCTACTAAAATCAATACAAGAGAATTCCAAGACCAAAATTGAAGGATGGAATCAAAATATGTTTGTAAGTATCAAAAGTGTATAACTTTTTCTAAAAAACCACACAAGGGGTATTTATAGTACATGAGGAAACCCTAAAACCAAAGCCCGAATGAAAAAGAAAAAAAGGGTCTGTGGCTACATGTGGTCTCCATATGTGGTCTGGCCTTGGGCACATGTAGTACATGCGGCCTGAGGCTGGGCGCATGTGACTACTGCATGTGCTCAGACCAAAAATTCCTGCAAGTTTGCTCTCAAAATTTTGGATTTCTAACACATACTTTGCCTACATACGGTCCACATATTGACCTAGGTAGGTGCCACAAGTCTTTTTCCAACTCTTCTTCAATTCCCGCATATGGTTTGGTCATGAAAAAATTCGGAAAGTGTCACGAATACCCATAATTGATCACATAAGTAGCGAAAAACACCTTTTTCATCATTTTCATGAACTTAGCATCCCAAACCTAGTTTTTTGTAAAACATACCCAAGACGTATCTAACTAAACAACCTAAGGAACTTGCATATTTTCATAGTTTTAAGCGTTGAAAGTGCTATATTTCTATAGCACATCATGTACACAAGGCCAACAATATTGTATAGGACCCCACATAGTCACACATAGCAAATAGTATACTAAGACCATCATATAACATCATTATATAGACCTCCACACGGGCACAACACATTAATAAGTCTATTTTCATGATTAGTTACCATACTCTTAACATCATTTTGTATCAACATTCACTACCCATCCTAGTCTGAAGAAAGTTAAGCCATAACCTACCTCAAATATAAATAATTAGTCTGCAAGCCTTCACTCTGAAGTATTACTCCTCCCAAATGGACTCAGAATTAACTTAAACATGTAAATATAGAATTTATGCTTCAAAAGAGAGCCAATGATACCCATATTGTCTATTTTCATGTCACGATCAAAACGGGCCCTCAAAATGAATTTTCAAAAAAGAAGGAAAAAAATCATAATTTATCATTGAAACATGTTCCCCATAATTTTAGAAGTCTACAACTAAAAACTCAAGCAAAAATGAGTTAAAAATGAGGTTCAAATTGAAGAAAAATCACGTTTGAGCTTTACCGGCAAAATCCCCAAAAATTCTTTTTGAAATCAAGAATCTGTAGTTGTTTTGAAGATGAAATTGAGAGAAAATTGATAATTATAAATGGGTTGAAATGGGGTTTGAATCAAGAAAATACAAGTTTAGGCTTTTCGATCCAAAATCTCCAATTTCCCACTTTAATCCGTGTTAAACAAAAATTAGAAGATAAAATTTGACTAAAGTAGTTGAAATTGGTGTTTAGAATTGTACCCACTCTTTGAAATGGAAAAAATTGCTCAGAAATGTGAAACTCTAAGATCCAAGTCTCATAAATGGGGAAAAAAAGGCAAATTATGGGTATATATAGGGGTCCAAGTCTCCGCGGATCCCTTAGGATTCATCCGAAATCCCGTGAATGCAAACGAAAAATTCTACACTACCAAATTTGATGCTCCAGACTCAATAGAAATATCAAATTTTTGAAATAAAATATTATTTTCACAAAATTGACCCCCGAAACTTAATTTTAAAACTTTTTCATCAAAGGATCGAAATGAGATTTAAAAGCCATAAAACCACATCAACCATGTTACCAAACTAAAATCGATGTTCTAGATCTGCTGGTATAGTTCATTTTTCATCTGACGTACAGATCAATAAATATTGACCGAAGATGACTATAAGGCTCTCAAAGCCACCAAAAACCATAATTTTACATAAATCACGCTAAAATGCATCGGGAACTAGGGGTGGGCGTTCGGTCGGTTCGGCCTGATTGTTTAATATCGGTTCAGTTTATCCGTTTTTGTATTGCCAAAAATGACATCTGTAACCAGGTTCGATTTTTATAAATTTGGTTCGGTTATTTCAAAGTTTTATTTCGATTTGAAATATTAAAGTAGTTAGCCTCTCTTTTTCATAACTAAGCATTTAAAATTGATGGTTTTTTTTAGAATTTTTTTTTTCAAACCTTTTTTTCATTCCCAAATATAAATAACTATAAATAACTCAACTTGGATGAAACGAAATGAAATAATCATAAGCTTAACATAATACATAACGTCATTAATCATTACATATAATATAATCTTGTATAAATAGTCCACAAACAACACCAAACTCATAAAAATAGTTCATGAAACAACATATTTTCTGCATAAATAGTCCATAAAACAGTCCAAAGTCACCAAAATAGTCCATAAAATATTTGAGTCGC
>NC_061112.1:21836249-21961067 GCF_002878395.1 Capsicum annuum | reverse complement strand
ATATATATTATTTATTTATTTATAAAATTTTGGTTTTTTGGTTTAACAGAATTATTTTAAAAAAAAAATCAAAAACCAAAATTTAAAAATTACAAACCGAATCCGATCCAAAAAATTGAAAAACCGAAACCAAAATTAAATTTTGATTTGGTTTTTTGGTTTTTTCGATTTAAATCAAAATATGCCTACCCCTATCGGGAACTATGTCAATCATCTCCACTCTCCAAAAATACCACAAAGCAACCATAAGAAGGGTTAAAATGTTCAATCACATAGAATAAATATTTCACAAAAACACCCAAAAATCAGGTCGTTACATTGTGGTAGGCAGTAGCCACGGGAGGAGCCAACCTTTGGCTAGGGGGTTTATCCGAACCCCCTTAGACAAAAAATTATTTTAGTTATATATGATTAAAATTATTTTTTATGTATATAAAGTTGGTGTTGAACCCTTTTTGATTAGTTTTTCTTCAAATATTAAACCCTCTTAATTGAAATTCTGGCTTCGCTTATGACAGTAGCAGTCCTATTATAATTAAAATAACTCATTAAAAGATCATAGTTAAAACAATATTATGATTTTGAGATTAACTAAGATTATATATTATTGAAGATTTACTCACAGATGGTATAAACATAAGTGTCGTGTCTCTTAGTGAGTCCGTTGATACTTCATTATTTGTCAAATTTATATCTATATTATATTAAGAAATTAATATTTTTTGCCAAGTTTCAAAATCATGTTGAATAATATAAAAGTCATAAGTTAAGTGACTTTATTGATTTGAAATTAAGTTTAGCAATTTTGCTAAATAATTTCATATATTTGAATGACCTTTTGAGATATTTACTCTATTATGGAAGATACGAAATATACTAACCATATAGTATTGCTAGTAATTATGTGCCTAATCTCCAATAAACCTAATGATTATGATCTAAAATATATATATCCTTGTTTGTCTAGAGAGTTGCAGAGATCCTCGAAAATAGGGTCGGATCTAGCGTATCAGTTACAGATTTGATCAAATTTAGTAGCTTTGATTCAAATCAACTCTGTACTTATCTTAAAAATCTATTGGACATATATAAATTATTAATTTAAAACCAATAGCTTAAAAAGAATTTTCATTCAAAATTCATAACTTGGCTCCTGCTTTTATTTGAAGAGTTATTAATCAACTTTTCGCCAGTATATCTCAATATTCGATCTTGCTTACACATACCTCAGTCAATTCTTTCATAATATCACATTACTTATCTTAAAATCACCGATTAAGATTTTAACTCCCTGATACAAGTCCAAGTCCCTCAAAGCCTCTTTCAAATCCCTCAAAACCTTTTGCTAGAAGTCAAGCTCGGGAGTTGCAAAGTTTACAAGCTATGTTCACAACGAGAGAGATATTGGAGCTTGTATTAATGCCTACCAAGGGATTCCATGTTCTAAAAGTTAAGTTGGGAGTCCAAAATGAGAGAGGCCATTATTTCCCATGGGTTACAAGAGGGGCGACGGTCCGCCACCATGGTAACCAACTTTCCCTTGAGTTGTTAGGTAAAGCTCAAGGGAGGGGCACATTGGTTAAGGGAAATGAGAGGAGAGATAGTCAGTCACACCCTTTACTGACCACCAACAAGTGATCCATCAAACCCAAGTAGAACACTAGTAGGTTGGACTTCATTCTATTCTTGTTAAGGTCACTGTAGGGCCTTTGTACAGGCTATAAATAGTAACTCCTAGGGTTTATTTCCATTAGCTTATCTTTGATATTTAATGAACTTAGCTCTTGAGAGTGTGATTGGTGAACTTATGTTGAATGTTTTTTAGAAAAAATTATTTTTAGGGTGTTGAATCCCTCTTGGTCCACGTAGAGATTTGGTTCTTGTTGATTAAGCATTAAGGGTTTTTGAATTTGAAACATTCATTAGCTCTTATTTCCTTCTATCTTTTTATGTCAATCTATCTATCTTCTGTCATAAGTTTAATTCTCTTTAGTTTTCATAGTTATATTTTTGTTCTCACAGCTTGAGTCATATCATTTGGTATTAGAGTCGAGGTTAAAATCATTTCCACAATTCTAGCCTTGAGTTTGTTATCTTGAAAATCATAAAAATAGTTTCATTCATATTTTTTGGTCATTTTCTAATTTTGAGTTTTTGGTTTTTGAGTCTTCTTGTGTTTCTAGTGCTAGAATCATGTTCCCTAGCACTATTCAATTTGTTATCTAAAATTTGAGATTATTCCAACAAGTATTGAATAACCCATATCATCATTGAAGCTAAAGTTTGAAGAATTTCTAGTGTTTCTAAAATTTGAAAATATTAGGTGAGTTTTGAGGTATAAAACCTATTGGGGTTTTTTGAGAGCTTAAAAGGATCTTGGGTTCTGAATTTCATCGAATTCGTAGTTTGCTTGCTTAAGGGTTAAATTTTGAATATTTTTCAGGTTCTTCATGTCTTGTTGAAGAAGAAGGTACAAAAAAAGAGTTTGATCCAAAAAATTGAAGCAAAGGGAAGTGTACTTGTTTATTCCAAAGAATATTCCCAAAATAAGTACAAGACACCCACAAAATACTTACCTAAAGCAGACTAAAAGACCAAGTGACGATCAGTCACCCTAATCGCTACTCAAGGCAGCTTGAAGGACTTACCAGTTAAGCCCGGCGGTGAGTTACCTGTGTGATGGTTAGGCACTCAATCAGTCACCTCGAAAAAGTTTCCATAAGCTCATTTTAGATTCCTAATTTTATTTCTTTGATTCTTAATCGTCTTTTACTTGATTCCAACACTAATTAACAACTAGTAATCCATCTACTTAGTTGAGAATTAGTTCTTAAGTTAGTTTCTTTCTTCGTCCCAATTCCTTGAGTGTTTTTCTAGTTTCTATATCATCGTAACTTCTTGACTCAAGTTCGTACAAAATTCTTTTGATTACTTCAAACAAGAATCCATTATGAACAAGAGTAAACATCAACACCTCAACTCACATTGGATATAAACCACCATTCAACACTTGTTTATCCAAGTGTGAGACATACAAAGGTGTGTAGAGTGGTGAGGTTATTTCCTTAATGATAACTTCTTTGTTGTTTTTGTTAGTGTCTTTCTTCATAGGTACAATGGCTCTGGAAGGAGAAACATCCCAAACCATGAATACCAAAGCCTCAAATGCTATCTTAGCGGCCATTGAAGCTATCAACCGTAAACTTGAATCCTCGGATGCTAAAGTAGGATCACTCGAAGAAAGTGTGTCCAATATGGATGGAAGGATAGTTAGCATAAAAGGTCGAGTAAACTCCGTCTAGTATGGATGAAAGGATAGTTAGCATAAAAGGCCGACTAAACTCTACCCTATCCACTCCCTAAAACTACCATGCCTCATCTAGCAAACATTCTCATAACAAATCTGCTACCATTTCCCGGAAACCCTCTACTAAATGCTCAATCCACCAAGACAATCACATGATTCTACAACCTAAACCACTATCTATCCATAAAACCAAAATCCCATTCGACCACTCTGACTCCAATTCAACCAAACCAAACAAGAAGAACCTAGAAACCAAACAAGAAGAACCTAGAAACCAAATACCTCAACCTCCACCAAACTAAATTCCCCCATTCCAAACACCCCTTAACCAAAATCAACCCATCCAAGTAGAAGAAAAAGGAAGAGAGAAATAACAAGAGGAGTTTGAAATATTCAATAAAGCTGACATATGAGAGAAGAACATAAAGAATAGACCAATGGGTCAATAAAGTCATAGAGATCTAGAAGGAAGATTTGATCCAGTTTCTTATGAAAGAAGGAACTTGGAAAATCATCCCCAAGGTAATGACCAATAGAACTACAATAGAAACTAAAATAGCAATAAAGATCGATATATTAGAATCAATTATATCAAGGTTCGTCTTTCAACTTTTAAAGGAGAAAGTGACCTCGAGGCTTACCTATCTTGGGAATCCTCCTGTGAAAGACTAGTCAATGGTCTCATTAATGAAAAAAAGATTTGTTATACATTAGAATATTTTGAAGGGTTTGCTAATACGTGGTGGGAATAAGATATTTGGAAATGTAATGAATGAGGGAAAACCACCTCCATAATATCCATTGAAGGGGCTCATGAGAAAAAAGTACATCCTAAAAAGGTATAGACATGAGTAACTTGTTGAAACACCCTAAATTTCTGGACCTTAGAAAATTTCTTGGATTTTGGGTCTCTATACAAGATAAGACTAGGGGAAATGACTCGTACACTAGGATATGAGTGGTATGGGTTAGTCGTATGCTGACCAGTGTTGGTTGGTGGGTTGGATTTGGTTTCTGGAATAGGTACGATTTGTTTGGTACAAGTTGTATGGATGGACACATGTCATTTTGTTTTGGTATTTCCTTCACTTAATCTTATACTTGGTAAACTAACTTAGATCTAAGTATGAGTGGCTTACTATGAGCCGTAAGCCAGGGTACAAGTTATACCATGGACTCGTATGGTGGGAAGTGCTCAATCCTCTTTAGATTCTATTCTGACAGGGGTACAAATCATGGGTACCAGTATTATGCATGGATAAGACATGGTTTGGGGTGAGTCGTACCTTGGACAGTGTTTGGTCTAAGAGAGATGGCCTAGGGTATAAGTGGCAGATACCACTTGTATTGGAGGGTATGACTAGTGTGGATAGTTGTATCCCTCTGATGGAATTTTGGTGCAGTTTAAGTAAAGGCAATCTGGATATTTCCCCACTTAAACCTAATAAGATCCCATAACTTTTAACCCACTTGGGAGGTTATTTGCCCTATTATTCTATTTTTTTAACACTTAGAAAATATTCTGTAATACTCTTTAAAGTTCTTGGGCAAAGGAAGCTATGGCTTCATCTTAAGGATTAATTTGGGACTTGTGTTAGAGATTTACTTCCATTATCTACTCAATTTAAGGCATGTTCTCTTCTCTCATTGTTAGTTCCAATTAAAGGCATGGTTTTAAACAATGTTTTAATGGTTTGATTATTGTATGGTTTTGGGTTTTTAAATATAATTTGGGGGTTTTGGTTATAAATTTTTGGTTGTAGTTTTCCCATGTTTTAATTATGCTTTTATATGCTTTAGTGGTGGTTTTGGATAATTGGTTGCATGAGAATGGGTATTTGGTAATTGGCTTTGGTTTTGGAAATACTATGCCCCCAATGTGTTTGATAAAATGCCTATAATAATGTTTTCACTATATTATTGGATTTTTAATGAAACTTATGCATGGTTTAAACTTGGTAATGGAACCCTAAATGGTTAAATGATTTGGAAAGATCAAAATGAAATGGTTTAGGGTTTAAAAATCATTCTTGTGGGGTACAACGGAATTCCCTAATTAATCATAATAATGGAACACTTGTGGGATACATGGGACTCTCCCAATCTTAGAGTTTGTCTCTTGGACTCCAAGGATGGTGGGATGATGGTACAAGAAGTGGTTAGGTTATTTCTTGGTGCATAGATCAAGGAGAAGCAAGTGATAGATCCTATCTTGATGAAAATTAAAAGTGATGTTGGTGGGCAAAAGGTACTGGTCTTTGAGATCAGTGGTAATGGTACTTTATGCTACCAAGGAAGGTTGTGTGTTCCTGATGTTGATTGTTTGTGACAAAGGGTTTTGGCTGAGGCACATGAATTGTGCTATGTTGTTCATCCCGATTTGACAAAAATATATCATGATCTTAAGGAGATATATTAGTGGAATGGTATGAAAAAGGATGTGGCTGATTTTGTAGCCAAGTACATGGTGTGTCAACAAGTTAAAGTTGAGAACATGAGGCCCGATGGGTTATATTAAGAAATTGATTTGCCTGAATGGAATTAGAAGGTAATTAATATGGATTTTACTACCGGTCTTCCTCGATCTCAAAACCAATTTAATTCAATTTGGGTCATTGTGGATATGATGACAAAGTATTCTCTCTTCTTATCAGTGAGGACTACCTTTTTGGTGGAGGAATATGCAAATTTGTACCTTCATAAGATAGTGAAGATGTATAGGTACCTGTTATAATTATCTTTGATCGTGGTACATAGTTTTTATCTCATTTTTGGCGGTCTTTTCAGAAAGGGTTGGGGACTAAGGTTAGTTTGAGTACTGATTTTCATCCACAAATAGATGGTCAAGCAGAAAGGAATATTCAGACATTGTAGAATATGCTTCAGGCATGTGTGATTGACTACGATGGTAGTTGGGTTGAGCATCTACCTTTGGTAGAGTTTGCTTACAACAATAGCTATCATTCTAGTATTGGGGTGACCCCTTTTAAGGCATTGTATGGTAGGAGGTATAGATATCCTATTGGTTGGCTTGAGCTTGGTGAGGAAGATATGTTCGGTATAGATTTGGTTTATCAGGCTATGAAAAAGGTGAAGGTGATTCGGCATAGTCTTAAGGCTGCCCTAAGTTGCTAAAAGTCCTATGCAAATATAAGGAATAGAGACCTCGAGTATGACGTTAGGGATAAGGAGTTCCTAAAGGAATCTCCCATGAAGGGAGCAATGCGGTTTGGTAAAATAGGGAAGCTTAGTCCATGATTTATTGGTCCTTATGAAATTTTGTGGAGGGTTAGTAATATGGCTTATGAATTAGAGTTGCTTTCTAGTTTGAGCTCCATTCATCTGGTACTTCATGTATCTATATTGAGGAGGTGCCTTGGTGATCCTTCTTCGGTGGTTTTTTCAGAGGTCTTAGGTATCTAGGATTCTCTATCTTATGAAGAGATCCCGATCGAGATTTTGGATAGGTAAGTTCATCGGTTACGAACTAAGGATGTGGCCTCGGTTAATGTTTTATGGCTGAACCATAAGGTGGAAGAGGCTACATGGAAAGTGAGAGAGGACATAAATTCCAAGTATCCGCATCTATTTTTTCTCTAAGATTCATGCGGAAGGTATGTGTTCTTCAACATACTTTTATTTTCAAACTTTGTTAAAGAAAAGATTAATATCTTTGCATATTTGTTTTCTATCTTGGTTAAAGTTTGGATTGATATTTGATAATGGAAGTGAATCATGCTTGTGGTTACCCTACCTTGTCCGTCATTCGAGGATGAATGTTCCTAGTTGGGAAGACTGAAACACCCTGGATTTCTGGACCTTAAAAAATTTCTTGGATTTCAGGTCTCTGGACAAGACACGACTAGGGGAAATGACTCATACACTGGGATACGAGTGGTATGGGTTAGTCGTATGCAAACCAATATTGGTTGGTGGTTGGATTTGGTTTCTGGAATGGGTATGATTTGTTTTGTACGAGTCGTATGGATGGACATAGGCCATTTGGTTTGGGTATTTCCCTTACGTAATCTTAGACTTGGTAGACTAACTTGGATCTGAGTACAAGTTGCTTACTATTAGCCGTAATCCAGGGTACGAGTCGTACCATGGACTAGTATAGTTGGCAGTGTTCAATCATCTTTAGCTTCTATTCTGCCAGGGGTACGGATCATGGGTACCAGTCGTATGCATGGATTTGACAGAGTTTAGGGTGAGTGGTACCTTGGACAGTGTTGGGTCCAAAAGAGATGGCCTGGGTTCGAGTGGTGGATACCACTCATATTGAAGGGTATGACTGGTGTGGATAGTGGTATCCCTCTGACGAGATTTTGGTGCAGTTTAAGTGAGGGCAATCTGAATATTTCCCCACTTAACCTAATAAGGCCCTGGACTTTTAACACACTTAGAAGGCTATTTATCCTATTATTCTATCCTTTAACACTTAGAAAACACTCTCTAATCTTCTTTAATGTTCTTGACCAAAGAAAGCTACGATTTCATCTTAAGGATTAATTTGGGACTTGTGTTGGTGATTTCTTTCCATCATCTACTCAATTTAAGGCATGTTCTCTTCCCTCGTTGTCAGTTTCAACTAAAGACATAGTTTTATACAATGTTTTAATTGTTTGATTATTGTATGGTTTTGGGTTTTCAAATATAATTTAGGGGTTGGTTATAAATACTTAGTTATGGTTTTCCGATATTTTAATTATGATTTTATATTCTTTAATGGTGGTTTTGGATAATTGGTTGCGTGGGAATGGGTATTTGGTAATTGTCTTTGGCTTTGGAAATACGATACCCTAATGTGTTTGATAAAATGCCGATGAGAATGTTTTTACTACAGTGTTGGATTTTTATTGGAATTTATGCATGGTTTAAACTTGGTAATGGAACCCTAAATGGTTAAATGGTTTGGAATGGTCAAAATAGAATGGTTTTGGGTTTAACAATCATTCTTGTGGGGTATAATAAAATCCCCCAAGTAATCATAATAATGGAACACTTGTGGGGTACATGGGACTCCCCCAAGTTAATTAGATAATGTGATCTATGGGTACATGGGAATCCCTTGATCTCAAAAAGGTTTGGCTAGGGACAATACTTGCAAGTTATTGTAACACCCCATATTTTCAGAGCATAATCTAAGTTCCAATACATGAGTATTCATATATAATTTTGAAAATACTCATTATTTTTTAGTTTAGATTCTGCCATTGTGTAGGAAATTCAATTAGCTTTTACACGATATAAAATTCGCCTAAATTCGATAACTGGGTAAGAAGTTATGGCGATTTTAAGTTTCAGTCATTAAACACCGTCATTTTGAAACTTAGCGCATCACGGAGTCAGTGTAAATAGCAATTGTTAATTTCCAGTATTGCTCCAGGATAGTTGCGCATCGCGCCGTAGGCCCATTTCATAATTGTCCAATTCCAGTGAGGTTGCGCGATCATGGCGCGCCGCGCTAATGTGAAAATTAGAATCAAAGGGGCACTGCGATTTCTTCACATCGTGCCAGCAGCCCAGTTCCCAATTGTCAGTTTCCATTGACACGGAGCGATAGCGCAGCATCGCGCCAGGTTCCCATTTCGAAAAAATGGATGAAAATTAAAAGTTTTGCCAAAGGGTAAAATAGTCCTTTCCCCTAATTTTAATCTGCTCAAGTGTGCTTTTAAGCCCTAAAAATATTTTTAAACTTATTATTTTAATTATTTTTTCCCAAATCAAGAAGCTTTCTCTCCCAAATCAAGAACCCTATCTCTCTAATTTCAAGGTCAATCCTCAAGAACTCACCCAGAACTTCAAGAAATTAGTATCCCGGGTATGTTAGATGTTCATCCATGAATTCCTTTCATCCATGGAGCTCAAGTAACCCATTTTAATCACCAAGTTATAATCTTTTTGTAACGCCCCAAAAATGGATTTCAGAGCGTCACACGGTGCTTGAGGCTACGAGTATCCCCAAGCTAACCCTTTGAGCCATTTTTATTCAGTTCAACACGAATCAACAGGGTTTTCATAAATAACCCTCAAATATCAACAGAGTAATCATCATCCAAGAATAAAAGACTTTTAGAAAGATAATAAAATACGACTTATTAGTCAACTCCCAATATCTATACTAGTCTGACAAGCCTCTAAGAAAATCAATGAAATCAGCGAGCCATTGAGACATACCCCAATTGACTCATACTCAGTTATCAAATGTAAACAATTCCGTGAAACCAACATCAGACATCACATCCTCGGAACATGAGGACTCACCACGACAGAGGATGTAGAACAGCGTGCTCGAAGAATCACTGTCGAACCTGGAACTGAGCACCTGAACCAATATTCTGAGAAACTGCAGACCACATCTGAAGATGTGGGTCAGTACCATGGAAAGGAACCGAGTATTTGGGGGTGTATGCAGTTTTATAAACATCATCATCATAAATATTTATAAGAAATATGCAGGATGTATGAAAGACTCACATAGCCCGAAGAAAATTATCATAATCATGAGAGGATTAAATACGTATAATAGCACATGTGAGTCATCATATAATTTGTCAATCACTTTCAATTCATCAAGAATATCAATTCTCATAATGTAAATATCATTTAAATCTTTTGAAAGAATAACTTTCACAATTCCACTTTCAAATCACTTCACCGTTCACCATAGACACAAGGAAACACACACACACTGGGAGATCCTATAACCGACATAAACCATGTGAGCTACATGGAGTCCAACGTACAACCCACGTTGGGGAGAGCTGTCCTATCCTTGCCATCAGAGTAGGATTATCGATATCAAATCCACACAAACTAGTGATCACTATATAAATCAGCCTCGGGCTCACTCCTACGGGGGCACATAGTTCTAGGAAAGTAAGGTCGCTTTATACCTCCCACTCGGTGCTAAAGATTTCTCCCGAACTTAGTTCAGATCATTTCAAAGACAATCCACAACAAAACAATTTCAGTAATATATAAATGTATACATCGGGAGCCATCATGTCTCCCATCTATTAAAATCAACCACGTTGTGGATTTCTTTTACACTCGAGTTCAAAACAACTCCATTAAGACCAAAAGGTCAAATTATTCAAAATATCTCAAATATTCAACATCAACGTGCTTATAACACACACGTTCTCAAAAAAACACAATTTTCAATTGGGATTCACAACCCACATATCAAAATCATGATAAATATCATTCAAGATTCATGATTTATATCTCCACACATGTAAATTCATCTTTCAAAATCATAAACATCAAGATTTCATAATAATAATCATAAGATATGGGTTCATGCTTCAAATTCGTAAAAATCAAATAAAAATTATGCCTTTGTAAAGAAAATTACTTTTGGGCACAAGAACGAAAGAGAGTTCTTGTTGAAAAACCCCACATACCTTGAATGATGAACTTTAGATCAATACTTGTTTTTGAGATGTTAATCGTGCCTTTGAATGATGGTTCTTGGAGTTCTTGAACTAGGAACTTGGAATCTTGAATAAATTTGCAGAATTAGTGGTGAACTTTGGAGGTTCTTGAAGTTGGATGTAGGAGCTTAGGGTTTTCTTTTTGAGGGAATCCGGTGAAATATAACATATAATGCTTCTAATAGGCTTTAATATAGGGTTTGGATGGATTTTGGGTGAGGGGGAATGACCAAAACCCTCCTAAAAGTCAAATAATTCTCGAATCTGTTCTTTGATGGACTATTTTGATAGTTTGAAGTAGATCAACCATAACGTTTTACTCCGATATCTAAATTGGATGAAACCAATTTCATTAGAAACATGACTCTCATATATTTCCGTTGATATATAGTATCTCACCCAGATCATTGTATACGAGGAGTTATGATCATTTGAAGTTGACCTAAAAATTCACTTTTGATAGGCTGAAGTAGATCGACCATAACTTTTTGCTCCGATAGATAAATTGGATGAAACCAATTTCATTGGAAAGAGAACTCGTAGAGCTTTATGTTGATATATAGTAGATCACCCAGATCATTATGTACAAGGAGTTATGATCATTTAAAGTTGGAGAAAAAATACGCCAAGCCTCAGTACTTTTTCCTGCACGTTTTACTGTTCACTACTATTCACAGTTCGATCGAAATGTTCATAACTCGTCGTTCGGGTGTCCGTTTTGGATGATCCACATATAGTTCAAAATCTTATTTGATACTCTACGTAATGGTGGGTCATAATCTAATACATTCCACACGAAAAATTTATAATTTATTCTAGAAGATAGAACCCAACACGTTTACGCACAAAATTTCAATGAAAATTTTTTGGGGCTATTACATCATCCCCCCTTGGAAACATTCGTCCTCGAATGACGCTAGACATGCCAAGATTAGATAGGGAATAGAGAATACAGCTGAAATCATTCATTAAACTCATCACCACATCGTTTCTCACTCCGAATGCAACATAGAATGCATAAATTCAAGAAACTACAGCTGAACACATAATAAATGACTGCTAAACTGCTGCAACTTTTATCAAAAGTGCATGATTTAGGAAAGAATGGTACCTTCGGCTTAATCAGAGTTCGCGAAAAATAGGTGCGGGTACTTGGACCGCATATCCGCCTCAGCTTCCCAAGTTGCACCCTCAACAGATTGGTTTCATCACAACACCTTGACCAAGGGAAATTCTTTGTTCCTTAGTCTTCGGACACTAAAATCAAGAATCTCAACAGAAATCTTATCAAAAGAAAGATTTTCTTAAATGTCAGCACTCACAGAGGAATCCACTACTACAACATCGCTAATATGCTTTCTAAGCATGGAGACATGGAATGTTGGATGAACAGAGGACAACTCGGAAGATAACTCGACCTCATAAGCTACCTTAACAACATGGCTAAGAATTTTGTAAGGACCAATATAACTGGGACTAAGCTTCCCCTTCTTTCTGAATCTCTTCACCCCCCTCATGGGTGAAATTTTCAGATACACTAGGTCACTAACTTCAAACTCAAGGTCTCTCCTTCTAACATCCGCATATGACTTCTGACGACTCTGCGCAGTTTTCAACCCTTCCCTAATCAACTTAAATTTTTCCATAGCCTCAAATACCAAATCAGGACCACTCACAGCCGCTTCACCCACCTCGAACCAACCTATGGGTGATCTACACTTCCTCTCATATAAGGCTTCAAACGGAGCCATGCCAATACTAGAGTGGAAACTGTTATTGTAAGCAAACTCTGTCAACGATAAGTATTCATCCCAACTACCCTTAAAGTCAAGTACACAAGCTCTCAACATATCCTTTAAGGTCTGGATGGTTCACTTAGCCTGACCATCGGTCTGCGGATGAAAAGCAGAACTCGAAAGCACTTGGGTACCAACACCCTTTTGAAAAGCTTTCCAAAATTGCGAAGTGAACTGAGTACCCCTATGCGAAATGATAGACAAGGGAACTCCATGCAGTCTAACTAGCTCTCGGGTATACAATCTAGCGTAATCCTCAGCAGTATATGAAGTAAGAACAGGCAAGAAATAAGCAGACTTAGTCAACCTATCAACCACAACCCAAATGGAATCATAATGGCATCGGGAAGGAGGTAAACCAATCAAGAAGTCCATATTTATCTCTTTCGACATCCAGGTGGGAATACTAAACTCTTGCATCATACCACCAGGTCTTTCGTGTTCAACCTTAACCTGTTTGCATACTGCACACTTAGCTACAAACGCTGCTATATCTTTCTTCATGCCACTCCACCAATAGATTTCCCGCAAGTCTCGGTACATCTTGGTGGCACCAGGAGGAATAGAATATCGTGCCCCAAGCACTTCAGCCATAATCCTCTATCTCAGATCATTAATATTCGGGACACACAATCTACCCTGCAATCTCAACACACCATCTACCCCTTAGGAGAAAACCTCTACTTTTTGGTCCTTGACTGACTCCTTCAGTCTGACCAAACTAGCATCTAAGTATTGCTTTTCCTTCACTTTCGAAACCAAGGAGGATTCGAAACTACTCTGAACCCCTATACTACCTTCGACAGAGTCAAACAACCTAAACCCCAATCTAGCCAAATGATGTACATCACGAGCCAACTCTTTCTTACCTTCTACCACATATGAAACACTACCTATGGACACTCTACTTAGGGCATCTGCCACAACATTGGCCTTGCTCGGATGGTACAGCACACTCATATCATAGTCCTTTCACAATTCCAACCATCGTCTCTGCCTAAGATTCAATTCTCTCTGGGTAAACACATACTGCAGACTCTTATAATCAGTGAAAACATCAACATGGACACCATACAAATAGTGTCTCCAGATTTTCAAAGCATACACAACAGCAACCAATTTAAAGTCATGGGTGGGGTAATTTTTCTCATGGGGTTTCAACTGTATAAAAGCATAAGCTATCACCTTACCCTTCTGAATCAATACACAACCCAACCCAACTCTCGAAGCATCACAGTACACCACAAAACCATCAACACCATCAGGCAAAGTCAAAACAGGGGCTGAAGTGAGTCGAGTCTTTAACTCCTGAAAACTCTTCTCACAAGATTCGGACCACAAGAACTTTACTTTCTTTTGGGTCAACCGAGTCATAAGAGACGCTATAGAGGAGAAACCCTCAACAAAATGGCGGTAATAGCCAGCAAAACCCAAGAAACTTTGGATATCAGTTGGAGAAATAGGTCTAGGCCAATTTCTAACAGCTTTGGTCTTTTGGGGATCAACTCCATTCCTCAAAAGAAATGATATGACCCAGAAAAGCAACTGACCTTAGCCAAAACTCACACTTACTGAACTTGGCAAACAACTTGTGATCTCTAAGGGTTTTCAAGAAAGTTCAGAGATGATCAGAATGTTCATCCTCACTGTAGAAGTACACCAGTATATCATCGATGAACACTATGGCAAACATATCCAGATATGGTCTGAACACTTGATTCATGAGGTCCATGAAAATTGTTGGGGAATTAGTTAACCCAAAAGATATAACAAAAAACTCAAAATAGCCATAACGAGTTCGGAAAGCAGTTTTCAAGATGTCACACTCCCTAACTTTGAGTTGATGATAGCCGGAACGAAGGTCTATCTTTGAGAAATAACTTGCACCTTGAAATTGGTCAAACAAATCATCTATTCTCGGAAGGGGGTTCTTATTTTTTATGGTGACTTTATTCAGTTGGCAGTAATCAATGCACATATGCAAAGAGCCATCTTTATTTCTCACAAACAACACAGGAGCACCCCAAGGAGAAACACTAGGCCTTATGAAACCCTTATCTAGTAGATCTTTGAGTTACTCTTTCAACTCTTTAAGTTCTGCAGGGGCTATATGGTAAGGAGGAATAGAAATGGGATGAGTATCGGGAAGAAGATCAATCCCGAACTCTATCTCTCTATCAGGAGGTATCCCTTGGAGATCATCCAAAAAGACATCAGAAAACTCATTGATGACGTTAACAGACTGGAGAGAGTTAGAGTCTCAGACTTAGTGTCTTTGAATCTAACCAAATGGTAAATACACCCCTTGGAAATAATCTTTCTAGCTTTGAGGTAAGAGATAAAATGACTCTTGGGTGACACAGAATTCCTAGGCCACTCAAACACGGATACACCCGAAAACTGAAACTTTACCACTCGGGTCCAACAATCAATAGAGGCATAAGAAGAATATAGCCAGTCCAAACCGAGAATTATATCAAAATCTACCATGTCTAACTCAATCAGATCACCCAACAAGACTCTATGAAGAACGGTAACAGGACACTTTTTATACACTTTTTAGGCAACAATCGAATCACCCACTGGGGTAGAAACTAGGATAGGCTCAGGAATAACCTCAGGACTCATTTTAAAATTCACAGCAATCAAAGGTGTAACATATGAAAAACTGGATCCAAGATCCAACAAAGCATACACATCAAACTGAACTATACAAAGCATACCAGTAACAATATCTGAAGAGTCCTCCTATTCCTGGCGGGACGGTAAAGCATAGAATATATTTTGGCGTTGCCCGCCAGCATTGCTAGAAAAGGCACCCTGAGCTGGCGCTGGGCGAGTCGCTGAAACTGGAGCACTAATAGTCTGAGTCTGGGTCTGAGAGCGATAGTCACGACGCCCTTGTCCATCCTGTGGATAATCTCTAACTCTATGACCCATGTCACCATACCGAAAACAACTCCTCTTCTCACCCCAACACTTACCCAAATAATCCCTACCACACTTAGGACACAGGGGACGATTTGGCTTACTACCAGTACTGTATTGGGACTTGGATGCATATGACCTGCTACCTTACTCCTGCCTACCTATAGGCATGGGAGCACTAGCAGATGACGGTGCTGGCATAGACGAATAATCCTGAAATTGAGGAATACTCCCTCCCTGTGATCTAGTCTGACCCTATTTGTGCTGCTCGAACCTAGCTCTTTTATTCCCTCTCATTCTATCTCTCTCTTTAATCTTGTCTATCTCAATCTGTTGGGCATGAGTTATCATCCTAGAAAAATTCATCTCATTATTCAGCATAGCAGACCTACACTCCTTAACCACATAACTAGACACTCCAATCACAAACTTACTCATACTAGCCCAATTATCAGCCACTAAGTCAGGAGCATACTTAGCCAACTGATTGAACTTTAAAAAGTACTCCCTAATAGTTATAGAGCCCTGTCATAGGTTCATAAACTCTTCCACCTTTACCTCCCTTATCTCGAAAGGGAAAAACTTATCCAGGAATGCATCCTGGAACTCTTGCTAAGTTGTAGGGATAGCTCCCTCACCTCTACTTTTCCTCTAAGTAACAACCCAGTTATAAGCAAGGTATTCAACCTATACACAGCCAAATCCACACTATGTTCCTCAGATATATGCATCACCTGAGTAATCTTCCGCACCTTCTCTAAAAATAACCATGGATCCTTATCAGACTTGGACCCATAGAATTTTGGCAGATTCATCTACATTAAGTCACGAATCCTAGAAGCAGCTGAATCACCTCCCTGCTGTTGTGGAGCTGGGGCCGGGTTAGCCTGAATATTTGCAGTAATAGCTTAGGCCAGCACCTGAAAGGCTACCCAAAATTCAGCATGAGACAGATTTTCATTCAATGGGTCAGTGGGTTGAGGTTACTGACCATCATTATTTCTTATCGCTCAACGTGGAGGCATATTTCTAAAAGAGAAAGCACAAATCAATAGCAGAGAGAGACACTTTAAGCACGATACACTTCTGAAAGAAAGAATCACACTTTTTTCTAAAACGTCTTGTAGCCTCTTGCTCATAGATGTGGTGTGCTACACACCGATGATCAAGACTCTACTTAACGCGGCTTGTCAGACTCCTTAGGACACCTTAAAACCTTAGGCTCTGATACCAAGTTTGACTCAGAAGAAAGTTAAGTTTCAGTGGCCAGATTTATGCGAGAAGAGTTTTCAGGAGTTGATAACTCGATTCACCTCAGCCCCAGTCTTGACTCTACCAGATGGTTTAGATGGTTTTGTTGTCTACTGCAATGCATCTAGGGTAGGTTTAGGTTATGTCCTCATGCAGAGAGGTAAGGACATAGCCTATGCCTCCAGATAGCTTAAACCCCATGAAAAGAATTACCCTACTCATTATCTTAAGTTAGTAGCTATAGTGTTTGCCTTACAGATTTGGAGGCATTACTTGTATAAGGTGAATGTAGATATGTTCACAGATAACAAAAGCCTTCAGTATATGTTCTCTCAAAAAGATTTGAATCTGTATCAGAGAAGGTGGTTAGAGTTATTAAAGGATTATGACATGAGTGTTCTGTATCATCTGAGAAAGGACAATATAGTGGCTGATGCTCTCAGTAGATTGTCTATGGGCAGTGTTGCTCATATTGAGGATGGTAAGAAGAAGTTAGCTCAGGAAGTTCATCAGTTTGCTTGACTAGGTATCCACTTAGTCGACTTAGCAGAGGGTAGTGTGTGGGTACAGAGTAGCGCTGAATCATCCCTAGTTTCCGACGTAACAGAAAAGCAGGATAGAGATCCTAGTCTAGTTAAGTTAAAAGAATCAGTCAGAGACCAGAAAGTGGAGGTTTTCTCCCAAGGGAGGGATGGTGTTTAGAGTTGTCAGGGTAGATTGTGTGTACCTGGTGTAGATGATTTGACGTAATGAATTCTTGTAGAAGTGCATGGTGTGTGTTACTCTATTCATCCAGGGGACTCTAAGATGTACTGTGATTTGCGAGAGATTTATTAGTGGAGTGGGATAAAGAGAGATATTGCAGAGTTTGTAGCTAAGTGATCTACATGCTAGCAAGTTAAGATTGAGCATCAGAAACCTAGTGGGTCTGTGCAGGAGTTCAGTATTCCCACTTAGAAGTGGGAGAAAGTCAACATGGATTTTATGACAGGTTTCTCGTGTACCTATCATTAGCATAATTCTATTTGGGTTATCGTACACAGGATAACCAAATCAACCCATTTTTTGCCAGTCCATACCTCTTATTCAGCCGAAGACTATACCAAACTCTATATCAGAGAGTTGGTTAGGTTACATCGAGTCCCAGTATTTATCATCTCTGATAGAGGTACCCAGTTTACCTCTCACTTTTGGAAGGTATTCCAAAAGATTCTTGGTACCTAAGTCCATCTCAGTATAACTTTTCACCCTCAAAGAGATGGCCAAGCAGAAAGGACCATTCAGATACTAAAAGATATATTAGAGGATAAATTGTTGATTTCAAGGGTAGTTGGGATGACTATTTGCCTTTTATTGAATTTGCATACAATAACAGTTATCATTCTAGTATCCGTATGGCTCCGTTTGAGGCTCTCTATGGTAGGAGATGTAGATCTCTAATTGGTTGGTTTGAAGTAGGTGAGGCCGCAGTAGTAGGTCCTGACTTGGTTTTTGATGCGTTAGAGAAGGTTTAGTTGATCAAAGAAATACTTAGGGCTGCCCAGAGCCAACAAAAGTCATATATGGATGTGAGGAGAAAGGATCTCGAGTTTGAGGTTGGTGATCTTATGTACTTAAAAATCTCTCCCATGAAAGGAGTGAAGAGATTTGGAAAGAAAGGGAAACTCAATCCCCGATATGTTGGTCCCTTTAGAATTCTCAGTCATTTCGGAAAGGTAGCTCACGAGCTTGAGTTGCCTTCAGATTTAGCCTCAGTACACCCAGTGTTCCATGTCTTGTTGTTGAAAAAGTGTATTGGCGATCTAGTGGTAGTTGTTCTCTTAGAAAATACAGAGATTCAGAACATTCTTTCCTTTAAGTAAGTTCCAGTCGAAATTCTTGATCATCAAGTCTGTAGACTAAGGAACAAAGAAGTTCCACTAGTCAAAGTTCTTTGGCAGAATTAGTCTGTTGAGGGATCCACTTGGGAAGCAGAGGCAGATATGCGGACCAAGTACCCTATCTTTTCTTCGCAAATCCAGATTTAGTATAAGGTACAAATCTTCTTAAGATTTCTCTCTATCCTACTCAGATTCAATTGTGCATCATGTTCATGTCAATCGTGCATTTACAAAATAGTTCAGTCATGCATTCCATGCATTAGATATGCATATTTAGTGTATAAGCTTAGTCCATTAGTTTTCTCAGCTTAACCAATTTTCATCGAGGATGAATGATCCCAAGGGGGAGATATTATAACACCCCGTATTTCCCTAGCATAATCTAAGTTCCAATATGTGAGTATTCATATATAATTTTGAAATACTCATTATTTTTCAGTTTAGAGCCTATCATTGTGTAGGAAATTCAATTAGCTTTTCAATGATATAAAATTCGCCTAAATTTGATAACCGGGTAAGAAATTATGGCGATTTTAAGTTTCAGTCGTTAAACATCGTCATTTTGACCCTTAGCGCATCACGGAGTAAGTGTAAATAACAATTGTCAATTTTCAGTATTGATCCACGATAATGGTGCATCGTGTCGTAGGCCCAGTTAATAATTGTCCAATTCCAGTGAGGCAGCGCGATCATGGCATGCCGCGCCAATGGTGAAAATCAGAATCAAAGGGGCACCGCGATTTCTTCGCGTCGCGCCCTCAGCCCAATTCCCAGTGACACAACGCAATAGCGTCGTGTCGCGCCAGGTGCCCATTTCAGAAAAATGAACGAAAATTAAAAGTTTCACCCAAGGGTAAAATAGTCCTTTCCCCTAATTTTAATCTGCCCAGGTGTGCTTTTAAGCCCTAAAAACATTTTTAAACGCATTATTTTAATTATTTTCCCCCAAATCAAGAACCCTAACACTCCAATTTCAATGCTAATCCTCAAGAACGTACCCAAAACTTTAAGAAATTCACTATCCCGGGTATGCTAGATGTTCATCCATGGATTCCTTTCATCCATGGAGCCCAAGTAACCCATTTTAATCACCAAGTTATAATATTTTCAAGTTATTATATTTTAAATTGTGATTTCATCCATGAATCTCCATGCACTATTAATTTATACCATGTTACCACGAAATTATCGTTACTATTCAATTCTCCATGTGTTAATATTATTATTTATTGAATTAAGCCATGATATAGTACTATTATGTTGAGTTCATGCTATTTTTATAAGTTCCATGGCATTCCTATGATTGTTTTAATCCCTGAACTACAAGTGTTTGATAAAATGCCTACAAGAGTGATTGATTTAAATAAAAGCCTTTATGTTTTGTCCTTCAAGCTTTAGTGTCATTTTACTATTATTATTTTGAGTCTTGGGGGTATTGAATACCCGAAATCCATAGTTGTTTACTTAGTCTAGTATTAGTATATTATAGAATAGTCTTTAGAACATACTATGAGCATTATCAGAACAGTCAGTTACCAGTCAAGAGAACTTAGAACAGTCTAGTATTTCAGTGTCTTTCAGTTGGGAGTAGGATTTAGCACCAAGCAAGTGTAGGAATTTCGGCTTCCCCGTCAGATATACAGAGTCGTTAGTAGCAGTCCCTATACTCCAGAACTACATAGTCAGCATAGGGTATGAGTAGTCACCCGTCAGACTAGGCTTAACTATCTTCCAGGGGTCACCCATCAGTTCAGGCTTGACACCCTTAGTCCTTTGGACATTATATCAGTTTAGTGGATCCACACAGCTAGAGTTAGTACCCATGGCATGATATTAAATCCCTTCCAACTGGGGTTATAGGTTGGACCTCGATTATCTCAAATTGGGGAATGTCGGTTAGATGATACCTCACACAATCTCAGATATAGTCTCAGTTACAGTCTCAGTTCAGTTATGCAGTCTTAGAGTTGCTTGACCAAAGCATACAGTTATCAATAGTTTTCAGTATTTCAGTATACAGATTTTACTCAATCTAAGTTATATGCTTGGTCATGTATCCCAGTGTCCATAGATTTTTACGTATCTTCAGTATTTACAAACATCATGCACACTCGGTATTTATAGATTCTCCATATTTTTAGTATCTATAGATTCCATGTTCTCTACTCAGTACTCCATATTTTACATGCATATTCAGTTAATTATTAGTTTTGTTCATGAAACCATGTTTATCAGCCTACCTCATTTAGCATACCAGTACATTCAAAGTACTGATCACATACCTTTCTTTTGCACTGTGATGTGTTATATCATATGATTTGATGCTCAGTTCCTAAACCGTGCTTAGACTTCACTTCTCAGGTTATCAGCAGTTCAATAGCAGTGGTGAGTCCTTATTGTTAGAGGACCAATTATTTTACTTCATATATCTATTTCTGTAGTTAACAGAGTTAGTTGGGGCTTGTCCCATCAACTCATATTCAGTCAGTCAGTTTTAGAGGCTTTTCAGACATTAGAGTCAGTTATTCTATATTCAGACATTACAGTTAGTTATTCAGTTTATCATTATTTTATCAGATTTAGTCAGTTGTTTCTATGGACTCATATTTTAGTTTTAAATTCAGTTATTAAAACCTTATGGCATATCAATATTCTTCCATATTTATGATCATGTTATCCAGTGCTCACAACAGGTACCAGCTCTTGTGTTAGCTTGAAGTCCTTCGAGACTATAAGCACCATTTGATGACTAGGTTGGTAGTCATGGGTCATTACAGTTATAGTTGGTATGACGATACCACTATGTATAGGCTTGGTTAATAACAATGGTTTGGCTGGTTGGAAATGGTTTTAATTGGGCAATAAAAGTGAGGTATGGTAGCTAACTGTGAAGGTGGGAGTCCAATGGATGAACACTGGAAACTTATGTCTGCCAAAATTAGGAGTAGGTCATGGTGACCTTATATTATACTATGAGGTGGACAGAATTCTTTAAGTACACTGTACATATGTATCATGGAGGGTGAAGGTACTTGGGAATATCTTACTCTTATGGTATCTCCGATTCGTGCGACTACACATATCGTGTCCTATTTAGGGATTACACTGGACCCATATAAACCGTGGGTGGTTAAGAACGGTTAAGCTGCAGATACCCAGGTTAATGATTTTAAATACATGCTAAATTCGGTTTCCTTTCCCAGTACGGTTATATATATATGTATGGTTTGTATGTATATGGATTGTTTACTTGGTTTTGTTAAATGGAATTATTTTATCCTTATCCTAAGTTCATGCTAGCATTCACCCACTAGCCCATCTACGGGCGGCTGTATTCCCACGCAATACAGGAATCAACCGTTCTACTCTTCCTGCTTAGAAATTAGACTTTGGGATCAGCTATTAGATTGAAGTGGTAAACTTTCATCTTTCTGGAAGGCTCCATTTTATGGATGTTATTTCATACTTTCGTTTATTTATGGATATTAGTTTTGTCTATGGTTGGGGGCATGTCCCAACCGAATTGGGTGGGTTCATACTTTTGTGGACTACTATGGGTTGGTATGGGTGGGATCGTTATTGGTGTCAGCCTTGGTATTGGCATTGTATTGGGGCTGATATCGTAGGACTAAATTTCTGACTATTCTATCCTATTTTATTTTGGGATTATATAATTACTCTGGAATTCATATGTTTATGATTTTTTTATTATGGTTTGGTTTGGTATTGGTTATCGTTGGGTATCGGACGGTTGGACTCGTTTGGGTGGTCACGGATGTAGATCTATCCCAGAGTCTTGGATTATCCAATAACTATATCTTGTTATATGTTCAAAATTTAGCTGACTCAGGATATGTGTAGGCTGGTTGGGTTGGGTAACGGGGGCGGTCCCCGATCCAGGTTGGACTTGGGATGCCCATTTTGACAAGGCCCTGGTTCGGGTCATGTCACTTGCCAAGTTATGCAACTTGAGGCAAGGAAACAAGAGTGTCTTGACCTACTATGATGAATTCCAACAACTGATCTTGAAGCTCTAGTATCATGAGAACATGCAACATGCCATCATATGCTTCAAGGTTGGGTTGAACAAAGAGATCTCCTCATCCATGACTATCCATAAGTTTGAAACCATATAAGAAATCTTCCAAGCAGCATTAGAAATTGAGAAGGATCTCAAAGAGAGGAAATCCATCATGCCCAAAGGGTACTTATCTACTAATCCTTGGAGTAAGACCAAAGATGTCGCTCAATATTCATCATGATAGAACAAGAATAAGGATATCAAGAAACCCTATGATAATAATCCCGTAGAAAAGACCACTCTAAAGTACCCACCAAGGAATGAAGGTAACAAATATCTGACTCCAAATTCTAAAGGTTTTTAATGTTTTAAATGCCAAGAATGGGGACACAAAGCAAGTGAGTGTCCTAATTGGAGAAATGTGATCCTTATGGAAGGTCGATTATATTACCTTGGAGAAAATTTAGGATTAAAAGGTAATGAGAATGATGAGAAATTCCAAGAGGCAGAGCATATTGAAGGGAAAAAACAAGCAGAAGGAGAGGATGGATATGCTTGGCCTCAAGATAGAGAGTTTGAAGTTCATAACTTTTTGGTAAGATGAGTGATGATTAGTAAGGCATTAGATGACCTAAGTCAAAAGAAAAATCTATTCCATGCTAAATGTCTTATCAAGGAGAATGTGTGCTCATTGATAGTGTTAGTTGTGATAATAGAGTAAGTGCCACCATTGTTGATTTCCTAAAGCCATCCACAACCAAGCATGTTATTCCATACAAACTCCAATGGTTTAATGAATGTGGAGTGTTGAAGGTAACTTTACAAGTTGTGATTCGATTTAAGATTGGAAATTATCAATATGAGGTACTTTGTGATGTGATTCCCATACAAGCTTGCCACATCTTTCTAGGAAAGCCATGGCAATATGATCATCCAATGAAGCATGATAGGAGAACCAATCGGTATTCTCTTGAATTAAATAGCCAAATATTTACACCACATCCTCTTTCACCCTCACAAGTAAATGAAGCTCATCAATTACTAAGAGAGTTGAAAGAGAAAGGAATGAAGATAGGAGAGGAGGAAACCAATGAAAGAAAAAATAATGAAGATGAGGAAATAATAGGGTTAAAGAGAAAAAGTCCAATGGTGGTGTTGGGCTGGAACAAAGATCTCTTCAAAGGGCATGATGTGGAGACACCCATTTTCCTCCTAGCCCATATTTTTCATACTAACTATTCTACTTCTCTTATTACCTATTTTATTTCTCTTATTTTATAGGATTATGAAGATGTGTTCATGAAGAAACTTCAAAAAGGGTTACCCCCATTCAGGGAATAGAACATCAAATAGACTTTGTGTCAGGCTTTCAATTGCCAAACAAACTGGCTTATTAAAGTAACCATACAGATACCAAAGAGATTCAAACAAAAGTCAAGGAACTACTCAACAAGGGATATATCAAAGAAAGTATGATCCCATGTGCGATCTCAATATTATTAGTGATAAAGAAAGATGGGACATAGCGCATGTGCATTGTTTGTCGAGCCATCAATGAAATAACGATAAATTATCACCACCCAATTCCCCATTTAGATAATATGCTATATGATTTAAATGGTTGTGGTGTGTTTTCTAAGATAGATCTTAGGAGCGAGTACCACCAAATTTGAATGAAACTAGTTGATGAGTGGAAACCGCCTTCAAGGCTAAACTTGGTCTACATGAATGGATAGCCATGCCTTTCGGCCTCACCAATGCTCCTAGTACCTTTATGTGGATGATAAAATATTTAATGAAAATGTTCATTAGGAAATTTGTTGTGGTATATTTTGATGATGTTTTAGTTTATAGCAAATCCCTTAAAGAACATGTTTTACATTTGCAAAATGTGTTTGAAGTACTTAGGAAAGAAAAATTGTATGCTAATCTTGAAAAGTGCTCTGCTGGTGCGAATGAAGTAGTGTTTTTGGGATTTGTTGTAAGCTCAAGAGAAGTCAAGGTAGATGAATCTAAGATAGATTCCATCGAGAATTAGACAACTCCGAAATCCATTAGTTAAGCACAAAGCTTCCATAGGTTGGCTATTTTTATAGGCGGTTTGTCAAAGGATTTAGTACCATTGCCACTCCCTTGAATGAGGTAATACATAAGGACAAACCTTTAAAATAGGGTGATGAGCAAGCCAATGCATTTAAAGTTTTGAAAACTATGCTTAGCTCCGTTCTCTTATTACAATTACCCAACTTTGATAAATGTTTGAGATTGAATACAGTGCTAGTCAGGTAGGCATAGGTGTCATATTATTGCAAGAGCATAAACCTAGTGCCTATTTTAGCAAAAATCTCAAATTCATAAATTTAAAATATTGTACTTATGACCTTGATTTGTATGCCTTGATTAGAGCATTGGGTAATTGGCAACATTTTTTATGGCCCAAGGAGTTCGTGATCCGAATCGATCATTAATCATTGAAGCACCTCCAGGCCCAAGATAAATTGAATAAAGAGCATTCTAAATGGATTGTTTTTCTAGAGACTTTCCCTTATGTAATTCAATACAAAAAAGGAAAAATATGATAACCGATGCATTATGTAGAAAACATGTGTTAATCTCTACGTTGTCTTCTAAATTGATGGTTTTTAAGTGTCTAAACATGATGTATCTCGAGGACCCCACATTTTCTCAAATCTTCAAAGCTTATGAGGAATGGTGTAGAGAGATGGACTAGGTGATAGGATTTTAATTCCCTACTCCAAGTTTAATGGTTTCTTGTTTAAAGAAAAGAGTTTGTGTGTACCTTCTTTCTCATGAAGAGAGTTGTTTGTGAGAAAGACACATGATGGTGGTATAATGGGTTACTTTGAAATTAAAAAGACCCTTGGAATCCTATAGGAACAATTTTATTGTCCTAAGATGCGTAACGATATTTCTAGAATTTATGCCCAACGTATGGATTGTAGAAGTGCCAAATCGTGCCTTCTCTCTCAAGTATTGTATAACCCACTATCCACTCCCATATTCCTATGGCTTGACATTTTTATGGATTTTATTTTAGGATTGCCTAGGACGAGGAGGGTTAGAGATAGTATCTTTGTAGTGATTGATCGGTTCTCAAAAATGGCCCACTTCATTCTGTGTCATAATATAAGGATGCTCCTAATATTTCCTCATTACTTGTTGGGCATATTGTTAAATTGCATGAAATTCCTCAAACCATTGTTAGTGATAGGGATTCAGAGTTTCTTAGTCACCTTTAGAGGTCATTGTGGGGTAGGCTTGACACCAAAGTACTTTTCTCAACGTCTTTCGACCCACAAACCGATAGCCAAATAGAATTGGTAAATAGGACCTTAGGTTCTATGTGACACACCATGGTTAAAGGAAAAATAGCTTTTTTGGAGGATCACCTACCATTAGTCGAGTTTGGTTATAATCGTGTTATCCATTCAACTATTGGTATGACTCTCTTTGAATGTCTTTATGGTTTTAACCCTTTACCCTTTAGATATCACTCCTTTGTCTAGTGATGTTGTGATAAGCTTAGATGGCAACCAAAGGGCAGAAGCAATAAAGAGGACACCTGAAAAGGTGAGGCTTCACCTTGAAAAAAAGAATCAAGAAGTGGCAAGAAAGGTGAACAAAGGGCTAAGAAGGCATGTACTTGAATCAGATGATTGGGTATAGGTACATCTTTGAAAAGACCAATTTTTAACCCAAAGGAAGGTTAAATTAATGCCTAAAGGAAATGGCACATTTTAAGTGCTTAAGAGGATAAATGATAACACCTATAAGATTAATCTTCCACCGTACTACCAAGTGCACAACACCTTCAACGTATTTGATCTATCGCCCCTTGATGTACTAGAAGATAATAAATTCATGGATTTAGGGTCAGGTCCTTCTCAATATGGAGAGAATGATATGATTTCAAGTCCCTCAAAACCTTTTACTAGAAGTCAAGCTTGGGAGTTGCAAAGTTTACAAGCTATGTTCACAAAGAGAGAGATGTTGGAGCTTGTCTTGATGCCACCAAGGGATGCCATGTTCTAAAGGTTGAGTTGGGTTTCCAATATGAGGAAGGCCATCACCACCCATGGGTGACGATAGGGGTGATGGTCTACCACCATGGTGACCGACCATTCCTTGAGTCGTCAAGTAAAGCTCAAGGGAAGGGCATACTGGTTAAGAACGACGGGAGGAGGGATGGTCAGTTGTATCCTTTACTAACTGTCAAGTGATCCATCAACCCCAAGCAGAACACTAGTTGGTTAGGCTTCATTCTATTCTTTTGAAGGTCACTTTTGGGCCTTTGTATAGGCTATAAATAGTAACTCCTAGGGTTTTATTTTCATTAGCTTATCTTTGATACTGAATAAACTTAGAACTTGACGGTGTGATTAGTAAACTCGTGTTGAGTTCTTGTTTAGAAACAATTGAGAAGAGATTTGGTGGGGTCCTATTACCCCCTGGACTACTTAAAATCATATTTTTGGCAATCTTAAGGCCTACGTGGAACATAGATGGCACACTGCGTGAATCAACTTACTGAAGGTCCACGTAGGCACACATATGTGCCACGTAGGGACTTAAGATTGCCAAAAATATAATTTTAATTAGTCTAGGGGGTAATAGGACCCCTTTTAACCTAGGGTGTGTCTCAGCAATTTCATTTATAGTTTAGGGTGGAAACAGTGCGTTTACTCTTTTTAATATTCAGTTACGGATACATATTTCAGAAATTTAATAGAAAAGAATAGTCAAAATTAAATAAATTTACTTTTGATTTGCTCCATCAACCTTGTTTATTTTCTTTGAATGTAATTGCATGCTCTACTCTGTGTTTTGTTGTGTTTTTATGTTAACTTTTCTGAGTTACCAAAAAAAAATTATTTTCCTATTTATATTTCCAATTTTTAGAGAACCGTGTTAGGTCATGATTGTACAAATAAAAAAATGAAAAGAAGAGGAGTGAGCGGAAGAGGGGGTGGGGTACTGGGTGGGGGTCGTGACTAGTGAGTGGAACGTAAAGTATACAACTAGATCCACTTATCCAAGTGTCAAAAATTGAATGGATCCTCGCAAAATTATTGTTGATTGTGCCTCCACCGTTTTAAAATATTTCCTAATATCATGACAAACAATAGTCCACTACCTACTAACCTTCTAACTTAAACTGTGACCTCCACACCTCCTATTTAAGGTCATGTTCTCAATATAATTTGAAGTTGTATCATATCCTGTCTAATTATCTATCTTCAATACTTTTTTTTGACTTAACTCTACTTCTTTAATTGGATGATATATCAAAATAATCTTTAAATTTATTAATAAAGTAAGATGTGTAAATTATAAGAAAAAAAATCTAACAAAAATTGTCTCCATAATAGATGATTTTGAGTTTTGCCTGTGTTTAACAACTGTTTTGAAAATAGTCTTTGCTTCAGAAAATTCTAATTTTTTCTGTAAGGTAGGCGCTTAGGATATTTTAAGACCGTAAACTTGTTCAATTAACTAAAATTTCTAATTTATTAACAAAAGTTAGAACTTAAGTATGTATCAAACATAAGTTCTAACTTTATCCATAAGACATATGTTCGGGATATTTCAGAGTGAACCTATTCACTTCACCATAGGTTTTATCTTATTGATAAACGTTAGAACTTAGACATAACAAGCTATATAAATTCTTTCCAAATGAATTTTTCCAAATATAAGGTCATTTTATTAAAAAAATTATTAAGTGAGACAAAATTTCAAGACTAATAATTCAAGACATAATTTCTGTTAGTTCCGGGTACAAAATCTGTATATTTCAATACGAACTTTAACACTAAGTTCAAAAACTATTTCAAAGAATATAATGAAGTTCCAACAAGTTCAAATAAATAATCAAATGAACTATCAAAATGAAGTGTTTATCAACTTTAATAAATAAAGATGAAGCAGAAAAGTTTAGAATCAAGTCCACCGAATTCACGATGTGTTCGTAAGGAATTTATTCCCCTCAAGTACACAAGGTTAATAGAACCTTTCTTCTCAGGATAAAATAATTTACTTTCTGAAAATAGTGATACCTCAAATTTTCAAAAGCTTCGAACTCACTCAACGATTTGATGATCACACAAGAGTTAGAAAAAGAATATTATTTTTCAACTCAAAACCACCTCTTTACCTGAGAACAATTTAGGTATTTATAGCCATCAAGGTGTTGTTACATGAAGAGAAGAAATGGTTCAAAAAGGTGTATTCCTTCACAAAGATGCAACTCTTCGGTAAGTCACAACCCATTGAAAAAGGTCATAACCATCCAAATCAAAAAGGTATCTATTCAAATTATATCCTTTCTCTTGGCATCTTTTAAAAAAAAACACCTATTCATTTTTCATTCACACTTCTTAAAAGCCTAACAATCCCCCATGTGAATGAGGAATGGCTATTTTATCAAAAATTTATCGACAAGTGTGTGATCAACAAGCAAAGACGAATTGCACCTAGATAAGTAGGTTCCCCTTTGAACTTTTCATAGTGAACATGCATCGGATGTACTCGATCAATCAGTAGATGTAATATCTTTAAGCCATCGAGATTTAATGTACACCTAGATGACATTTGTCACACAACCAGCCTTTTACCATATATGGTTCTCACAATTTTATTTATTTTAGCCATGAACATGTCCTGATTTCATGAGAGCTTAGAGAATAAGCCTTTACTAACATTCTTCTTGAAGCGGCTTCCACTTTACCCTCACATAGGTGATTCCTAAATGTTTAATACTATAGATCAAACTATTTGGTCAAATCTGCCTAACTTGAAACCACAAAAAGCTTCAAACCATAAGCCTTATCCTTGTTTCCTGAATATTGTCTTCATCATGAGAATAGGTTGAGTATATTGACAATGTTGAACCGTTAATCACAACTTTGTTTGATCTCCTTGAATCTAGCTCCTGGGATCTCTAGTATGCTAGGTAGAGTTGTCGTCATGTTACTTGTCATAATCCGTAAACTCATTTCCTTTGATAAACTTTCAACTCACTCTCTAGATAGGCCTTTTGTAAGTAAATCTGACACATTATTCTTTGACTTTACATAGTCAACAGTGATAATTCCACTAGAGAGTAGTTCTTTAATGGTATTATGCCTCCATCTTATATGATGAGATTTATCGTTGTACATCATGCTCCCAGTCATGCCTATTGCCACTTAAATATCACAATGTACATACTAGTGCGAAAGGTGTGGGCCAATAAGGAATATCTTTCAAGAAATTTTAGATCCATACAGCTTCTTCAATGGCTTTATCTAACATGATAAACTCATATTTCATCATAGAGCAGGCAATACATGTCTGTTTGGATAATTTTTAAGAGACTGCTCCTCTACATAAAGTAAATACATATTCACTCAAGGATTTTACTTCATTTGATCCGGTGATTCATTTGCATCACTATATCCTTCAGTTACTATATGATATTTGTTATAATGCAAAGCATAGTCTTGAGTATGTTAGATACCCCAAAACTCTTTTTATTGTCATCCAATGAGTTTGATTGGGATTACTTATATACCAACTAAATTTACTAATAGCACATGTTATTTCTGGTCGCGTACAATTCATGATATATATCAAACTTTCCAACACTCTTATGTAGTCCAACTGTGAGTTACTTTCACCTCCATTCTTTTAAAGTGCAAAGCTCACATCTAATGGAGCCTTGGTAATACAGAAAACCAAATCGTTGAACTTATTAAGTACCTTTTCAATGTAATGAGACTGTGAAAATGGTAATCCTTATGGAGTTTTATGAATTATTATCCCTAAGATCGCATCCTCAAATTCAAGGTCTTTCATATCGAACTTGCTTTCAAGCATTTGTTTCATAGAATTTAGGTCAAAAATGTCTTTACTAATGATCAACATATCATCCACATACAAACAATTAATGACTTTGTGATTTGAAGTGTCTTTAATGTAAACACATTTATCACATTCATTTATCTTGAAGTCGTTTTCCAACATAGTTTGGCAAACTTTGCATAACACTATTTGGGTGCTTGTTTTAGTCCATAAAGTGACTTAACAAGTTTACACACTTTCTTTACTTTACCAGGAACCATAAAATCCTTAAGTTGTTCCCTGTAAATTTCTTCCTCAGTTATTCATGTAAGAATGTTGTTTTCATATCCATTTGATGGGTTTTAAGACCATATACCGTCGCTAAGGTAACCAACATCTGAATAGACGTTGTCCTTGTTACAGGAGAGTATGTATCAAAATAGTAAAGACCTTCTTTTTGTTTAAATCGTTTCACAACAAGTCTCGCCTAGTATTTGTCAATAGTATCATCAGTTTTTTTTTTCTTTTGAAGACCTATTTGAAACCTAAAGGTTTATTTCCTAGAAGAAGTGCAACCAACTCCCAAGTATGGTTGCTCAATATTAAATAAAACTAATTATTGACTGTCGTTTTTCAAAAGAAAGCGTACAAAGACAACATCACTTCTTTAAATATTTGAGGATCATTTTCAAGAAGAAATGATATAAAATCTGATCCAACGAAAGTTGATGTTCTTTGACATGTACTATGCCTTGGATTCTTATCATTAAGTACATTCTCATTTGATTTATCTCAAAGTTATTTAGACCCTCCACTAGTCTGTTCATGTCAAGTTTTATACAAATAAATGTGTTCAAAGAACGCAGCATTATCCGATTCAATTATTGTATTTTAATTGATATACGGATGTTCAAATTTATGAATCAAAAATCGACATACTTTACTACTTTTAGCATATCTAATGAACACACAGTCCACAGTCTTAGATCCTATTTTTATCCTTGTAAGCACAGGAACTTGGACTTTCGCTAGACATCCTCACACTTTGAAATATTTCAAGTTGGGTTTTCTTTCTTTTCATTTTTCATATGGAATTGAATGTGTCTTACTATGGGACACTCTATTGAGTATTTGGGTAGCTGTAATGATAGCTTCCCCCTATAAATTTACGGTAAATCCAAACTTATGAGTAAGACATTCATTATTTCCTTTAATGTTTGACTTTTTCTTTCTTCAATTCTATTTGATTGAGGTGAATACGAACCAGTAGTTTGATGGATAATTTCATTTCTACACATATCTCTCTAAAAGGGGATTTATATTTTTCACCCGTATCACTTCTTATCGTTCTGATCTTTTTATCCAACCAATTTTCAACTGTTGTTTTATATTACCTAAACGCATCTATTGTTTCATCCTTACCATTTGGACAATAAACATAATAGTATCTTGTGCTATCGTCGACAAAAGTTATAAAATACTTTTTTTCACCATAATATTGTTCACTCTTATCACTTCTTATCATTTTGATCTTTTTATTCAACTAATTTTCAACTTCTATTTTCTATTACCTAAATGTGTTTATTGCTTCATCCTTACCATTTAGCAAAAAAACACAACAGTATCTTGTGCAATCGTCAATAAAAGTTATAAAATAATTTTTCCACCACGAGACGGTGTTGACTTCATATCACAAATGTTTGAATGGATTAAGTCTAAGGGATTGAAATTCCTTTCAACAGACTTATGCGGATGCTTAGCATACTTCGATTTGATACACATTTGACACTTTGATTTATTACACTTAAAATTAGGCAAAACTTCTAAGTTAATCAGTTTCGCAAGGTTTTATAATTGATTTGTCCTAAAAGTTCATACCACAATTCATTTGACTCAAGCAAGTAAGAAGAAATAGAAATTTTATTGATCTTAATAGTCATTACATTGATCTTAAAAAGTCCCTCTGTGAGGTAATCTTTTCCTACATACACTTCTCCTTTGCTAACTACAACCTTATCAGAAACAAAAATATATTTGAATCCATCTTTGGTTAGAAGTGATATAGACACCAAGTTCTTTATCAACTTCAGTACATAAAGGACGCTTCTGAGTGTCAACACCTTGCCTGATGTCATCTTCATGTAAATTAATTTTTCTCATTCCTTCAACCTTTTTATTGCGTAGCTTGCCATATAAATTTTTTCCTCATCTTGAGCCTAAACATACAAAGCAAACAACTCTTTGTTGGCACATACATGGCGGGTGACACCCGAATCAATCCACCACTCACTAGGATTACCCATCAAGTTGCATTCCAAAAGCATTACTTATAGATCATTCACTTCATTTTTGAATTCAGACATGTTGGCTTAATCCTTATTCTTGTATTGCTTTGGTGACCGACAATCTGCGAACTTATGGTCAGCCTTGCCCTAATTAAAGCAATTTCCTTTGAACTTTTTCTTTGGAGGATTGCTTTGTTGTCAAGATGCTTTTTATTATTTTTTTTGAGTTATCAGGGTTATCCTCATAATATTTTCTCCACTAATTGTGGAATTTCCTTTTGACCTCCTTTTAGTTGCGGTCTTATCTTCTTCAATACATAACCTCACAATAAGGTCTTCAACTGACATCTTATTTTTTTATGCTTTAAGTAATTTTTGAAGTTCTTCCACAAAGGTGACAACTTCTCTATTATAGCTGCTACTCGAAAAGCCTCATTCATAATCAAACCTATAAAAAAGGTTATGTAATTATCAAGAACAACTTTAATATGTTCAAGCAAGATATTCACTATGTTTATATCTTTTGTCACTTGCAGTTCTTGTACTTAAGAGACCACAGTCCTACTGTCTATCACCTTAAATTCAAAAAATTTTACAATAATAAACTTTTTAGTTTCAGCATCCTCAGTTTGATATTTCCGTTCCAAAGCATCCCACAATTATTTTGAGGTTTTTATACCACTGTACACATTGTACAAGTCATCTTGGAGAACTCAGTATATAATTCTTACATAAGAAGTTCGAGTGTTTTCATGCCTCTATTACCATAAAACGCTCCTTGTCATGTGTCTCTTCTGACAGTTCCGAAATATTTTCAGAGATGAACCTTTGAAGACTTAAGAGTCACCAAATAAAAAAATATTTTTTGCTGCCAACGTTTAAAATCCACACTCAAAAATTTTTTGGATTTTTTCATTGGTGTCATAGCGGGTGCAACACTCATACGACTTATCATAGCAACAGTTGTTGCTGCTACACTTGTCATTCCATCATTTGCATCACTTTCAACAGACATTTTTGTTGTCACAAAAAGACAACCAATTTAGTATGTCAGAATACTAACTATAAAGTTTTAAAAACTCTAAACACCCACTTGTTTCTAGTTTAACGATGAAGTTTTTATGTTCTTCTAATCGTCAACCGAATTAACTTTCACTCGTGATGAAGTTTTTCAATCTTTGAATCACTATTAATTTCAAACAAAGTAGAAAGTCAAAAGCTTTAAACTCCAGAAACACAAAATCAATCTCAATACAGATTACAAATGTACTTTCTTTATAAATGGTGAAAAAAATTCCTTTCCACCAAACAAGCACAAAAATTAAAAAAAAAATCAATAAATTACGAACTTCAACTTTAAATTTAAGAATTGTTTCAAGAACTATAATGAATTTCCATCAACTTCAAACACAAGTTCAAATGAATAATCAAATGAACTAGCAAAATTAAGTCTTTATCAACTTTAAGAAATAAAGATGAAGCAGAAAAGTTTAGAATCAAGTCCACCGACTTCATGGTGTGTCCTTAAGGAATTTATTCCCCTCAAGTACCCGAGGTTAATGGAATCATTCCTCCCGGGATAAAATGATTCACTTTCTGAAAATAGCGGTACCTTAAATTTTCAGAAATTTTGAACTCATTCAAAAGAAGAAGAAGAAGAAGAAGAAAAAGAAGAAGAAGAAGAAGAAGAAGAAGAAGAAGAAGAGATTGTTTTTCAACTCAAAATCACGTCTTTACCTGAGAAAAAATTCAGGTATTTATAGTCATCAAGGTGTTGCTTCATGAAGAGAAGCAATGTTTCATAAAGGTGCACCCCTTCATAAAGGTGCAACTATTTGGAAAAGGTACAACTCTCCAGATAAGTGACAACCCATTGAAAAGGTCATAACCATTCAAATCGAAAAGGTTTCTACTCAAAGTGCATTCTTTCTCTTGTGTGTTTCCAAAAAAAAAAAACACTTATTCAATTCATTCACACCTCTTACAAACCTAACAATTTTCACATGGAAAAGAATCCTATTATTGTAGACTTTAATATTAGGATAAAGCATTTGCTTGGCAGTACCTTTTTCACCAAACAAAGAGGACCCAAGAGCACCCTCTATCCTTTCATCTCTCCTCGAGACTGTACTGTCCTTACTAACTCTCTCTAACTTGCATAAATTTCATCATTATAGGAGTTAGTTACTCTTTTTTCTCATTTGTCGCTATAGGATTTAATTACACTCTTTCTTATTTCTCATAACTTTATAATATTACATGAAATTCTTTAAAAAAAAAATCAAATACATTACCTTGTGTAATACATCTGAGAACAATGGAGAGAAAGATCTGAGAAGATAAAAATAAAAATGTGATGTATGATATAATGGAGAGAGAAATATTAAAATATAAAATGAGATGTAATTAAATAAAAGATATGAAATATTATGTCGGTGTGGAAAGATTATTAATGTTGTGATATAAGTTTTCCTTCTTTTTAATTTTTTTTAATCATTTCCATGCACTCGGGTAAATGAAATTAATTGAAGCTATAATTAAAAGTTTACCCGAGTGCATGGAAATTTTTTTTAATCATTTCCATGCACTTGGGTAAATGACTAATTGTATGTTAATATATCTTCATGATACATTACTAATTGTATCTGCTATCATTTTACAACGTTATGCGATGCCATTTAAAAGTATCAATAGCTTAATTAAGTAATGATACATAAGTTAATTTCACCCATCATGTGGCACGAACCAGATTTATTCATAATATATGTCAATCTCACACACAATATATCTGTGAACCAGGTACATTACATCAATAACAGAACATTGTAGTAATGATACACAATATCTATGATACATAAGTTAATCTCACCTCACAATGTATCACGAGCTAAATACATAAATATCTATATATTAGGACCTTAATCTTAGTCAGATACGTCACTATTGTACCTTGTTTATGGGGTGGCCATCTGTGTCGTCATTTTTTTGATAGACTCAACTTAAAACTATGAACACAAACTAACCTCTGTAAAAACTGAAATGGAGATTGTAAATTGTTGTAACTTTAGATACATAACTGTAGAGTCAAAAGAAACTGATAAGACCCTATCTTTCTTCTACAACACCACCACTCCGCCATTAATGGCAAATACCTCATAAACACTGTGACACTCTTCTTCATCTCCATTGTTTTTTTCTTAGTAACAATTTCATTTCGTGAAAAACCGTTGTCGTTTTCAATTTTGTTTAGAAAAATAAGGAATGTAATGTAAAGTAAAAAATTATCAATAAACCAAACTTTAGAGTTAAAACAACTCGAACAAAATTTCAAATTTTTGGAGTTTCAACTCGACAAAAATTCAATTAGACGACGAAAAAAACACAATTTCTCCTTTAATAGAACAAATTAAGATGAAGTGGAAAGGGAAGGGGGTAACCGACAAAGAATCAAATATATCTACTAACTAGCAGATATTTGGGCGAGAAATTAGGAGCAACCGAAAAAGGGGTAGGTATCCAATCCTTTTAGAGAAAGTAGGGTTTTAAACAATTATTTAAAAGATTTGAAATTTTAAGTAATTATGATAAATTAAGATATGGTATTAAAGGGCTGAAATTTGAAGTAATTATGATAAGTTAAGGTGTGGCATTGTGTAATTTATCCAAAAAGAAACTCCCTCTTTGACAACTAACTGCCCGAAACAAACATATTTACATCATGATGTTCTTTCTTCAATAGTCTATCGTAAATAGTTTCCAAATTTTATAGTGTTGGGAGTTGAATCCTAGATGTAGAAATAGACCCTTTCCATCAAAAGAAGATAGATTATCGGATACACACGTTAATTAACCAAATTAGTAGCTCTCTTCTCTCCTGCCCGACTTTTTGCGATGAAAAATAAGATAATTCACATACATAATACAGCGCATATCACATACAAGAACCGGTTTCTATGACGATAGGAAGTGTGATGCCTGCTTTCATAAGACAACAAAATTGGTAAGGATGAGCAGTAGAAATAAATATCTTACCATCGATCTCACTATGTTGAGCCATAATAACAAGCAATTCTAATGACTTGAGTTGCATCCAAAATATCTTCCAGGTGTTAATCTATTCCTCCTACATATGAACATTCTGCTAACTGGCCATAACATGCCAAATAGATATAAGAGCCCTGTATTAGAGATTAAACAGATATCTAAGATCTTCTACAGTTAGTCGACTAGCTGTCCCTCCACTTTGATCTTCACCAAAAGCAGATGCAACCATATTCCTCTTGTCCTCCTGAAATTATAAGTCTAAAAGATTTAAAACGATGAATACCACACAAGATAAGTGAGTGCATGTAAACTGCATAAGAGGGGCTTTAGAGACGATAGTCTTCCAAATAATCTAAATCATCAGTCACCATTCGGTCTTTCAACAGTGTCTGGAAGTGTTGGTTTCTAAAATGGGAAGAAAAATCAAATTACATAAGAAAACAAGAGACAATGGTTGGTGGTAAATACAAGGACAATAATAACACAGGAAAAAAAAGACGGGATTTGGGAAGGTAGAACAGAATCAGACAAACTTAATGCAATTCCTTTCTTTTTTTTTTTTTTTGAGAACAAGCTTTATGCAATTCTTGAATGACGCGGTTCAACTAAAACCAAAAAAAAAAATGTGGGCTTCAACATATACACCGACAGGGTATGAAGTGAGAGGTAAACCTGCAGAGCTATAATTCGATCTTCAACAGTGTCTTTGACAGTTAAACGAGACACGGTGACTGCACGAGTTTGTCCTATTCTGTGAGCTCGGTCAATAGCCTGATCTTCAGTGGTTGGATTCCACCAAAGGTCCAGAAGAATTACATGAGAAGCTGCCACCATATTTAGGCCAAGATTTCCAGCTTTTAGTGACATCAGCATGACAGTCACCTACAAAAGAACATATTCTTGAATTCCAAAACACAATAAGGTCCAAGAAAAAGAAACAGTTAGATGGGAAGATCCAGAGTATGCAATTAAAAACTTCACGCACTACCCTACGTCAGTGGTACCAATATAGTGCTAAAGGAATGATGAAATAAAGTTTTTAGTCCACCACACTCGGTTAGGTGTTTCATGAAGCCAGAGAGTAATACTAACCTAAATTTAGTGAGCATGGTGCTAGAAAAAGGTTCTCCTTGTCAGTATAAAGAGTGCTTATCGGAAAAGTTCATTTGAACTCTTAAGAGTGAATTTGCATTTTGAACTCTTAAGAATGAATTTGCATGCATAACAAGCTATTGCAGGGAAAAAAATATAAACGTAATTTCCTGAAGAAGGAACATATGTACGGACAATTTAGAGGTGGGCATATAACCAAAAAATTATTGAACCAAAAAAATTATTTTTGGTTTTTCAGTTTACTCAGTCCATTCACTATTTAACTTTTTTTCTAACTTTGGTTGTCAGTTTCAATGATTCGGTATTTGAGATTTTGGTAAACTGAAAACCGAAGTTCTAATATTCAGTTCTGAGCCCCTTTAGGTGGTTATGTTATTGCCCCAATATTTGAAGCCCAAACCTCTCCACCAAAAAAGGTACAACACCCAAGGCCAGTAGGACTTCTTCAGTTCACCAATTCCAGCTTTCCGCCATTGCTGACTTGCTCACAGTTGTGTTGCCTTGCATCACCGGTCACTGCTGCTGGCTGCCACATCCATCACCCTCGTCGTCACCGATTACCTTCATCCTCTGCTCGTTCAAGCCTCCACTTTTGTGCTGCTGTGGACTGTGATTCACTTGCAAGCTGCTGTCCTCCACTCTGAGCCTACTCTTTCACCTCAGTGAAGATGTATGCTAGTCTTACGCCTTGTATATTTGAAAAATGATGTATGCTAGTCTTACGCCTTGTAGATTTGAATTTGAAAAATGTACGAAGAAGGCAGCATCAGTATCCAGTGCGCTTGACGAGATCTCCTTCTTTAATAGCAGTATTACTACCAAAGAAAACTGAACTATTCTGATTCTCCACACTTTTGTCTGTTAATGTTTGTTAAACTGAATTTTTACATAAAAAAGTCAGAAATGGGAGTCAAACCAAAAACTGAACTAATAACTTGTAACAATCCAAATCCTACGATTCGTATATTTGAAAAATGTACGAAGAAGGCAGCATCAGTATTCAGTGCACTTGACAAGATCTCTTCTTTAATAGCAGTATCGCTACCAAAGACAACTGATCTTTTCTGATTCTCCACACTTTTTGTCTGTTAATGTTGTTGAACTGAATTTTTAGATATAGAAGTCAGAAATGGAGTCAAAACCGAAAAACTGAACCGATAACTCGTAACAATCCAATTCCTTTGTTAGAATAGGTGAAGGAACAAGAATAGCATATAGAATTCTACTTGGAAAAGAATTGTAATGTAGTATCCAACTAGAAAAAGGATTGGAATGTATTGTCTATAAATAAGGTCCCAGCGTAATGATGTAGATACACAATTAAATAACATTTTTCTCTTATGTTTCTCACATGGTATCAGAGCCCCGACGATCTTGGTAGAGAATACAAAAGAACATGCTTCCGCAGCCAGCGGGCGATTATAACTCATATAGCTACTAGCCGCCCGTGTCCACTGATTATTTTAGCAAAAGTTGGGTTAATAATAATATACGCATGAAAAACAATCATGCTGAGGACTAATTTGAGAAACATTCGGGACAAAGCAAGTAGTAATCCTGCTTCTTTCTGGTGGCTTCTCATATCTGATTTGCATAGCACCGTGCATCTTTCCTGTGACTACTTTCTCCTATCTAATTTGTGTAGTACCGTGCATCTTTCCGGTGACTACGTTTTCATATCTGATTTGCATAGCACCATGCTCTTTCCGTTGACTAATTTCTCATACTTGATTTTCGTAGCACCGTGCATCTTTTTGATGACTACTTTTTCATATCTGATTAATGTATCAACGTCCATCTTTCCAAACTACTCTCTCATATCTAAGTTGCATAGCATCAGACGTCTTTTCGGTGACTCCTCACATATGATTTGCATAGTGCTGTGCATCTCTTCGATGACTCCTCAAATCTGATTTACGTAGTGCCATGCGTCTCTCCGGTGACCCTTGAATATGATTTACAGAGTTTCACTTTTCGTCAGTGTGCGAAACCCACCACCACTAAGAGGTCTAGTGTCTACCTACGTCCAAACCCCAACCAACGACATTGTGAATCGACTTCCCATGCACCTCCACGAGTCGCCCGGTAGATCGTCACCTCCAGCGAGATCCGGTTACACACCGATGCGTGAGCCTATTTCGGTTAGTTTTTTGACAACTTTCTTGTTCAAGATTTACTCTAATGATTCCAAGGCAACCCATATATTTTGTACTAGTTTCCAGCAATTTTCCAGAAATAAATCAACTTTCCATGGAAGTTTACTAATTTTCCAACCACTTCTTCAGTTTGTTCCTTTTCAACTGAGGTCGCCCAGACGTCCCAAGCAGTCCTCACCAGTTTTGTTGCATATATCTTCACCAAGTTCCTTACTGGTCCTTGTATTAATTACATCTATAACTCGGTACATATGACTTGAAAGCACCAGCTTGAGGGGGAGTGTTAGAATAGTAGTAGGAAAAAGAACATCCTACTTGGAAAAGAATTGTAATACAGTGTCCTACTAGAAAAAGGATTGAAATATATTGTCTATAAATAGGTCTCAGTGTAACAATATAGATACACAATTCAATACTCCCTCCGTTTAAAAAAGAATTGACCTATTTTGACTTGGCACGGAGTTTAAAAAAATAAAAAAGATTTTTGAATCTTGTGGTCCTAAATTAAAGTTATGTCAAATGTACCAAAATGCCCTTTAATCTTGTGGTTTTAAATATATCACATGGAAAGTTGAAACTAAAGTGTTGCCAAAAAGGAAAGAGGTCAATTCTTTTTGAAACAGACTATAAAGGAAAGTAGGTCATTCTTTTTGAAACAGAGTAATATTTTTCTCCAATATTTCTCACTGCTTTTGCGTAATTGTGTGTCATTGCATGATTTAAAGCTTCACTTAGGCATATATCATGTGTTTGGACTTGTTGACATGCTCACGTTAGGACTAGAGAGACTCGAGGATGTTACGACACTATTGGAACCATGTTTGAAATAGTAGTTTTTCTGGTACCGTTACCTTCTCCACGATCGCAAGGGCAACCATCACGAACGTGAAGCACTGTTGGTACAAGGTCAATTTCCGTTTTGTTTGACACAGCACAAAAATCACATACAATGACTCAACCTTCTCTTTTACCTCACTTTTTGGCTACACTTGAAAAATTTCAGCGTATACGAAACACTCAAACAAGGAACTTTACAAGAATCTCTTCCCAACTTTTTACTAACACGTGCACAAAGAACTCAATAATTCAACCTACAAAAGAGAGGCCAAGTCGGTCGGATCTGCCTTGTGTAAAGCCTGTCAGCCTGACGGCGCCTATAAGTAGTGTTGTTGGCATTTGACCCAAGTCATTCACACATGCCACCTACCACTAATTGCAGCTGACATCCCCAATCGCTAAGAACATTTAAAATACAAGACAAAAAACACTGGCACATGGCTACAAACAGGTAGAGGCAAGAAAATTGCATAACTGATCCCATGTATGGCACATTGATAGGCTGTGTGTATGTTATTCACAGATGATATTATTCCCTTACCTGATCCATCATTTTGACATTCGATGGATTCACAGCACATAGTTTACTTGTATCAATAGAATTTGATTTAATTTTAGTAAGCAAATAAACAGCAGTAAATTCCCCTTTTTGACTTAAAGCATCCACCACTTGTTTTTATCTTTTTAGCTTATGTACCCACACAGTCATATTCGGCCAAGAACTTTTGCCACTGGCTTGTTTCGAACTCAACTTCTACTAAGTCTTGAAGTATGTATTGACCATGTTGTCTGTCCAGACTACAAACTTTGTTCCGGGTAGATAACGTCTCCAAACTTGAAGATAATGAATCACTGCAACCATTTCCTTTGCATGAGCAGAATAATGTTGCTCTGCACCATTCAATTTTCTGCTTTCAAAAGCAACTGAATTATCCTCCTGGACCAGCACACGACCAGCATCATAATTTGAATCATCTGGTACTTCAATTCGAAAGGCAAATCAGAGTTATGAAGCATTCGATACTTCAATTCAAAAGGCAAATCAGAGTTATGAAGCATTCAGAAGCAATGACATTCTTCAATGCATTGAACACCTTTTCACCTGAATCTCATCAAGTCCCCTTCACGCTCTTCCTCAACAAATCTATTGGAGAGGCTTGTTTTGAATATCAGACAATGAATTTCCGACCGTAATTTGCCAAACCAAAAAAATGATATTAATTCCTTTACCCTGCTTAGAGCCAACCATTCCATTATAGCATGCGCCTTTTTTGGGATCATGCGCACTTATTTTTCACTAACCAACTGCCTGAGGAACTTTTCATCTCAGCTCGCAAATTCACATTTATCCATCTTGACATCGAGTTGCAACTCTCTAAATTTGTCCAGCATCTTCCTCATCAAATGGAACAAATGTTCGTCAATAACTCCAATCATTTTCATTAACAGAAGCAGAATCAAAAAGCTCTGAGGCATGAAAACCGAGATACTTTCTCTCCTACTTCCTAGGAGAGTAGAGTTCCTTCCTTTTCACACAACTCCATCATCACCTTACGTGATAATTAATCCATAACCTTTTATTTCTTATTAACTTCCGAATCATGGAAAGCAACATAATTTTCTTTGCATTGGGCTTCAAATCTTTTGACATCTCGAGGAATGTTTCACGGGCAGGAACATGGTATGATTGGACGGAGCATGGGAGAAATGTGATGAGCAGATCGGCATTCAGTCAGGAAACCATGGAATGGATCTGTAATATTCTCAAGGAAGCCTCAAAAGACAAAGGAAACACTGTGTGTAGATGGAAACACCAAGAACTTTCTTCTCAGTTTTTTTGCGCAAAGAATTTCAACAGCAAGGGGAGATATATAAGTATCATAAATGCTAAAGGGAGGAATAGAGCTGTACTGATCATTCCTGAAGTAGCATTCGATGCTGGTTGGTGGGATGTGGCCATTAAGATTGAGAGATTCATTTTCTGTAAAGCTGCAAGGAGAATTAGTGAGTGTAGGCCCATGTCGGTAGATGAGGAGATCCCCTATGCTGCATCGGTAAGAAAAAGCAAATGGATATCTAGAGAAATAGACGCAGCAATCACAGAGGAAAAGGGAGACACCATTCTTATCAAAGGGGGAAATAATTTATCACAGTCGGAACCACATGGAGGAGCATCTTTGGCTTCTTCACTGATAATGGTACTGATATTCCGACCCTGTTGGAGATTCGCAGATGGGCAAGCTTGAATTGGAAGCAAGGCCATAGTGTAAACATCTATGAAATGGGTAACCGGAACTTCCTCTTTGAGTTCGCAACCATAGAGGCTGCTGAACACGTTCTCAAGGGCAGCTGGATCTGGAAGAATCAAAGTTTGCAATTACAATGGTGGACGCCAACAGCAGGGGCTGTTCAATCTAGAACAACCATCAAACAGAAGTGGATCAGGTTGGTCGGACTGCCACTACATTTATGGTCTCATAAGGTGTTTAAGGCAGTGGGGGACCATTGCGGAGGTTGGATAAGAATCGAAGAGGAGACAGAATTGCGGAACCACCTAAAGTGGGCGAGAATCCTCGTGAAAAGTGGGAGACATCTCATCCCGAAGGAAGTAAAAATTGAATTTGAAGGAGTCAGATTTATAATTCAAATTTGGGATGAAACTTCGACAAGATTTCACGTCAGAGAAGACATGGGAACTGTCGCTTCTGATGTGAGAGGGAACTCCTCGACCCAGAGGATAACAGAAAACCATGATGGGTATTATGAGCAACCTACAACTGTCAACTCAGAAGGGCACGTGGGTCGATCAGTGGATTTTGAATTTCCTGCCCTCACACGTGGCCAGACACGTGAGCTTTCATTCATTAAGAGAAAAGGGAAAGACAGAGATTTGGGCCTTGACCCATTAGCCCAAACATGCAGTCCCTTTAATAGAGATTTGGGTCTTGACCCATTAGCCCAAACATGCAGTCCCTTTAATGAACTATTATTTCCCTCTCTGATAAATCCCTTGGACCCCTTCATAGCTGAGATAGAGGCAATAAGCACTGCAAAGTTGAAAGGCGACTTTGACCATGCTTCATTGGAAGCTCATGCTCTGGTAGAAACTCTAGTTCTTGAAAAGAAAGGACATCAACATACAACACCGACACAGGAAGACGTAAGGGAGGAGAGGGTGATAAATCTGGCAATGGGAAAGAAGGAAAACAACAACAAATAGTTACTTTGGGGGATCCGACTCCCATCAATTGTGATGTTTCGGAATGCAATATAGAAGCAGTAGGGAAAGCAAATCAATGGGTGCAAGAGAATATTTTAAGACTTAGACAACAATTTGGTTTAGCTTTTGAAGGGTGTGAAGAGAAAGCTCTAGCTTTTCTATTAAAGATTGATCAAAAGAGGGAAATAGAGGGTTTTACATGCTCAGCAGTTACAGCAAGTGCAGACAAACAGCTAGTCCCAAAGGAGATCAGAAATTTGTTTTTTGATGTCAAGTTTAAGGATGGAGAGCCTAGGAGTGATTCTAGGAGCAAGGGGAGAAATTCAACCACTCAATTACAATGAATTTAAAAATTATCTCGTGGAATGTTAGGGGTTTAAACAGGGAGAATAAAAGAAAGCCAGTGAAAAGTAGAATCCCGCAAGAGGGGGCAGACATTATTGTTTTAGTGGAGACTAAGCTAGATGGGGCAATGGGGGAGTATGTACAACAACTGGAAGGAAATAGGTGGATGGGATGAATTTGGTTGGAAGCAATGGGTAATAAGGGGAGAATTCTAGTGATGTGAGACAAAAGATCTTGGAAGGGGAGTTAGTGGATTTATGGGAACCAAACAATCACTTGCAAACTGTGCGGAATCAACCAAGATGTAAATTGGTTTATCACAGCAGTTTATGCAGCAGGTGATAGACATGAAAGGAGGGAGCTGTGGGAAGAATTGGGAGCAATGAGAAGCTTATGTGAAGGGCCTTGGGTACATTGTGGAGATTTCAACACTACTAGGTTCCCTTCCGAGAAAACAAACTGTTTTAGACTGTCCGGGGCCATGATAGACTTTTCGAGTTGTATCAGTGACCTTGAACAGATTGACCCCCCATTATTTGGAGAAAATACACTTGGAGAGGAGGTGCTAATCTCAGGAATGCCTCCAGAATCGATAGATTTTTGTACTCTTTCCCATGGGATGAAATGTTCAATCAAATTAGGCAATGCACCCTGCCTAGTTTAGGTTCTGATCACAATCCCATTATATTGACATGTGGGGATGAGGCCTTCAGGAGATCTTATTTCAATTTTGGAAAGTGGTGGCTCAATGTGGAAGGTTTTACAGACAAAGTGCAGGATTGGTGCCTGATTATAAATTAGCTACTAAGCTAAGTTTGTTAAAACTAAAACTTGAGGAGTGGAGCAAAGAAAATAGGGTTAATTGGAAGGAAAGAAAGGAGCAAATTATGAATCAGATAGGGAACATGGAAGCTGCTCAAGAAACCAGGCCACTTACTGATGATGAACAACTGTTCAAGGCACACCTGGCCAAGGAGTATGAGGATGTGACAAGGAATGAAGAAATCTTTTGGAGGCAAAGGTCCAGAATACAGTGGATCCAGAATGTTGACAAAAATACGAAGTACTTTCATAGAATGGCAACTGCTCACAAGAGAATAAATACCATACTCTAGAAATATCTTCCGAGACGGTGGAAATCAGGAACACCTTTGTGGGTTTTTACTAGCAGCTTTACAAAGAGTCAGAAAAATGGAGACCCTCTCTAACTTTACTTTGACTTTACTTGATGTACAGGGCATCAATGAGGAAGAGAAAACTTGGTTATCTAGAGAATTCAGTGAAGAAGAGGTATTGGAGGGGATAAGAAGGTGTGCCAACGATAAAGCACCCGAGCCTGATGGATACACAATGGTTTTCTTCCAAGCCTTTTGGGAAACTACAAACAAAGATGTGATGCAGATCTTGCACCACTTTCACTCCCATCAGAAGTTTGAAAAGAGTTTCAATGCCACTTTTGTGGCATTAATACCAAAGAAAGTGGGGGAAAATGACCTCAGGGATTTTAGATCACTCAGCCTCATCACATGAGTTTATAAAATCATTGCCAAAGTGCTAGCAGAAAGATTGAAGAGAGTGATAGATAGACTAATCAACAAACACCAAATGGCCTTCATCAAAGGGAGATAGATAATGGATGCGGCATTAATTGCTAGTGAATGCATTGATACTAGAATTAAAGGAGATGTGCCAGGGGTAATATGCAAGCTAGATATTAAAAAAGCCTATGACCACCTAAATTGGAATGGAATTTTCTGATCAACACTTAAAGACAAATGGGCTTTGACACTAGGTGGCTTAAGTGGATTGAATTTTGCATTAAAACCACCAGGTTCTCCATTCTTGTAAATGGAGAACCTGCAGGTTTTTTTCCTGTGGAGAGAGGACTGAGGCAAAGGGATCCTTTGTCCCCTTTCGTGTTTATCATTGCTATGGAAGGTTCGGATAGCTTAATGAGGAGAGCTTCTCTGAATAGATGGATCAGGGGTTTTAGCATCTGAAATAAGGCCAATGAGGTACTGGAGATGACTCATATATTGTATGCAGATGACACGATAATTTTTTGTGAAGTAGAGCAAAAATAAATATCCTATATCAGAGTAAATCTGGTAAGTTTTGAAGCATGCTCAGGGCTAAAAGTGAACGGGAGAAAGAGCAACATTTTCCCTATCAAAGAAGTTCAACAAATTCAGAAATGTAAGATTGAGAAACTGCTTACAATTTATCTAGCAATGCCATTGGGTGCCAAACACAAAGCAGTTAACATTTGGGATGGTATTCTAGAAAAAACGAAGAAAAAAATGGCAATCTGGAAATCTCAATATCTTTCTTTGGGTGGAAGGGTAACACTAATAAATGTTGTCCTAGATTCACTGCCAACTTATGTGATGTCACTTTTCCCTATTCCCAGCAAAGTAGTCAAAGCTCTAGATACTTTGAGGAGGAATTTCCTTTGGCAAGGCAACAAGATTGAGAAGAGCTTTAACTTAGTCGAATGGGTGGCGGGCAGAGTAAAAAATATGGGGGGTTGGGAGTAAGAAACCTAAAGCTTCACAACAATATCTTACTAACCAAGTGGTTATGGAGATACAACCAAGAAGAGCAGACACTGTGGAAGGAGGTTATTCAACACAAGTATGGTCAAGCTGGACAATGGTGCTCAGAAGAAGCACCAGGTACTAAAGGTGTTGGTGTATGGAGGACCATAAGAAATTTGTGGTTGGCTTTCAAAGACAATGTAAGGATAAAAGTTGGCAGGGGAGATAAGACTTTGTTTTGGAAAGAATATTGGTGTGGTCAAGGGTCACTGAACAATTTGTTCCCTGGACTATTTTCCATCTGAATCCTAACAGCAAAATTCAAGATGTTTGGAATCCTCAGGGATGGAATTTGCTCTTTAGGAGGCTACTTAATGATTGGGAGACAGAGTGGGTGGCAAAGATGCTAGCCTTGATTGTAGACTTCCCTGGCACCAACCAGGAAACAGATGCTCTACTGTGGAGACACCATTCTGATGGCCAGTGTTTAGTAAATAGATTATATAGAAAGGAGCTAATCACAGTTGCAGGCAGAAAATCAGGGCCATGGAATGCAATCTGGAAAAGTGTTGCCCCCACCAAGGTGAAGTGTTTCACTTGGTTGCCAAAACATACAGCAGATCTGTTAAGTTGTTGGATAAGAAGAGGAGGTAGCAAGAGTCAGAAAAGATGGTGGAGGACAGTACCAGTTTGCATATGGTGGGTTATCTGGAAGGAAAGAAATCAAAGAATCTATGAAGGAAAGGAATGCTCAATAGGGAAGATTAAGTGGAAAGTAATAACTACTCTAGGTTTTTAGTGTAAAGAAAAAAACATAGATGAGGAGATCCAATTAGTGGACTTCATAGGAGCTCTGTAATTGTCGTTGCTTTCAATTTTCTGTAAATAAAACTTTTGGAGGTGGCCAGCATAGCCCTTAATGCTAAGGAATACAAAGTTACTAGTTTCAAAAAAATGTGCGTCAAGTGACCGGCTATAGATAACTATATCGTTTAAATAAACAATAAAGTCAACCAGGTACTCATAAAGAACATTATTTATTAAGTCGTAGAAAGCAGTGAGGGCATTATTAGCCCAAACGGCATGAAGGGCTATGAGGAGGGGAAAAGGACGTGGGACATTTGCTTTGATTTCTACTATTGCTTAGGGCTTGAAGAGGGTTGAGGAAAATAACCTAGCTGCACTCATGGAAGTCAAGCATGTGTGGTTGATGTCCCAGATTGTGTTGCAATATTGCTAAAGGATGTAATGCTGCAAGGCAATGTCAGTATGTTGCGCACATGAAAGCGATAATGCGGTTTCCTTGTCTTCTAGTTGTTTGTATCCATGTGGCATCTTGTACTTTTAATAGGCATAACACATAAACATACACTAGAACTTATCCTTAGCTAGCAAGTAAGCATTCCCACTTTGAGACTGCACGTCTATACATCTCAACTTGGTCTCCATTGGCAACTTAACATTCTAACTCATCCCTGTTGTGTTTCATCGACACACTGATGTGACACAAAAATCTTAGAGGTGTCTAGATGATCATTTTGTAAGTTGGGAGTATAATCACCCACAGGTTGAGGTCTGTAGATGTGGACTCTCAAAGTTGGAGTTCATACTTGCTGCCTGAGGCTAAGTATGAGTGTGTTTACGTATTATGCCTTTTTAATACATTTGAATATTCCCAACGATTGGGGATGCCAACTACAATGAGGGATAGGTGGCACATGTGGCTGACTTAGGTCAAGGGTCAATGACACTATTTATATAAGCATTAACATGTTTTTCACAAGGCAGATTTAGTAGACCTGGCTTATATTTTTGTATGTTGAATTGTTGTGTTCTTTGTGCACGAGTAAATACAAATGGTAAGAGATTCCATTGAAGTGTTGTGTGTGTTTCCTACGCTTAAATATGCAAAGTTTGAGCTAAAACCTGAGGTAAAAGAAAAGGTTGAGTCAAATGAAAGAATACAATATGACTGTTGTGTAGTGTCAAATGAAACGAAAATTGACCCTATAGGTGCATAGCTTAACGCGAGGCAAGCCTGGTCAAGTAAAACCTTATTCGTGATCGCGATTGACACTGGCACAATCACATAAGGTAACATTAGCTTCACAAATGCTATAGGGGCCTCAAACGCAACGAAGGCGTTATATCCTATAAAAGAAGAATTCAAAATCTCAACATTTTAACTCTTGAACTTGGGATTTTGGGAGATAAGCTCTCGGATTTAGATCAAGAAAAGGAGTTTCAACCCCCGACTCTAATGATTCATTATACCAACCTACTGTTTGTGTTGATTTTATTAAATTTCAACCATGGAATCATGATAATCAAGAGGCTAAAATTATGGATTTTAGACGTAACCTAGAAATAGAAAACCATTGATTTAACCTAGAAATTTTGATTATTAAAATGGCTAATAGCTTATGGGTAGTAAGCAATGCTTTGGATGGCGAAAGGCGACAAGGCTCTGCCTTGCCGCACGGTCACCTTTTGGAAGTGCGGCGACAATTATAGTAGAAACTAAGATGAAGAAGAGAATGAATTGAAGATTTACTGGTTAAATAAAGTGCAAGGATCTTAAACACTGCATTAACCAATAAGTATGTACGTATGGAGCGGACAAATCTTCAGATACAAATTAATAATATTGCTTCTCTGTTAATGAATTCTGCAGATACATATATTTATACTAAACATAAAGATAACACCAGGACAGATGGTTACTGCTGTAGTTAACTGCTAATAACTTCTATAGATAACTACTTATATATTTTATCCGATCCAAAACTAACTAAGATTATCTCCACTTGCTTGTCTGGATTTTCTTCTAGAGTAGGTCCCGTAAAGGAGCAGTCGTATCAAATTACTTCCAAAAAATTAAAATATTTTGGAATCACTCACAAGCACCTCTCAATAGTAGCAGTCAAAGCAAAATGGAAATAAAAGCCCTAAAATTACTTGTTATCCTTAAAATCCTATTTTTTTCCTATTTTTTTTTTTTAAAAAGGCGTTGCCTTTAACGCGTTGCCTCATCACCATTATCGCCTTGGCATCGCCTTTCGCAGGTCGCATCGCCATGGAGGCATATGGCGACACTACCTCACCTCGCCTCATTATTCGCCATTGGCAACATGGTGCTCGCCATTGATAACACTGGTAGTACATCAATCAATTTGGAAAGTTGACCCGAGGTGTAGGTTTGAGTTGACCAGGAGTTGATTTTGACCCTGAGGCATCCTAAATTTGTGAGATCGATTTCTCTACACAAACTCGGTCCCCTTATTGATGATTTTGAATATATTGAGGAAGTCAAAGTTCGTTTTAGGGGATTTCAGCATTTCAAGTAAGGTTTGGCTACTGGATTCCAAACAAGTGAAGCTTTAACTTCTAGTTTTCTTGCTTTTCCTCAAAAACATGTGTGTGTCGCATGTGTGCATTTAAATCATCTAGGTTGTGTGAGTGAGCAACCATGAGCTGAGACGACTAGTTTCAAGTATCTATAATCGGTTGAGGGGTCCCATGGCATGTTATCACATGATTTCATACTTTTTTTACTAAGTGCGCGTGATTTGATACTTCCGACAGATTCAATGAGTTATGGTGACATTGCTTAGTTGTTTAGCGTGTGTTGTTACTCCAATAGAGTAATGTGATAATTGAGCCTCAACCTCTTGAGATACCTATTAGCTATTAGCTATTTAGCATACGCCATACGTTGTCACTATGACAAGGGGTTGAGCTTGAGTGAGTAATCATTGCACCGTAGGGGATTGAGCTTGAGTGAGCACATTCATGGCAACGTAGTCGGGCTGAGCTGGGTTAGTATACCCTTGTCCCCGTAGATGGGCCTGGGTATTGATGAATTTCACACCATCATAGCCAAGTAGATTTTTTCAAAGTTTACTTTCTTTATATATACTCAGCATATAAGTTCAGTTGCTATACTCGCATGTTATTTCAATACCTCTATTGCATTTATTACGTTGTATGCTACTGTCCTCTACTATCAATTTTTAAAGGCTTACCCTAGGGGTAGACTGGAAAGGCAAGTCAATGATCTTGTTGGGTCTTTTAGACTCACAATTGTTGAGTGTGTGTAGGTCAACACGAGGGTGATACGATTGAAGAGTAGTGGCTCCAGTTATACTCCAGTTTTCAGTCGGTAGAGATGAGCCACCATAAGTCCATGGAGACAACTTTTATTATAACAAACTTTAGTACATTTCTATTTCGAGTTGTCTCATATTCTGGATTCAAATTTAGTAGCTCCATGACTTAAGTTTATTTTGGGTTGTATGGGCAGATTCTGTTGTCATGTATTTATGCTTCTGCACTTATTATTTATAGTTCTATAATTCTATTAGTAGTTATTTCTTCTTTATTCTTCAATATCCGCATGTCTTAGCTTAGAGGGTTCACTGCCGGCTCGTCAGGTGTTCTCTCATTTCCTAGGTGCTCGTGACATAACCGACCGAGTCAAACATTGAAAACCAAGGAAAACTAGAACCTGAACTAAATTTTAGGAAAACCAAACCAATGCTCACCCCTAAGTGAAAACCTGAATGGTATATGGTAGTATTATTATCTAGTGATGAACATATTCAAGGTTAAATTATATCTTATCATCAAATAGTAATCCTATAGCCCTATACCAATTTTGGTAAACTATCTTTGTTGAGCTATGAAGAAGGTACTCCTTGGTAAGTATAAAGAGAATTTATGACTGAACTAAATTAAAAGTTTACAAGATATGCAAGCATGACAATGGCATACCTATGCACAATTTTGGTGAAACAACTACAGGTAATATCCTGCTTAATGAGGTATATCGTAATACAATTACCAAGTAGTATCGCAAAGATTCATAACATGAACTATAGCTGTATCCGTATTTGGAAACACCACCTCTTGTGCTTCCACTTAACCCCCAAAGGACAACCAAATATGGAATGGCAAAAAGTGGAGCAGAAACTTTCAACATACAACAGTGGAGGAGAGCTTCAGCACTGAGCAAAATGTAACGGTAAGTTCTCCATACCAAACACACTAAAGTTGTAAAACAGCCCATGCTTAATGAATTTATGGTTTTGAATGCAAGTACGAAAAATCTCAATACCTTATAGTTCGCTAAAACAATATATGTAGTGTAATTCCACAAGTGAGGTTTGGGGACGGTAGGGTGTACGCAGACCTTGCTGTGAGGTAGAGAAGCTGTTTCCATAGTTAACTAGGAAAAAAGACATTTGCATTGGTGGCTGATCATTTTGGGAAGGTGTGAACGGGGGATCACAAGGGATATTAGTTATAGGAGGGTTTGGGAAATAAGAACCATGTAGGATATTACTTTCAGGACAGCCACAAATTAATATAAATGGGAAGAGGTCGAGGATCAACTTTTTGGACAAACAGATGAGATTCCTCATAGAAAAACATATCAACACGTAGGAGGGAGAGATGAAGATAATGATATAGAGGAATAAAGGGTGAAATCTTTCAAGGTTAGCTCCCTTTTGATGGCGTTACTAGTAGGGGAGTTGAGAGAAGCATATTTGAAATACCAAGGCATCAGAGAAAGTGCCTTTAAGAAAATATGAAAAAAATAAGAAAAGAAGAACCTAATGTGAAGTGTAGATGTAATCTGATAGGCAGATGATCTCAGAAAGCGAAAATATTTTGTGAGTTAATGTTGGTTCTGCGTGTGCTAGGAGTTTGGAAATAGATCACCTTCTATTGCTTTGCTGCTTTCAAAGCTAAGTATGGACCATGAACACAGAACAAAGTTTGTCCGAGTTAGAGGGTTCAGATAATTGACAGGCGAAGTAAAGCAACTTGGACTCTTGGAGGACCAGACCACTTTGACTTTTAACATGTTTGGATGGAAATAAAGAGGAGCGTGTTTAATAATAGTTACACGATGTTAGGAGTATTACACATTCTCACTTCATCTATTTTTTCATGCTGCAAAGAAGATGACTCCCTTTTGTATTGAGGACTGGGACAATTTGATAGGAGATAGGTTGCAAACTAAATCCATAATGTACATTTTTTCCATACACCGCCTTGGACTGATATTAATGAAATTATTGATTTATCAAAAGAGAAAATAGCTCTACCTCCCCAAGGTAGTGGTAAGGTCTGCGTACACTTAACCCTCCACGACCTCACTTGTGGGATTTCACTGGGTATGTTGTTGATGTTGTATCAGCATAGAAAACAGTGGGCATTTTGAAATATCTAAGAGATTACTGCACAATAAGCATAAGAATTTGCCAACCTCAGGATTTGTGTTGAACTCTTTGACAGCTCTGTCTCTAGCAGCAAGCGACATCGTACCATCAAGCCTCTCATACCGAAAACCCGACTGGTTCAAAGCACGCTCAACCAAGTTTAACATGCCTGTCCACTGAGAGAAGACAATGGCCTTTATCGGCCCCTTGGATTGCAATTCTGAATCTCCACGGGAATTTGATGAATCGCCATTGCATTGCACCAAGATATCTGCTTCTAAACAGGGATCCTTTGTCTTACAACATGACTCAAGAATTTCAATAGCAGTTCTTATTTTAGAAGAACTGTACTCATTTTCCATGATGGATTTCTCATCAAATTCAGACAAGCCAGAAGGATCACCATTTACATCATCTGATACACATTTTTTAAGGGTAGCTTTAGAATAAACAGACTCAGGACCAAGTTGTTCTCTGCATCCAGGTGTAGGACATGTATTATGTTCCCCAGTTAAATAATCTGATACACATTGATTGCAGAATACGTGTCCGCACATGGTAACAACAGCATCTTCAGGCACATCCTGTTGGAGTAATACAGTAGACATCAAACCAGTATGTAGTATGTACAATATGACAGTTGTACCACGACAAAGACCATCATAACTATACAACTAAATAATAAAAATAACTGGCACACAAGAAATATGCTACTAGAGAGTGCACTTAAGAGTGACTTTCAACTGAACCAAATCAATCTAGATGCACATAAGGTATTATTCTTAACCTTTAGATTTGCTCAGATTTTTCTTTTACAAGGGAGAACAGCAATTTTGACTTCACATGTTCGGATGGATAGCAATTTATAGCTTATTCAGGGAAATGACAGCTCACTGCATTTTACCTGCCTGTGAACTTCTATATACACCATTGCTTTGCAATCATTAGTTGTATCTTCGAAGTTTTAAGGTACTTAGTTACAGTATTTAGTTGTATCTTTGAACTTCCATAGACTCTTGAACGAAGAGGGGGAAAAGAGCACTGTGCTGCGGGACTTGGAGCATTCTGCGAGGCATGTTATTGTAGGCGTATAAAGGTTGATGAGGTTAAGGCTGCTATTCGTAAGATGCATAGGAGTAGAGCAGCTGATGCATAGGGGTAGAGCGGCTGGGCAGATGAGATTCCAGTAGATTTTTGGAAGAGAACATGCAGGGCAGGTGCTATTGTTGTACAAGAACAAGAGTGACACTCGGAATAGCAACCAACTATAGGGGCATCAAGTTGTTAAACCAAACTACAAAAGATTTGGAGAAGGTGGTGGAGTTGAGGTTGTGGAGAATCATGACTATTTTCGAGAATCAATTCGAATTCATGCCAGAAGGCTCAACTACAGAAGCCATTCATCTCATAAAGAGACTGATGGAGCAGGGAGAGGAAGGACTTACATATGGTGTTCGACATTCTAGAAAAGGTATGACAAAGTCCTCAAGGGAGGTTTTTTTGGAGGTGCTTGGAGGTTAAAGGTGTACCTATGGTGTACATTAGGTAGATTAAGGGTATTTACGATGGAGCCAAAACTCAAGTAAGAAATGTGGAGGAGACACAGAGCACTTTCCCGTATTGATGGAGTTGTATCAAGGATCGATCCTTAGCCCGTGTTTATTTGCTATGTTGCTAGGACTCTTAAAAAATGACAGTGGGTGCCTGTCGGATTCACTAAAAGTAGTGTACTTTAGGAGAATCCGACACGAGCACGGCATCAAATGTGACGAGTCCGTGCAACTTAGTTTATTTGCCTTGGAGACGTATGTATTAAAAGGGTTACACCCACTATGCGTAGGGTCCAGGGAAGGGCTTAACCACAAGGATCTATTGTACGCAACCTCACCTTATATTGAAACGGTGATGGTGATGGATGTATTGACACGGAAGGTGAGGTGTCATGGAGTATGTTATTTGTGAATGGCATTGTATTGATCGATGAGACTCGCGAAGGAGTTAATACTAAGTTGGAGGTGTGGAGACAAACCATGGAGGCTAAAGATTTAGGTTGAGCAGGACCAAGACGAAATTACGCAAATTCAGTAAGTTGACACATGAGTCTAATGTGGTAGCGAGTGTTGATACTCAGGTCATCAGGTCACTCACCATATTAGTGTCACTTACCATATTAGTGAATGAAATGGAGGCATAAGGTTCACAGAGTGACAATTAGACCAACTATTTTATACAAGTGTTAGCCAGTCAAGAACTAAAGCACATTGTTAGCCAGTCAAGAACTCTCATATCCAGAAGATAAAAGGTGACGAAGATAAGAATGTTGCAATGGATATGCGGGTTTACTAGCTGATACAAGCACACCTAGTACAATCGCATCAAAACCATTCACGCGAAGTCAAGCCAAGGATCTCCAAGAACTCCGACCTATGTTCATGAAGAAAGAAGCTTTGGAGATGCTTGGGATGCACCAAACAAAGACATAGCGTATAGAAGGCCAAGGGAAACGGAGAGGAAGGAGATTGCGCTAAGTTGAAAAAGAACAGTGGATATGCGCCAACATAACCATTCCAGTAGCATTGTGTGGCCTGATCCTTTAATTGTGCGCCCAACACAATCAGTTATGTGACAACACGACTCCTCCACACAATCTAAAGCAGTGGGCCGCCCCATATCTTTTCAAGGTCACTTTTGGGCCTTTGTACAAGGCAAACTATAAAAAGATGTCTTAGTTATTTTTCATCCTTAGTTTTAATAAATGGAGATACTTTCTTGAAGACTAAAGTTGATAATCTAGTTGTAGTTTAATCTTGTAGCTTTGGGGGGATTCCCAAGTAGTTAATCCAGTAGTTGATAGTAGTTGATCTTTAGGTGAGTGATTAGGGGTGGATTCTCTTAATTACTTGTTAACTTTTTTTGCTTGATTAACTTAAGAGTTACCCATTTGTGAATTCATTTTTTTTTTTTTTTGAAAATGGTAACATTGTATTCCTCAGCATTAAGGGATATGCTAGCCACCAACAAAAGTATTACAAAGAAAGTAAGAGTAAAAATACTTATAGAGCTCTTATAAAGTCCACTAATTGGATCCCATCATCTATATCTTGTTTTTTACACCAAAAACCTAAAGAAGTGATAACTTTCCATTTACTATTTTCTATAGTACATTCTTTCCCTTCAAAGATTCTCCGATTTCTTTCTTTCCAAATGGTCCACCAAATGCAAGCTGGGACTGATCTCCACCATTTTTTCTGACTTTCTGCCTCCCCTCCTAATCCAGCAGCTTAGTAGATCTGTTGTGTGTTCTAGCATGATCTTTACTTACACCAAAAACCTAAGGATGTGATAACTTTCCATTTAATATTTTCTATAGTACACTCTTTCCCTTCAAAGATTCTCCGGTTTCTTTCTTTCCAAATGGTCCACCAAATGCAAGTTGGGACTGATCTCCACCATTTCTTCTGACTCTTACTGCCTTCCCTCCTAATCCAGCCGCTTAGTAGATCTGTTGTGTGTTCTGGCATGATCCAATTAATGTTGGCAATGCTAGTAAAAAGGGACCAGACCTGGGTTGTCACTTTACAGTGAAGGAAAAGGTGTTTGTTGGTCTCTAGGGCCTCTCTGCACAAAAAACATTTTGAGGCTATGTTAATGCCCCTTTTCTGCGTTGTTTCATGTGTCAAACAAGCTCTTCTAGCAACCAACCAAGTAACCAAGTGAAGCATTTCACTTTGGTTGGAGCCACACTCTTCCAGATTGCCTTCCATGGGCTAACAGATCTGTTTGCCCTTCCAAACAGCCCCTATTTATACTATCTATTTACGGAGAAACTTTCATCTTCATGATGCACCCATTTCAGTCTGTCTGATTCTAGAATTGCACCAGGTCCTCCATCTATCACCTTTAAAAGTTCTGCCACATCAACCATTTCCCAATCATTGAGAAGTAGTCTAAAAACTAGGTTCCACCCTTGGGGAGACCACATCTCCTCTGCTCTAAAATTTGGATTTGAACTTATAGAATAAAGTCTAGGGAACAAGTTCTTTAAAGTTCCTTGATCACACCACTTATCCGTCCAAAACTTTGCCTTATCTCCCCTCCCCACAAGGATCTTAGTGTTGTCTTTTAGGTCTGTCCAGAGATTTCTAATGGTCTTCCATACTCCTACTCCATAAGTGTTTGTCACCTCTCTAGTGCACCAATTATCTTCTTGCCCATAATTGTGTTTTATGATCTCTTTCCAGAAAGCTTAGTCCTCATGAACATACCTCCATAACCATTTGGTTAACAAACTCTTGTTCTATAACTTCAAGTTTCCAACTCCCAGACCCCCACTTTCCTTGCTTTGTTGAGCTACCACCCATTTTACCATATTAAAACCCTTCTCAATTTTGTTTCCTTGCCACAAGAAGTTCCTTCTCAGAGCATTCAAAGCCTTGACCACCTCACCTGGAATTGGGAATAAAGACATCACATATGTTGGCATAGAGTCTAGCACTGAATTGATCAAAGTTACTCTCCCTCCAAGGGAGGACAAATACTGGGATTTCCATATTGCTGATTTTTTCTCAAATCTTTCTATAATCCCATCCCAAATCTCTAGTGCTTTGTGCTTTGGTCCCAATGGCATTCCAAGGTAAACAGTTGGCAAATTTTCTATCTTTCACTTCAAGATGTTTGCTAGAGTTTCAATCTGCAAGACCTTCTTTATCGGAAAAATGCACTTTTTCTCCAATTTACTTTGAGACCTGAGCATGCTTCAAAAATGACCAATATTACCCTGAGATAACAAATTTGCTCCTGTTCTGCTTCACAAAAGACTACTGTATCATCAGCATACAGTAGATGAGTCACTCATCTGCCCTGTTCTTGATGCCAAACCCCCCTTATCCAATTATTTAGGGAAGCAACTCTCATTAAGCTGTCCAAACCTTCCATGGCTATTATGAATAGGAAAGGGGACAAAGGGTCCCCTTGCCTTAGCCCTCTTTCCGCCGGAAAAAAACCAGCTGGTTCTCCATTTACAAGAATGGAAAACCTAGTGGTTTTGATGCAAAAGGATATCCATTTGAGCCATCTCCATCCAAATCTCCATCCAAATCCCATCTGCCTAAAGGTGTTGATTAGAAAATCCCAGTTTAGGTGATCATAAGCCTTCTCAATATCTAATTTGCACATTACCCCAGGTATTGTTCCTCTCATTCTGGTATCAACACATTCGTTTGCTATTAGAGCAGCATCCATGATCCGCCGTCCCTTGATGAAAGCCATTTGATGTTTGTTCACTACTTTACTGGTTCCCTTGATGAAAGCCATTTGATGTTTGTTCACTACTTTACTGGTTACCTTCTTTAGTCTCTCTGCTAAAACTTTTGCAATTATTTTGTATACTCCAATAATTAAACTTATAGGTCTAAAATCCCTCAACTCATCAGCCCCTGCTTTCTTAGGAATTAATGCTACAAAGGTAGCATTGAAACTCTTCTCAAATACCTGCTGGGAGTGAAAAAGTTGTTGAACGTTTGCATCAGATCCTCTTTTATCAATTCCAAAAAAGCTTGAAAAAATGCCATAGTATAACCATCCGGACCAGGTGCCTTGTCAACTGCACATAGCCTGATCCCTTCCCTTATTTCCTCCTCTTCAAAACCCCTTGATATCCAGTCTTGTTCCTCCCTTGAGATAGATTGAGCATCCATCATGTTCAGGGAAGGTATTGAGCATCCATCATGTTCAGGGAAGGTCTCCATCTTTCAGTTTCTCTATACAAGTTTTGATAGAACTCCACAATTGAACTTTTGATTGCCACAGGATCTGAGGTCACTGCATCATTGATCTTCAACGTGTCAATAGTATTGATCCTTTTATGAGTTGTAGCTATTCTGTGAAAGAATTTGGTGTTCTTAACCCCACTCTTAATCCACTGGATCCTAGATCTTTGTCTCCGGTGAATCTCCTCATTTTTTGCAACCTCTTTATATTCCATTGCCAGATTAGCTCTCACCAGTTGTTCATCATCAGTTACAGGTATGAGCTCCTGAGTAGCCTCTAAACTGCCAATCTGCTCCATAATCTGACTTTTTCCGACTCTCCTCCAGTTACCTTTACTATTTTTGCTCCATTCTTTGAGATTTTTCTTAAGAAGATTGAGCTTAGTAGCAAGCTTAAAGTCAGGTCTGCCAACCACATTAAAAGAATCCCACCACTCCTGAACTTTGTCTTTGAACCCTTCAACATTCAACCACCAATTCTCAAATTTTAAATATGATTTTTTGAATGTATCATCCCCACAAGTCAGCACTATAAGGTTGTGATCAGACCCCAAGTTTGGTAATTTGTTTTGTCCAACTTGAGTGAACAATTCATTCCAAGGAAAAGAATAAAGGAATATCTAATCTTGAAGCATTCCTTTGATTTGCTCCTCCTCTCCCTATGTAGGACCCCCAAAATAAAGGGGGATCTATAAGTTCCAACTCATTTATGCATCTGGGAAAATCTAACATAGCTCCTAATATTCTGCTGCAATTTGTCTTCTCTGTAGGGAATCTAGTGGTATTGAAGTCCCCACAGATAACCCATGGTCCTTCACAGAAACTTCTCATGGCACCTAATTCTTCCCATAGCCCCCTTCTTTCATTTCTATCACAGGATGCATAGACTGCGGTAAGAAACCAAGTAAAATCCTGATTTATGCTAATCAGCTTACAGGTGATACATTGATTTCCATATTCCACAACCTCCCTTCCAAAATCTCTTATCCCACATCACCATTATACCTCCCTTACTTCCAATGGACTCAAGCCATACACCCCTCATCCACCCATTACCCCCTAACTGTTGTACATTATCTCTTGCTACCCTACTCAACTTCATCTCTATCAACACAATGATGTCAACCCTCTCTTGTTAAATTCTACTTCTCACTAGATCTCTTTTATTCTCCCTGTTGAGCCCCCTTACATTCCATGAAAGTATTTTCATCTTCATGGTGAATGAACAGATGAATTCCTCTTTCTACTTCTTGATTCACTCCTTGGTTCCTTTTCTTTAAATTTGACATCAAAGATCAGGTTTCTAATTTCTTTGGAGACAATTTGTTTATCAAATTTTTCAACAGTAACTTCTGTTAAGTTCACCTCCCTTTCCCTTTTCTGGTCAATTTTGAGCAGTAGAGTTTGAGCCTTTTTGTGCACCCCTCAAATGTTGCTCCAAACTCCCTGCTGAGACTTAAAATATTGTCCTGCACCCACGCATTGGCTCTCCCCTCGACTACTTCAGAACAATCTGAAGCAACAGACTGAATGGGAGTTGGGTCTCCCAACAGAGTAATTTGTTTTGAAACTTACTGCTCCCCCAATTCAATTTTTTCTTCCATAACTGGGATACGACCTCCGCATGCATCGAATTATCATCTTCCTCAATAATTAGATGTGGCTCTGTATTCATTCTCTCAGCTTTCTCCATTAAAATACAGTCTGTTAAGGAAAATAATTGCTCTTGGGCCTTATCCCAAGAGTTTAGTTCATTTAAAAAAGGTTCAGGTCCTTTCTTTACATTATTAGATATTTGGGCCAGCTGTTGGCCCAAAATAAGAGGCCCATCTTTTGAAATAAGTGGAATATGAATCTCTGAAATGTGGGGTCCCTGAACATGTGCTCCCCCATGTGACTACTTTCACCCTTTTGACCCTTGACTTCTCTGCATAAATCCTCTAGCTGCACTTCAGTTCCTTTCCTATCTTTGAACCTCAGAACCTCTGACCAGTCAGCTTCTCGAAGACCACCCTTTTCTCTTCAACCTCTGACCTCCTCTGATATGTCGCCACAGTTTCCACCCAGATGGGTAAAGGAAAAATAGTGTTCTCATCTGCAACCTCAATAGATGCCGGAATTTTGTTCGCCGGTCCTCTTACTCGAATTCTGGCCCATCGGGGATGATTCTTCAATTTCATCTATTCTTCAGTCTCAATCCAACCCCCATACCTCTCTCCTATCTTCTTCAAAATAAATTGAGACCAAAGATAGAGCAGTAACCCTAGAATTCGAATCCATAACCATTGGAAATTATGGGACTTTGGAAAAGCTCCTGCTTTTGGTGTCCACCACTGTAGATTTAGTTTGCTTCCTTGTCTCCACCATTCTCCAATCGGTACGTGTTCAGCTGCTTTCCTTGACTAGAATTCAAACAAGAATAGAGATTCGTTCATGTCATACACTTGGATTCCTTGCGATCCTTTCCAAGTCTGGTGAGCCCAACTTCTGACTTCATTTCTGGTGGGAGCATCTTTTTTGCCAGAAAGTTCCCGACCATGCATCTCCCCCGAGAGATCTTTCTCCTCCAACTGAGTTTCTGCTTTCAGAACTCCATTGTCCTCCGTTTCTTCAACAACCTCTGTCTCTCTTCGTGTCCACTTATTTTGGTGCAATATTTGTAGATAATTCCCTTTCCCCGTGTTTGCAGCTAGATCTGCCTCCCTTTTGCATTTAATTTCCATAAAGGTGGTTGTATTCCTATTAATGAATGTGTCTATTTTCGTAGCTAGTCTATCCCAACCTTCACTTAAATGTGTTCTCTGGAATGATAATAACTGCTATGTCGTTGCCTTTAACTGAAATCAATGATAAAAACCTCCCATATTGTATTTTAAGGACAGGAAAATGCTTGTGGAGAAATCTCTGACTCTCCATGACTTAAATGTCCTTTCTTTGATCCTTGATGCTTCGGAGAGTCTCCTGCAAATCCACGTCAATGCTCCCTTGCTCAGCACCATTCTCCTCATGAAATTTCTAGTACTTTCCACCCAATCGTACCATATTTCTGCTTTAGAACTTGACTCTGTGATATCGTAAGACTTCCCCCGATCGGAGATATATGCTGTTGTCCAACATAGTAGATAGGCCAAGAAAAAAGGTAATAGTGAAAAGAAAATTATTGATTGAGGATGGGGTCCGGTGGAAGAAGTCCACCGAAAAGGGATCTCTAATGTCCGGAAGGGACTTCAGAGAGATGCCTAGTGTTATAGCTGAATTCATTTGGTTTTCTATCTTGTTTGATTAAGTTGGTTTATTATTTGTTAATTAGATTCAATTGGGAGGTGAGGGTATAAAGTCCTTGGTTGCACATAAATTCAATTGATTAGAGATAATCCATATATGTTTTCCTTATTTTGATTTCTTGTTGACATCGATTTTAGTTGTCCAATTTGAAAATTCAAAAAAATGGATCGACATGAGTTTTGGTCGAGTTTCTAGCACTAGATTTGGATTCTCTAGTGTTTTTAGAGTCTAGATTTGAGATTTCATTCAAGTTGAAGAAGGTTTTAACGGTTTCACTATTGGTAGGTGAAAAAGCTTGGAGAAAAAGCAAGTGGGCTTTAAAATCATGAAATTATTGGTTGAGAATTGAGGCCTTAAAGTTATTGGGGTTTGTGCTCTATTGCAAAGGGGACTTAAATCTCAAATTTCATGAAATTTGAAGCTAAATCGAGATAGCTGTGATTTTCGAGTGTTCAGCTTGTTCATAGCGTTCTTCGAAGAAACCCAAAAGGAAAGAAAAGAGAGAGAGTACTTGTATTAGTACTAAAGGGAATTTACCAAAAAAGGCAAGTACTACGAGAAAAAAAGCACAAAAGTAAAAAAAAAAAGGAAAAAGGTGCGAAAAATATCTATACTTTGGTGAAATTTGCAGTTACACATCCTGAAATTTGCTGCAGTCCTATGAACCCCCTAGACTATTTTTTCACCGTATTTAACTAGCATATATTTGGCACTTGAACCACTGTGTGTATTTCACGCACATTGAGCGCGCAATGGAAAAAATGTTTGATAAGGGGCAAATATATGTCAATTAAATATGATAAAAAATAGTCTAAGGGGATCATAGGACTCCCGCAAAATTCAAGGTGCGTAACTGCAAACTTCGCCTAAATACGGGTATTTTTCGCACCATTTTTCCAAAAAAAAAATGCAAAAGTCGGGGTTTCAAGTGTTTTGTCCAAAGGCTTGTGCGGCAGCACACTCGGGGCACAATAAAACAGCAAGATTTTGCCTTGATTGTGCAGAGCTTGTGCCTCAGCACAATCCATTATGCGGCCAGCACAATGATTCTTAAAACTGATTCGACCATTATACGGCCAGCACAATGATTCTTAAAACTGATTCTCAACTAGTAATGACCTACTTAGTGGTTAGTTAGTTCTTGACTCTTGTATTTTCTTCGTGCTATTTCTTTCAAGATTTTCTAGTTCTACACACTCATTTTTCATGGTTCTTTCCGCTTGCATTTTGAGTCGTCCGTCTTTCGAATAACAAGAATTCATTCTTTCACAAAAAATAGGTGACCTTGTGAATTGATTGAGCTAAGTTAGCGCACTATCAATTTTGAAAAGACACCATAGAAGGTAAGGTGAGAGTTCACATACGAGTGACGTAAAACTTTTACTACTAACCTTATTTGTTGAGTTTTGCATGAATCATGTCTAATTCCATTGCATGTAATCTAGTCGAGGAAGGTTTGAAGAATCTAATGGAGGCTTCGAACAACCTATCAAGGCAAATGGAAGAAATGAACGGAAAGATGGGGGTATGGAGGAAAGGTTGGTACAAGTGGAAAGTGAGAGTAAAGGAAAATCACTTCAAATGCGTGGGAATAAGGAGACAAGGAGGTCGTCGGAGTATTCAACCATTATTACCCGGGGAAGCCCACAATCTAGGTCACCCTCAATTAAATCGGAACCAAGGCTACCAACAACCTACTTTCCAAACAAACAAACCCACCGAACCGCCTAAGACGAGCTACCTACATCTAATTCCATAACCCTATCACCAACCACAAGAGAACCATTCTTTTGTGGCAAACTAAGTTCAAAACCAAGCTCCTCCAGAAATACATTGCATGGATTCTATGTCACCTCCCGAAACTTGCCACAGATACCTTACTAAGACAACTATTTTCAAAACCCTCTTTATGACGAAATGAACGAAGAGGTCAACCACAATGAGTCTCGTTGGGAGCATGGAGGGGTAGGGATGGGTATGGAGCACCAAGGGATGGGGTTCGACCCGTAGTCTTTGGTCAAAACCAATGCATAGGAGGCATAGGTATAGAGATAGAGGAGGTAGGTGTGGCAATAAAGGAGATAAATATGGAGATCGAGGAGATCGAGACCAGAGATTGAATACCATCAAGGTGACACTTCCAAAGTTCAAGGGTTGTTGCGATCTAGAAGAGTTCCGTGAGTGGAAACTGCAAAGTGAAAGGATCTTCCTCACAAATAACATCTCAAATGCCTTGAAAGCCAAATATGTCATTACCCAATTGCAGATCTATGTATCTACATGGTGGGGAAAACGAAGGGAAAGATGAAGGAATCACATTTATAACTTCCTATCTCGGCAAGAGTTGATAGAGCTCATGGAGTTGAGGTATATGACACCTACTTATCATGAAGAAGTTCTCAAGAAGGTGTACATGCTTTGACAAGGTGACAAGTATTTAGAAGTATTATGATGAGTTTGAAAACTTGAGGATGAAATCCAAGATTGAAGAAAAAATGCAATCAAAGGTGATAAGGTTTGTTCCAACATAATGGGAGACTCTTAACACTATGGAAGTTTAGAGAAGGCCGTAGATCTGGTCTTTCCCAGGAAAGAAAGAAACCAGGTCTTTTTTCGACCCTTAAGAGCAAGGTCCGTCCCACTCTCTCATCTACACAATTGTCCGATCTCAGATGCTTTGTCGGAGATTCCAGATTTGATTGCTAACCATGAAATCAGTCTTTCCTCCGTCAGGAGGTCATGAAGGTGAGGTCCTGAGAGAGATAGATGCTTCACACATGGCATCCGATTGAAAGAAAGCGATAGGTTGGCAATAAAACAGCCATTTCATTATTTTCGCAATTTAAAGATTAAGGAATCGATCACTTCTTCACTTCAGACTGGTGAATTTGGTAAAGGGAGGTTGAAGCAAAATTGAAAGAAGAGAAAGCTTACAAGACCAAGAGTACTTCAACTTCATTATGGAAGAAGAATGAAGACAAATGGAGCACGACAAGAGTAGTGGTCAAGCTACTCAAGCCAAGGTTGATTATAAGGCAAAAGGGGAAGACAAATCCAGGAGGTACTTATGTTAAACAAAACTTCCCTCGTCCTTCCACTATGCAACACTATAGATGTCAAGATAAAGGACACGTTGCAAGTGAGTGTCCCAATAGAACAATTGTGGCTTTTCATGATAGGTATCGAACCGAAGATGACGAGGAGTATGAGAAGAGTGAAGAGGATGGGCCTATTGAGAGACCTAAAAAGGAACCATTGGATAGAGATGAAGAAGAGAAGTTGGAGGAAAATGTGAATCTTGCTTGTCTCTTGAGAAAAGGAGAATTGCTAGGCCGTGATGTTAAGCAATTGGAGGTGAATGATAACTTATCTTAGTCGTAAAGCGAATTATGGACGCTATCCACAGAAAACTTGAACAAAGGGAGAATTTATTCCATGCTAGGTACAAGATCCTGGATAAGGTTTGTTCCTTAATCATCAATAGTGGGAGTTGTACAAATGTTGTGAGTGGAACCTTGGTTGAGAAAATGGTGTTTCTTACACAAAAGCACCCTAAGTCTTATAAACTTATGGCATAATGAGAATGGTGAAATAGTGATATAAAGGCAACCACACAAGTAGCTATAAGTTTTAGCATTGGCATCGCGATGAAGTTCTATGTGATATTGTGTCTATGTTAGCATGTCATATATTGCTTGGTAGGCGTAGGCAATTTGATATGGATGTCCAACATCATGGGAGGTCCAAACAAGTACTATTTGCATTTGGAGGATAAAAGGAAACTCTTGCTCCTTTAACGCCCTATCAAGTGAGTGAGGATTACATAATCACAAAGGAACTCTAGGAAGTACTTAAGAGGAAAGAAATTGAGGAGGGAAAGAAAGAAATGTTACTTGTGCAAAGGAAGACTTGACTCAAGGTAAGGAATTGTGTATAGATGAGCCAAAGAATTATTTAAAAGTAGGCAAGGAAGACTAATTAGAACCAACACGAATCTCTTGTTGTATACTAATAATGATACTAGCATTTTGCATAGTATCAGCTCTTCTCTTTTGCGGGTTCATGAAGAATTACTTTCCGAGGAGGTTCCTAAGGACTTACCTGACAAGAAGGAATTTGGGAGTTTGATAGGGATCCAACTCTAAGTCTTCCAACTTGAGGAAGAAAAGGATGGCCAAGCTTGTTGGTCTGAGATGATGCATGGGGTGGAGGAGTTTTATGAACCATGTGAAAAAGGCAAGGAAGCAAACTTAAGACCTCGTCCTCAAGGTATATACTTCCTTTCTTCTACTCAGCAACCCTTGGAAACATGATGGCATTTGTGATAGGCCCTCAAGACAGCATGATCCTATACTACGCCATAAACATGATAATGCCTATTAACTTACATATTTGCTTGATATTATTGATCCTACATTCTGTGAGCTCCATGCTTTGGATGCAAAATATAATTAAAGTCTTTGGAAGAGTCCATGGGTTACACTTGGTACCTGAATCATTGGCCAACTTTTTCTCACCCTCCTATGGAGGAGCAACTTGAAGGGATGGATTGGACTCATTAGAGAATGCCTAAATTCTTGATTAGGGGCACCAAACCTCTTGGGAGAACCACATATCTTTGATTGAACTTGTCCCTCATTGGTTCCTCAACCCCTCTCATGTCATTTTGGATGATCCACTTATTTTGGGAGAATGTATGAAAATGAAAGGTGATATTCGCCCACAAGGCTTCATCTCTTTTTCATATGTCCAAACTTTTGATAATAGACTTAGTAGGATTCTTCTACCTCATGATGAAGTTGCATATGAGGAACCGATGAATGACTCATGATTTTGTTACTTATCTTTACCACTTTTTTGCCTATCATGATATCTTAGTATTGAGTATGCACCTTATGTGGGCATGGGTTATTTGAAAAGAGAAGGTGATGTGTTCCTAAGTATCATCACTTCATCCTTCGATGTCCCAACTTGTTCTCTGACTTGGCGCATTTCTTAGGCCTCATGACATTCTTGCATGTAGTGACATCATGGGTAAGACTAGCCTGCTAAACACCTTTTTTTAGTATCTCCTTGCATTTGATATTGTTCTTACTTATGAAGAAAATGCTTTCAATGGAGGAAGGAGCGCCATTAGGGGCATAATTGTTTGTGTGATCAGACCATGTGGATCGTTTATCATGTGTTCGATAGCCAAGTCCTTTATAACTTGCATAATGAGTTGTTCTTCATGATGGTAGAGGATACTTGGTTGTATTTCATATTTGTGCCTCCTTTGTGAGGTGATATTTGTGTTAATCTTTGTGCTATCCCTGTCTATCAAAAACAACCTCTCTATCTCACCATTGAGGTAGTATAGACTGCATACACTTACCCTCCTCAGACCCCATTTTGTGGGAATATACTAGGTGTTTTATTGTTTCTTGTGCTAACCCTCATACTGTAAGGATTTCTTAGTTGTCTTTCCCATGTTTTTGCAAGGTTCGGATTCGAGATTGAATCCGAGCACAATCGCATCAAGACCGTTCACACGAAGTCAAGCCAAGGATCTCCAAGAACTCCAAGCCATGTTCATGCTGAAAGAAGCTTTGGAGATGCTTGGGATACACCAAACAAAGACATAGCGTGTCAAAGGTCAAGGGAAACGAAGAAGAAAGAGATTTCAAAAAGTCGAAAAAGAACCGTGGACGTGTGCCCAACACAATCGGTTGCACGGCAACACAAGCCACATAACCATTCCAGAAGCATTGTGTGGCCTAAACCTGCAATTGTGCCCCAACACAATCAATTGCACGACAGCATAACTCCTCACAATCTAAAGCAGTAGGCCATCCTATATCTTTTCAAGGTCACTTTTGGGCTTAGTTGTACTAGGTAAACTATAAATAGATGCCTTAGTCATTTTTAATCCTTAGTTTTGATGAATTGAGATATTGTCTTGAAGACTTTAGTTGATAATCTAGAGGTAATCTAGTGGTGGCTTAATCTTCTAGCTTTGGGTGTTCCCAAGTAGTTAATCTAGTATTTAATCTTTAGATGATGGATTCTCTTAATTGTTTGTTAACTTCTTTTGTTTGATTAATCAAAGAGATATCAATTTGCGGATTCATTTGGTTTTCTCTCTTGTTTGATTAAGTTGGTTTATTATTTGTTGATTGGATTCAATTGGGAGTGAGAGTATAGAGTCCCATATTGCCCATAAATTCAATTGATTAGTGATAATTTGTATATTTTTTCCTTATTTTAATTTCTTGTCAGAAGCGATATTAGTTATCCAATCAAGGATTGTGTCACTAAGAAAGACACGATTAGAAATGAGGTTATTCGAGACAAGGTGGGAATGACTTAGATAGAAGACAAAATGCGGGAAGCAAGGTTGAGATGGTTCGAACATGTGATGAAGAGATGCACAAATACTCTAGTGCGGAGGCATGAGAAGTTGGCTATGGATGGATTCAAGAGAGGCAGAGGTAGATTGAAGAAATATTTGAGTGAGGTGATTAGACAGTACATAGAGTAGTTACAGATTACTAAGGACATGATCTTAGATAGAAAGGAGTGGAGGATGCGAATAAAGGTAGAAGGCTAGTATAAAGGTGTGCTTTGTTTTGTTGTCTACACTAGTAGTCATAGTGCTACACTAGTAGTTTATTGTTCTTGATAGTTCGAGGATGTTTGTTGTTTTGGGTAGATCGATGATACTCCCTCTATTTCAAAAAGAATGACCTACTTTGATTTGGCACGGAGTTTAAGAAAATAAAAGACTTTTGAATCTTGTGGCTTTAAATTAAAGTTGTGTTAAATGTACCAAAATACCCTTTAATTTTTGTGGTCTTAAACATGCCATGTGAACAGTTGAAATTAAAGTATTGCTAAAATGGGAAAGAACCATTCTTTTTTAAACGGCCTAAAAAGGAAAGTAGGCCATTCTTTTTAAAACTGGGGGAGTAGTATTATTTTGTGGTATTCTTATTTTGGTTATTATTTGTTGTTGTGATACAGCTTATTGCTTCTTATTCTTATATTATGTCTTTTTCTAGACTTCTTGAGCTGGGGGTTTATCGAAAACAAACGCTCTACCCTCCCCAAACCCTACTTTGTGGGAACAAACTGGGAATGTTGTTTTTAGTTAGGGAGGCCCAGTTAGTTAGGGAGATTTGGAGAAAATGAGAGGTTTTACCTCAGAACATGCTTCAAGAGTCATGTCGACAGTTGAGTTCAACTTGTCGATAAGGGTAGTCATGATTGTTGGGAGAAAACTAAGCGTGAAGCATTTCTTACTTAAGCCTTGGTAGATCAGCATTTTCTCTCACTCATTACCCTATTCTCTTTGATCTTTTCAAGGTCCGTAGTATCTTAACTGACTGCCTCATAGGAACTTACTCAAATGGACATAAAGAATTTCAGTACTAGCTAATTGGATTCACAAGGAAGAAGACTCATAACCAAATCGTAATTAGAGAAGCTTTCAATTAGAAAGGAAGAGCTAAAGACTAAAGAAGTTGATTTGGCTAATTGGTATAGTTCTTTCACGACTCCAAGTCCAAGAGGAAATAGATTAGGCCCAAATTGCAGCCATTGAGAAAGAAATAGGAGCCTCACCCCACTTGCCTTAATTTTAAGTGTGATTGTTGGCCATCTTTCCTTGAATTTAGGAGCCTTAATTTTAGGTGTGATTTTTGGCTATCTTTCCTTGAATTTAGGAGCTCATGAAGCGCCATTTACAACCACAACAACAACAACAACAAACCCAGTATATTCCCACTTAGTGGGGCCTGGGGAGGGTAGAGTGTACGCAATCCATACCACTACTCCTAACGAGGTAGAGAGACTGTTTTCGATAAACCCCCGACTCAAGATACAAGGTAGCATGACAGGCGGTAAACAAAACATCAAAAACATAGAACATGATACAATAACATAGATATGACATCCACAAAAGTACATTGCCAAAACACAGGACACCACAAATCCCCTACCTGACTACAACTCAACCACACCCTTAACCCTCTATCCTAATGATTTTGCTCCAAATCTTCCTTAATTATAGGGTCGTAATCAAACTCCCCTTAATCTTTCCCGTTAGTTAAGGATGTAATGTGAACACATGTTGTTAACAGAGATTACAACGTAAACACAATTTAAATGCTTCCTAGTCCAACATTCCTTGTTTCTTATAGGGGTTTATTATTGCTTATTCATTTTCCTAAGGTAGTTAGACATATTATCCAGAGTAGTGTAGGATTTATTTTCATGCCTATTTAAGACTAGTTTGATGGCTCCATGTCCCCATAAATAGGGGTATTCTCTATACTTTTTTCGACAAAATTTTATGATGACTAATATTGGAGAGTTTTCTCTTTTGCTTATTTGAATATGGTTACTTTGAATTTATTCAAGTATTCACTTTTAGGAGATAAGATTAAATTCTTCTTAAAGAGATTACTTTTAGGCATTCAAGAAGGTGGTAAATTCTATTTTACTCTTGTTCTTTGCTACTCTAAGAGGGGGCGAGATTCCATTTTCTTCTTCTTGGGATAGTCCTACCAAAGAGATTAGTTTGTGTTGGTTGTTGTTGTTAGGAGTCAATTTCAAGAATTAGACTTTTCTTGAACTTGTTAATATGTTCTTTAAATCAAGAATCACTTTCTTGAAATCATTCTATCTTTATTTTTATTTTTTTCATTTTATGTTAATTCTTTTTAGCTTCCACACATTTTGTGTTCAATTTCTTGATTTATTTTTACTAAGTTCTTGGATCCCTAAGATGATTCTTATCATTAGCATTGCCTTGGAATATCTGAATTCAGCTTAAGAGCGACAAAAGTACATTACCTGCCTCATTATCTCCTCCTTCCTTTCTTCGGCACCTAAAATTCCTTAATCATCAGTTTCAAAAAAAAAAACTGAAATCCTACTCTTTGTCCAATCACCTTATTCTTATATTCTCCTACTTGTTTTAGGTGTTCTCACATTTAACATTTAATAGACTAAACGAAATAATAGTGAACTAAGGTAGCCTGCTCTAGGTAAAAAGCTATGCTGCTTTAGGTAACTTTACCTTTCTCAAAAAAGAAAAAAGCTATGTTGCTCGAACCCTTTACAAATGGCGACGGGAGCAAGTTGGATCATCCAAAAGTAAAGCATTTTTGGAGGATCTGACGCAAATACAGCAGCAACTTAGAAGAGTCCGAGCAACATTGATAAAAGCCACAAAACTCAAGCACCAATATTCAACCATTGGAAAGATAGTTGACAATAGAGAAATCTTTGAGGGCCAATGGTGCTTAAAACTCGATAGATAATGAGACTTTCGCTCTATGCTTCTCCACTTAAATACCAAGCTTTTCCTGTGACCGAGTTTGCATCCATGATATACACCTAACCCACACATCACGTGCTATATCTTATCACGAGATCAAATCCCTGGGGCAAGACGATGGGGATTTTTAAGAGATTAAATGATCAAATCCCTGGGGCAAGGCAGGAAGACGAGGTGGTAGTAAGATTGGATTCCAAGGCGCTGTGTAAGAGGGATAGTTTTAAGTATCTTGGGTCCATGATTTAGGGGAATGGTGAGATTGACGAGGATGTCTCCTACCGTATTGGGGCGGGATGGATGAAGTGAAAGCTCGCCTCGGGGGTGTTGTGTGATAGGAAGGTGCCGCCCAAGCTGAAAGGCAAATTCTACGGGGTGGCAGTCTGTTCGGCCATGTAATATGGAGCGGAATATTGGTCAGTCAAGAACTCTCACATTCAAAAATTGAAGGTAGCGGAAATGCGGATGTTGCGTTGGATGTGTGGGCTTAATAGGGGTGATAGAGTTCGAAATGAGACTATTCGGGAAAAGGTTGGAGTGGCTTTGGTGGAGGACAAGATGCGGGAAGTTTGATTGAGATGGTTCGAGCATGTGATGAGGAGGGGCATCCGATTCGTAGGTGTGAGAAGCTTGCTTTGGATGGTTTCAGGCGGGGTAGGGATAGGCTGAAGAAATACTGGAGAGAGGTGATCAGGCGAGACATGGAGCAGTTACAGCTCACTGAGGACATGACCCTAGATAGGAAGATCTGGAGAACACGGATTAGGATAAAAGGCTAGTGTCAGTTTGAGTCGTTGGGGTAGAGCATTACTTGGTAGATGTATTATTCTTGCTAGGACACTTTGTTGCATGCTTTATTACGAATTTGTTTACTATTCTTCGTTTATTATTCCTTGTGAGTGGTGTATTTATGTCTCGACATCTTGTTCCATGCTTTATTAAGTATTTGTTTATTATTCCTTGTCTTGAGCCGGGGGTCTATCGGAAACAGCCTTTCTACTTCTCCTGAAGTAGTGGTATAGACTGCGTACATCTTACCCCCCAAGACCCCACTATGTGGGAATACACTGGGTTTGTTATTGTTATTGTTGTAAATGGTCAGCTTACTCTAAATTAACCATTTTCAAGTACAAATTGGGTGGTAGAGGGGATTGTAGAGATGAAGAAAAGGCACGAAGAGGCAAATGACTAGCTAACCTTGATGTCTCAACTCAATACACCTTTGAAGCAATGACAAAGAGTGTAACGGTACGTACCTTCTTCAGTAATAAAAGAGAGTTCAAGGTTGAACATGATTGCGAATGTTTCAAACTCAAAAAGACATATAAGGACCCATATTACATGAACTCTTCACAAAGTGTCAGGTATTATTTTCATGAGGTGGCAGATCTGTTCAAGCACCAAAACTTGGCACTCACTGAGGAAATGAAATATCATCAGATGGGTACATCTGAATTTGAAGAAATACATGGAAGCATTACACCTCAGGGCATCCCAAAAAACGTCTCAATTTACAGTTAAGTGGCGTTATTTTACATAAATCTACTCAGTCAATAGTTTCAAAGTAGCAGCATAACACAGTAGCAGACAAGCTTGGTGTTTCCTTCTCAAACTATTAAGTGGACAAGCTTGTTGTCCAGAAAAGGAGAAAAATGAAAAAAGTGACCCTGACTTAACTCATTTCTTGTAGGGCCCCCTACTAAATCCATGACCATACACTCCATTTATAGTCAAAGAAGAAGACATCTGCTATGAATCCCATACTGTTACTGTAGTCATTTGATGTCAACACCAACTCGATTAGAGGGGAAGGGAAATGGAGAATGCATGTAACATAGATAAGGGGTATTTTCTAATTTGCGGTAAACCATACTACCTCCGTCCCAAATTATGTGTCATCATTTCCTTTTTTGTCCGTCCCAAAATAAATGTCGTCTTTCCTTATTTGGCAACTTTTTAAAGGCACAATTAACCTTTTACCCTTATTGGTCCCACTTAATTAAAAAAAAGTTAGTGGCACATTTTTTGATAAAGGACAATTTGGTAAACTTTACCAAGTCTTCCCTTATTTCTTAAACTCCGTGCCCGGCCAAATGGCGACACATAAAATGGGACGGAGGGAGTAATATGGTTTTGACTGCCTAAGACTTTCACCTCAACTTGCACTTATACTAGTCAGATAGATCAAGAATTCAACAAATGAGAAGACCACAAAAACCTATCCATAAGAAGCAGACAAGGATAATAACCATGGGGAACTTACATCGCATACTGAACACGTTACTAAAGAAGTTTCCAATTGTTTCAAGAGATTCTCCACCATTTCCTTCGGGAGCTTCTTCGCCATCTCTGATGAAGCTCTTTCAACAGAATTGTAACTCTCCCTTTTGACAAGTTTTGGGTGGTCACAAGCCTGCCGAAGTCGCAGAAGCATCAATAAGATATTTGCATAGTTTTGCTTCACAGTTCCAGCTGCAGCATATGCCTGCAAGATGAGAACATTTTAATTGAAGATACACTAGAGGTAGTGATACCAGCTAAACAACAAAACATCGGAAGCCTACTAGAAATCTCAACCTGCTCTGGAGGTCAAAATTTACCAAATTGCTTCACAACTCAGGAAAGACTAAAAGTTTAGCCTTGAAAATGAAGTCTTATCTACGTAATAGGATTCCGAAATATAAAGCAATGGTGGTGTACTAAACTTATCATGAGGGTGAGAAAAGGATTCTTTCTTGTCACATTTTCATAACCAGATATCACGTCATATTTCCACCTTCTATTTGATGTCTTCTTTGTATCTTTTACTGAGCCCTCAGATATGTAGCCTTACTGAGCCCCCAGATATGTAGCCTAACATTTTGGCAAAGATTGAACCAAATAAACGGACCCGAAATTCCCCACTATTGTAGGACAGAAACATAATAAAGATTACAGTTATGCTAATGTACATCTTTTGCTATTTAATCATCAAAGAATATTATACACTAGATAAAGAATGTATTCATCACATGTCTAATATCCAAATGCAATAAAATAAGGTAGTCCATTATCATTCCATGTTTTCTCCCGGGAATGAATTAAGGGGAAATGGTGACAACCCCATATAAAATAGGTATAACGAAAATAGGGCCAAAAGTTCCCCTAAAATGGAAAATGGCTCACAAATACCCTTCATCCACTCTGGTCTAAGAATACCCCCAACCTAATTTTTTGGGTCAAGAATGACCCTAAAACTTATCACCCTAAACCTAATGGCTTCGTGCAATTTAAAATAGCCACTTTGCTTATTATGATTGGCCACATATATTACTTAATTTACAAATTAAACCCATCTCACTGAAAGTGGAAGCACTCTCGCCTAGAAGTTGAGACCTTAAATCAGGCGTCATCAGCAAGGTCAAAGTGAAAATGAGAACGAACAGGATTGAAGTTTTAAGAATGGTCAGGGACGTATGGGTTTAAAAAGTGGGTGGGTTTAATTTTTAAATTAATAATATATGTGGCCAATCATAATAAGCCGCATGGCTATTATAAATTGCAAAAAAACCAATCAGGTTTAAGGTGTTAGTTTGAGGTGTAAGACACTTAGTATGCTTCTAATTTTCATAGTAGAGTATTCTTATATATAGTTGGTTTTTACATCTCAAGGAAAAGAACATACCATGAGAGGTGTAAGACATGCTAAAGACAAACAAATGGAATCGGTTTCAACTGGTTAAAATCACCTTATAGGAGCCGTTTGATCAATCAAAAACTCACATTTACAAACCACAAAATGAGAACTCAGTTCACATAGACAACATGTACTGCAAAGATTTCCTCGAAGTTCTGTTTAACAGAAACTCAATTGACTTACTAGAACATAAATAGAAAAGATTTTCCCAGTTATTCAGACTTCCACTGAACAGAAAACTCAGGAACTATGACTAGAACATCAAACTGTAAGAAACTTGTCTCTGTTTAGTAAACACTACCCTTAAGTTAGTTGAGAGAAATATCATAGAAAAGGATGATGTGATGCAGTGAATATTATTTCATTAACAATTGTCAAGTTTTGACACATCTATAGGGCTAGGGGAGGCAGACAGTGAGGCACCTTAAATTGTGATCGCGATTCCGCTTCTAATTTGTTATAGAAAGCTCGCTCCTCGGTAGAGAAAGCCACCTTCTTCAACTGTATAGTTTTTGGCGGTAAGTTTATAATTGGCTCGCCATCAATCACGGTACCTAAATCAGTAATGTTCAGATAATGAGCTACACATAAAAATATCTGTTGAAGATCTAACTAGGAAGTAATTTAACAGACTTATAGTGAACACATGAGAGTAAATTAGGTTACAGCAAATAAAGATTATATATTGAACAAAAGAATATGAAGTCCATTCAGACACACATGCCGGCACCACATAGATGCATGGATAGTAAAATAAAATGAATACAGAAAGCTGCTACCGCATCAAGCTCCCCCTGTGATCCACAGGGGGAAACTTCAATACGGAGATTATTTTGTAAAAACAATTTGTTGTTTCAACCAGTCAAAAGGAAAATGCATAAGGGGGGGTAAATTACTTACGGAAATCCAGGGCAGTAACAAGACCAAAAGGCTTAAACCCCACGATATTCTCATTCAGCAATCCTTTTACAATAATACAATATATAAAGATAACAAAAAAGAGAAGTCGACGGTTACCTTTTGTTCGTCGCAACATTATGGCCCTCAAAATTGCTTGAAGCTTCTTATACCCATTAATTGAGTTAATAGCAATCGGAAATTTAATTTGGCTGCAAAATGATTTATATTCAGCATAGGGATCATATCTCAGAAATCTGAAGTAGCTGAATAGTTCATCAATGGCATTCTGTATCGGTGTTCCAGATAAGCACCACCTTCGTTTTGCTCTAAGGCTGCAGCATGCTCTAGCTACTTGTGTTCTATGATTCTTTATTGTCTGGGCTTCATCTAAAATCACCCTAAACCAACTGACTTTGGCAAGAGTACCACAGTTAGGATCAAAGTCATCTGCATCGAACCCTTTTCTGCCCTTTTTTCCCCTCTTATTAAGAGAGGGCTTCTTCCGCTTCTTACTTGAAGAGAAATCAGAAGATATTCCAAATCTCTCGCCATTTTTTTGGTCATCGTCATCCTCTTCAACTAAAGCTTGTTTAGGAACTTCATTTGTCACAATGGCATACGTAGTCAGGACCACATCATATTTTGCCAGTTCCGCCGGTTTCTTAGTCCTATTACCTCCGTGATAGATTAAAATAGATAGATGTGCGTCATCTGTTACTTTCTCATCCAATTCTCGAGCCCATTGTCGTAGAACACTTGCTGGACACACTACCAATGTACCAGCTGCTGGCCTCCTACGACGAAACCCCTTTATAGAAGTTCTTGCATCTGGAATCACCTCAACACCATCTATTTCTCCACACTGGTTTGTTTTCTGAGAAGCAGAAGCAACATTTTCATCATCATCATCCAAATTCAAGGCTTCAGCTTTAATAGCATCCACATCTTTTGCTTTAGACTTATCCTGAGCTGATCTCTGCATCTGTATCAGGGCAATCATGGAAATAGTCTTACCAAGACCCTGTAACATAACAGAATAAACAATAAACATGATGAATACCAGCACTTGCAAGAAGAAACTAAGCAGAATAAGGCAAATGGCATAACAGTTGACCTGATCATCAGCCAGAATACCACCCGAACAATGTACACTACCAGTTTCTTTTTGAAGCATCCACGCCAAAGCAATTCTCTTAAGGAGGAAAAAAGTTGTTAGAACATATACAATAACAAAGAAAAAATGATATTTGAAGTGTAGCACAAGTAGACCTGGTGTCTTAGGAGAGAAACTGACAAAAGACCTTCTGGCAGACGAGCTTCTACCTTGGGCTGGTTCAAATCCTGATTAAAAAGAGCATCAGTATGTTTAACTATAAGCTGAATGAAAATACAAGAGATGCAGCCTCTGGACACTCATAGTGCAACAGTAACGACTATGCCTTAGTACCAAACAGCCATTGTAGGCGCGATATAAGCTCAACACATGTCATCATCGTACCAAATAAACGATAGAAATGAAAAATAAGATATATTATATACATACATACATACATATGTGTGTGTGTGCGCGCACGTGTGTATTTATTACAAGAACAATAATAATACTAAAAGTTCTTTATATTTTTAATGGAGGCTCAGAGTGCATCTGAATAATTTTTCCTTTACAGGGGAACAAACCCCACATCAGAACTAATCATACCTCCAGTAGATCCATAACCATTTGTGTTCTAGACTAGCTTGGACTTGTTCAACTGTATAGTTTCAAGCATATTTATTCAAAAATAGACAAGGGATATCAACTGACAGCAGTGAAATCAATTTTGCTATATATTATGGGGATGAGGGAATAGTGAAGACCTCCTGATTTGGTCGAGATAAAAAGTAGGTCCAATGCATGAAGTTCCTGAATTGTGCAATCCGATACAGCATTTACAGATCACAAGAAAGGGCACAAACAAGTACCTGCAGAGCAGCTTGAAAGATAAGTCTCTCATCAGCTGCTGCAGCTCTCTCTTCAGCTGTCCCAGGGTAATGTAAGGGATCATTTACACTGGTATGTTGAACACCTGAAGTGGGCTTCCTATGCATCAAAGACGGAGGTAATACTCTGCTTCCTTTGTTTTCATAGAGAACTAACTCATTATGGTTGCCCCGGCTTGAACTTGCCCACCCTGATTGGTATGATCTTTCATGAAATTGACGAGTCTGACTGCCAGGTACATCCAAAAGCTGAAGGGATGTTGGAAGCATCCGCTTTAGAGCTTGTTGCGGAAAATGATTCCTATTATCTGCATCAGAAAAGAAGGTTTTCTTTTCAATAAAGAGTACTATGTGAGGTATTCCGCCTATAATACTTGTCACAGACCATTATTACCATTTCCAGAAGAGTACTCAAAATTCACATCTCTAACTGCTCGCGAACTTGATGGTCCATTGTCGTCAGTAATAGTTGGAGGATTCATATATCTATTGCTATGATAGTTAGAGGAACCTCCATTGAGATAACTTGGTCTTGTTGGTGACGGAAACTTTTGGGATGGAAGGCTATCTGACATTGTTCGATGGTCTAAGTTATAGACAAACAGACAAACTCACCATAATAACTTTGAGCCAGGAAGAGAAAAAAAATTAATATTTTAACCTGTTGCCCATGATGGAAGGATTCGAGAAGTAGCAGAATCCCTGAGAGGTGACTCTGTGTAGTTGTCTATTTCACGCAAGTCCGAATCATCTGAAGAGATATCAATTGCATCCATTGGAGAGAAAATTGAACGAACCTGTACTCAAGAAACACTATATGGCAATGTCATAAAACAGGCATCTTAAATAATTCAGAAACGGTAAACTATTCTCTTACCAGATGGGAGCAATGTCTTAAAACCAAGTTAACAAGAAGTTTGTGGAAGAAGCTACAGGCAAACTCTAGAAAATCGCCAACAGGATCCACATGGTCACGCATCAAACAATCCTACTGTCACTGTCAAAAAAAGGAATTGAATAACATAAACTGAAACACAATGAGAGAAAAAGCGGTTCCAATAGAAAACAGAAGCCATGCATGGAGAGAGTAGACATAAACGAAAAAAATATATAATAATAATAATAATATGATCACTAAATCAAGATAGTAGCGCTAGGCTAGCCGGGTTTCTCACATTCAACAAATTCAAGAAACGAGAAAAAGAAAAATTCTTACAAAAGATTAAATAGAAAGAGAGAAATAACTCAAATTCACAGCAAAAAACATAGAACATTCCACTCAATTGGTACTAATCTGAACCACAATTAGTTTATCAACTAAACTTACATCGGAAGATAACATTTTGAAATACCCATTAGGGAAAAAAGCAATTTTTAAGCCCGTACACAGAGAGAGATTCAAAAACAAACCTAACCGATGACACAGAAGAGTAGCTAATTTTCGGTTCTGAAAAGCCAAGTGATAAGAAGCCCTAATGGAGTGAGTCAGTCAGTCAGTCGATCAGAGGCGGAGAAAAACAATCCACGCTTTTGTTTGGGTTAGTAACACTCCCTAGTATTTTGGCTTCCCTGAACATGTACGCCGTTGCCCCACTCACTCCTCCTTTTTTAAGATTGTGTTTGTACCTTGCTTTTTAAATTTTTTTAAAATAATTCAGTTAAATTCTTTCTACTATATTCTTGTTCATATTAACAAGATTATTGGGGAGTGTTTGAATGAAATTATTTTAAGTGGCTTAAAAGTCATAAGTTAAAAGTAGGTAATAATTTACTTTTGATTTTGACTTTTTTTGGTATTTTTCAAGCTAAAGTAGAGTGTTTTTAAGTACTTTTTATTTTTATCAAACACTTTTAAAATAAAAAAATATTTAAAAGTCAAAGCACTCAAAAATAAGTTAATTCAAATACCCTCTTAATTAAAAAGAGACCAGGGTTATACCCAATCTAAACTTAATTAGAGGTATAGTAGTAAAAGTATTTTAAATTTCATAAGAATAAAGAATTTATTACGGGGTGTGTCCAACTTAAATCGAGCACCTAAAAAGAAATGTGAGAGTATAAAATTATACACCAATTAATACAAATATTTTAGCAAAATAGCATTAGTTATTGTTTCTAGAATCCGATCGTATTTCGAACTCCTACGGCTGAGGGATTTTTCAATGATCCAAAGTTTCTTGTCAATGATGTCAGTCCCCGACTACATAGGCTAGTGAAAACACTCCTAATGCCTTTGGTCTATAGGAAGACTGCATACAACATGGCTGACAATCCGACTCCTGGTTCGAAATCGAACCCCTGCTCCCGACCATAATATATTACTCAGAGTCTGACACTCTCAATCGAGGCTCGACCCCGACTCATGATTCTGACACCCAACCCCGGTAGATTTATGTAAATAAATTTTATTAGGTAAAATTAAAGGCAAATAATCAATTACGATCCTATAATAAATATTGTAATATTTAACATTTTTTTAGTAAGAATTTCTCTAGAACTTCTACATATTAATCACACCAAATTTCAATTCATGTATATTATATTTGCAAATTCTTACCACAATATTTATCTCCTCATATTTTCGATTAAGTTATTTGTTTATAAAATATTTTTGTAACTTAAATTCTATATTACTTTCATGATTTTTAGTCTCAAACACAATTGCCTTTTCCTATATCCCTAAAATATCTAATTATAAAATAACACTAAGGGATAAAAAAATTTATTTGATTTTACTTAATATTTCTAAATCAATTAGAAGATCACCTTATATAAAAAGAAGCCTTATGATTATATTTAAGTAAAATTTTGATTAAACTTCTTCTAGCACTCGCTACTTCTTCGGAGGTAGCCGTATGGCCTGCGTACATTTCACCCTCCCCAGACCTCACTGTGTGGGAATATACTGGGTTATTGTTGTTGTTGTTGTTTATCACCAAAATATGTTCCTTCTGTTTCTTTTCTTTTCTTTTTTTTTCTTCTTTTCTTTTCTTTTCTTTTGTGTGTCTTCTTGCATTCATTATCGCCATCCTTATGGATATACATAATCAATAAGTGATAATGAATTCTCCCTTTTAACTATTTCTCGTGTTTCTCTTTTAGTTAAAATTTTCTAACAAAAAATTTGGACGAAACAAAAGCACAAACAAAAAAGCTAAGGTTTTATCTCACCTGAAAAATCAAAGGTTTATATTACAGGAATGGTGGTTCGCTTTTTGGTTGCAACAAGTTTTACTCCTTTCAAAGGTGTTCGATAGTTTTTATGCAATATTTTAAGACAACACTATATAATGTGTGATTCTTGTTGATTTGATTTTTTGCTTCTTTTTTTTTTCTCCTATGAAAGATTATTTTGAGACTATCTTTATTAGTTATGTAAACCTGTGATTCCTGTTATTTAGTCTATAGCATTATTATCATAGTGATTCCTATTGATTTAATCATTTGATATAACATACAACAACAACATATCAAGTAAATTCCCACAAGGTACTCCATACTACTAGCTCAGACCAAGTAGAAAAGTTATTTCCGATAGACCCCAGCTCATTTGATATAACATATTATATCTATATTTAATTTAACATATTTGAAGTAGAACTCTAAGTCTCTAAGTATTAACTTTATTTTCGTATGCATTTTTGTAAATCTGTTCAATTTTTGAAGGTAAGAAGTTTGTGATTACTTAGTTATGAATTTATGAAATTTGATTTAAGGTATAGAATTCTGAGTACTAACTTTATTCTCATGTATTTTTTGTTATTTGTCAATCCGTTTGATGTTTGAAGGAAATAAGTATTCGAAATAGAATTTTAAGTTTAAATTTATTTTCATATATTTTTGGTCAATATGTTAGAATAATCTAAAATACATTTTAAGGACGTAAAATTTTATACTTCGTACTAAAAGCTCGAAAATGGCATATTACAATTTTAAGTTTCTGAAAATTTTAATTTGATCTTTAGTTTGAAAATTGGTGAATCGACTTTTAGTTTTGACTCTAAAGTGAGATTTGTAAGGTTATTTCCATTGTGTAGACATGATGCATTTCAAAGTACAAGTAAAGTAGTAAGATTTTATTTTCTTTTGAGTTCCTATCATGCCTCTTAATGCAATGAACTTCTATGTTTAAACTATGATCAAATTTTGGGGGTTTCATTAATATGAAGAACAATTGTGTTTTAGGCATTTCTGATACGTTTATAAATCGCCTATTGGGTTATTGTATGTTTTGATGATTGACAAATCAGTAGAACATATACGTTAACTTGTTGTTATTAACTGGTCCATCACACAGAGTTCAACTTGCATTAAAATTTTTTGAATTAAAGGAGTCTCAAGTAGAAAAGATCTCAACGTCTGCACAAAACACGAATAAGATAAGAGTCTACATATGATAAGGAGTGTACATGTGGATAGACCAGAGAGTCCAAGAAAGAAAAGAGTTCTTGTGAAGTTAAAAGTCTACTTGTGTGAGAACTCAAAGTCTGCGCAAAGCACGAACTATAGTTAATGATTGACTACAACACTCAAGAAGAGAGTCCAAGAAGCATGGGAGTCCTTGTAGAGTTAAAAATCTACTTAGTTATGCAGATCACTTATAGTTATAAATATTTAAGGACTTCCAAAACGAGATTTGTGCACTTATACTGAGAAAAAAAGGTAGAACACGAGCAAATAAGCAAGATCAATATTTGAGAGAGTTTTACTTATCTATCTAAGTGTTTCCAACACAAAGAATCAGATTGAGGAACCTGTTTCATCGGATTTAACTTTACGGTTCTTGAGTCTAGTTTTGAATATTGAGTAATCAAGTTGTAATTTCACGTTTTCTCTTACCTTATTGTAAACATATTCTTTTTGTCACCTCTGAGTTGCTACCAACTTTGCTTGAATGAACCTTACCTTCTTCATCAAATTCTTGAGCATATTAATGCCCAAGGCTTCACCTCAAATGCATAAACATCCGATCAGTGACCTACATCTTCTACCATACAAGCCTTCAAAATAAGCCATGCCAATGTTGGAATTGTAGCTATTGTTATATGAAAACTCACCCAAGGGTAAGTATTGGTCCCATTGACCCCCAAAGTCTATTATACAAGCCCGACGAATATCTTTAAGAACTTGGATTATTCGCTCTAACTGCATGTATGGTCTGTGGATGGAAATATGTACTTAGGTCCAATCTAGAACCCAACTTGAACTAAAATATCTCCCAAAAGTTGGAGGTAAATTGAGTACCTTTGTTGAACACAATATAAATAGGTACCTCATAGAGCCTTACAATCTTCTTCACATAAATCTTGCCTGACTTAGCTGCATTATAATCCACCCTTACTGGAATAAAGTGAGTCAGCTTGATTAATCAGTCGACGATCACCCATATAATGTCATAATTCCTTAAAGTTTAGGGAGACCCATAACAAAATCCATAGTTATCCTTTCTCACTTCTATTTTGGAATGGACATTCTTTGAAAGGTGCCACCAGGTTTTTAATGTTCATACTTGACTTGTTGAAAATTTTGACACTTGGTCACAAAATCCATAATGTCACGTTACATTCTTCTCTACCAATAATATTGTCTCAAGTCTATATCATCTTGGTTGCCCCCGAATGTATAGAGTACTAGGAATTGTGAGCCTTTGTAAGAATAATAGGGATTAAGTTGTCCACATGAGGTATACAGAGGTGCCCTCAAATCCTCAACATTATTTCTTCATCAAGAATGGCCTCTTTGGCTTTACCTTGCAACACTTTTTCTTAAAGGTTGCTCAACTTTTTATCCTCAAACTATCTGCTCTTGATCTTTTTAAAGAAATTAGACTTAGCCTTTCCATGGGCTCACACTCATCCCTTGTTAGTCACATACAACCTCATGTAATTGTTAGCCTGTATTTTTTTAGCCAATGAGCATCTCAACATCTCCAAATATGCCAAGCTTTCTATGCTTACCGGCTTTCATGTCAATGTATCTGCCACTACATTGGCCGTACACAGAGATTTAGGATTGAGATGTCATAGTCTTGATCAATTTCATCTACCTTCATTGTCTCAAATTTAGATCTTTTTGGGTAAACACATCCCGCAAACTTCGATGGTCTGTCAACACTTCACACTTCACCCCATAGATGTATTGTCTCCAAATTTTCAAACCAAAGACCACAACTGCCAACTCCAAGTTATGGGTGGGATAGTTCTTCTTATAAGGCTTTAACTATCTCAAATCATAAGCAATCACATTCTGACCCTATATCAAAATAACACCTAAACCCAATTATGAAGCATCACGATACAATGAAACCATTACCTTCAATAGGCAAGGTGAGAACTGGGTAAAAGTTAACAAAGTTTTGAGCATGTGGAAGCCCTTCTCATGCTTGTCATCCCACATAAATGAAACCTCTTTTTGAGCCAAATAGGTCATATATGAAGCAATAATAACAAACCCCTTGACATTTGTCGGTCTAGGCCAACTCTTAATAGCTTCAACTTTCTACGGGTTTACCATAACCCCCTTTTTAGATACCATGTGTCCCAATAATGACACTGAAGACAATCAGAATTCACACTTTAAGTATTTAACATACAGTTGTTTGTCCTTAAGAAACCCCAACATTGTACGCAAGTTAGTTTTATGTTCTTATTTACTCTTGTAGTAAAGAAGAATATCACCAATGAAAATGATGCAAAATAATCCAGTGATGGTGTGAAAACCTCATTCACTAGACTCATAAAAGTATGTGATGACCCTCCAGGTTATTTCCTCAATTCTCATGCATTATTGGTATTTTAAGCCTTCCAACAGCTGCTACTGGTCATTTATGACTTGCTAAAATTATCGGTTTGATTATCAGATAGTTTGTTTTTATTTTAGACTCATTTTTCTCTTTTGGAGCTATCGTTGTTAAGGAATTAGTATCAAAGCAAAACACCTAGTAAACAACCTCAGATGAGAATTTCGACACTGCCACCAAATAAAAAATATTGATTTTAGGCTAGGGGGACCCTTGGTTAAGGTCTGAAGGCTTTTAGACTCATTTTGCGCTATTAGGTGGATTCTATGAAAATAAAACTATAGATGTGGGCTCCACATTTAGTTGAATTAGTCTCGGATGAAAGTTTCTGTGGTTTCATTGAGTGAATGTCAAATTTGGTATGGTAGCATAGTTCATTTGAGTGCATAGGGTTCTGAATGAATCCATAGTACCCAATCAAAATTTATTTAGGACTTAGAAAATCTTATACCTCAGGTTGTTGGTGCAGCCGCTTAATCGATAGTCGCTTTAACGATGTTTGATCGAGGACCACTTAAGTGATCCCTATCCGCTTTAGCTGACGATGTTTTTATGGACAGGAGGTTGCTTTAGCGATGCCCCCAGTCCCTTGCCAGACCGCTTCAGCGGATTTGTGTTGCTTAAGTAATAATTGCTTAAGCGGCCAAGTGACCACGTTTAGCGGCACATGGGGGTTGTTAAATCCCTCTTTTTTACCAAATTTTCCTCTTATTTTCTCAACCTTCTCCTACTATTTGGATAGCTTGAAGAGAGTAAAACTATGGAAAATCATCCATTGAAGCTAAGGTAAGTTAGCCTAACACTCCTTGGTCATTTCCCATTATTTTTTCTATCAAATTCCATCCCATTTCATTGTAAATCCTTAGAAAGTAGGTCCTTAAATCCTTGGAATTTAGAGGTCGATTTGGACCCCGTTTTTTTTTTGTGCTCAACTATTGAGCACACATTCCTCGTCCTTCGAGGAACCTCGTAACAAATTTAATTTTGGATTCCATTTATAGGCCTGCAGACCTATTCTTGACCCGAATTCTGACTCAACCTTTTATATAGAAATATAAATCTCATTTTACTCTTATTGATGTGTAAAGCATTATTTTGATAGCATGTCAGCATTTTGAGATGTGGAGCAAAGACAAGCAATTTGTGGATGATTCAAGAATTACGGTTCGCCATCGAGGTAACCTTCAATCTACTTTTCTTCATGAGATGATCTGTAGCATGGATTATATTCTAGGTGGATATGATAGGACATATTTTTTACTAGAATATCGTGAATTAGCCTAATTTAGGAGTTTGAGGTTAGAAGGATGTATCGACCCTTAAGATGAAATACTTGTTGTGTCTATATGATCCTATTTGCCTAGAATATAAGAATATAAGCATGTTGACCATAGTTGATGCTAAGTATCTTTTAGTATAAGGTTTATTATTTAACTTAATGGCTAGAATCATAGTTTCTCGATTATAGTATTACTTGTATATTAGTTATATACTGTTGGGCTTGAGGCTGTGGTTATGATACCAGTTGGACCCCGTGTAAGTCTTCTACCCTTAAAAGGGTGTGATTCTAGTATATGAACTCTTAGGCACTTATTACAGTATTATTTGGATACTGGTGATGGCATGCATATTTTTGGGCATTCATACTCATTTAGTGGTACGATTTTAATCAAAATCATGATTTTACAACTGTTTTATAAGAAAAGGATTTATTCCCACTTTTCACCTTTAAATGGATTCTTTTATAATGGGTATCATACCACCTTATCTACTAATTTATGAGCTTTTGAAACTAAAGATGATATTTTGAAAATTAGATCGATATTGATTCTAGTCCATGGTTTATCCACTTTTTTACCACTACTATTTACTTTAGCCGAGAGGGATTTTGACTCTTTTTGCATTTTATGCTGAATTAGACCCAAATATGATCTCGACAATGGATTTACAAACACACTCTTGTAGCCATAATTGAGTCTGTGAACTTATTGTACATACATCTCTCCGATAATGGATGGTGTATAATGATGATGATTATTGGAAATCCTAAATCAAGATTAGGTGGTGTATATGGATATTCACAAATTCCCTAAGGGTTTCTTTATCCTTGAGTTGTCGTGTTGGAGAAGAGAGGTAGCCATAGGTTTTGCTCTTTGCCAACTGTTGAGCTGGAGGAGATGTATATACTTGGTTATGTTATGACACTTTGATCAGATATGGTACTATGGATTTACTTTGTATCCATTCATTCATATGCATTGCCTATCACTAGTATATAATTTGATATTTGTATCTTTCAACCATATGGGGGTTTACATAGGTATGGGCTATGATTGTTGTCTGCTGAGTGTTGATTGAACCTTTGGGCTTATGGGGGCCTAGTTAGGTATTGGTTGTCTGGCCTAGTCGATGACTTTGTTATTGTTATTATGGTTAATTCATGGCAGGTTGATTATGTATTGGTACCCGAGGATGTCGGTATGTCTCTAAGGTCTTCACTTCATTATAGTAAATTACATTATGGACAATGTATTTGTGGTTAGACAGTTTGGCTAGAGGTCCTGATCATGCTAGCATCAGCTTTCCTACTTGGTTAGGATTCCCTGGTAAGGTTAGATTGACTACCTTAGGTTGTTCCCTTTAGTTAGTCTTATATACATATATCTATATCTATATATATCTATATATTTGTATTTATTTGTGGTGTTATGGTACATCCCTCTCTTTCCTTATTCATTCATATTATATATGTATGCTTTGGCTTGTATACTACTATATATCATTTTTTTACTCCTCATTAGTATATTGTCTAGTGATATACAATATTGCACTTAGACCTTGATTACTATTATGATATGATAGTTTATCCTTATTGCCTCACTAGCATTATCATGTTTAGTGCCTAAATAGTTGCCTATAGTTTATATTCCTGCTTCACATATTATTTATGCTTGCATTATCTTTGGAGCTCAGTCAACCGATGTCTATTGAGTACCACGTATTTGGTACTCATGCTACACTTTTGCAGCTTCTAGATCATAGTATGGGTTCTTTCTGTTGTTGTGTATATCGTGCAGAGCAACTATGGATCAGAGATTTGGGGTGAGCTCCTGGCGTTCAGAGTCTTAATACTCTCCCTCTCATGGTTTAGACTGATCTTTACATTATATTCAGAGATGACTTGTACTTATACTTACTTTGTATTTCATTTTATACTCCTATTATATTAGAAGCTCTTATACTAACTTCACTAGGTTTTGGGGGTGTATTTATACATATATGCCTCCATATCATGTTTATTCCGTTATTTCCTTCCATTTCTTATGATGATCTATTACTAATTGTTTCGAACTATGGGTTGGCTTACCTATTCGTGGGTTATAGTAGGTGTCATCTTGACCTGAGAAATTAGGACGTGACAAATTAGTTTGGGCATTAGTCAATCCAAAAGACATCGCCAAAACTCATAATGCCCATAACAAGTTTGAAAAGCAATCTTTGGGATGTTCTCTACCCTAATCTTAATTTAATGGTAACCTAAATTGAAATCAATTTTGGAGAACACTATCGCTCCTTGCAACTGGTCTAACAAATTATCTTTCCTAGTGAAATGATACTTGTTGCAATAGTCACCTCATTCATCTGAGGATAGTCTATGCACACACTCATACTACTATCTTTCTTTTTCAGAAACAAACAGGAGCATCCCCAAGGAGAAACACTTGGACGAATAAAGACCTTTCCTAACAGCTCTTGTAGCTGGGACTTCAATTCCCTTAACTCTGCTAGTGTTATATAGTAAGGAGGGTTAGAGATTACGCAGGTTCCTGGCTCTAAGTCTTACCAAAAGTAAAACTCATGGTCCGAAGGCATACAAGAAAGATCATCGGGAAATACTTCTAAGAATTCATACACTATTAGAACCGAAGCTATAGCAGAAACTACTAAACTTTCTTCCCAAAGATAAACAAAAAATGCCCTACACCCCACTTAGCTATTTTTTTAGCAGGAATAGCTATCATAATTCTCATAGGAGTAGGCTTAAAAGTACTATCCCGCTCTAGCCCTCCCATCCCGGTCATAACTATAGTAACTGTCTTAGCATAACAATCAAGAATAGTACAATAAGGATATACCCAACTCATCCCGAAAATAATATCAAATTCCTCGATATCTATAATCACCTAGTCTGCCAATGTTTTATACCCCATAAACATTTTAGGACACACCTGATAGACTAGATTACTGCATACAAAAACCTCAGCTAGTGTAGACACATGCATAGGAATATTAAGCTATTCACAGTCTAAATCCCTGCCCAAAGCAAATTTCACAGACACATAAGAGAAGGTAGACTCGAGATTAAACAATATACAATCCATATGATCACAAAAAAGAATAGTACCAGTGATCATAGCATCAAAAGATTCCACTTTAGGTTGGGACAAAATAACATAAACATGAGCCCTGTCACAACCCTGACCGCAACCTCTACTAGTCTGAGCATCATATCTACCAACCTACCCTCTACCTGATTGGCTTGGTAACCACTCCTTTCTATATCTTGGCTACCACACCCACCATGTAGATGGAACTACCATGTACTCCACCACCATGACCTAATAGAGCTAGCACACTAGAAAAAACTATTGAGTCAATGAACTTACAGAGAAAAATTAGGTCAAAACCTATTGATGTGGCCTAAATTCCCATACTCATGGAATTTAATGCCCAGAGTAGGTCTCTAAACTGAAGATGACGAAGATATATAGTTTCTTAATCCAAGAAGGCTGATAATTGACCCCAGACGATCCCTATATGAATATAGGAGTGACCAAATAGTAAGGCCGTAAGAATGACCCTATGAACCACGACCTCTGGAATAAGTACCACTGAATTATCCTTAGGTTTGGGCCTTTTTTTCCTCTGACTTCACATCTCATTGTCTCCCAATCGCTTCAGCCTTCTTAGCAAACTCTATCATATCTTGGAAAGACTTACCTGAAGTCGTCGCTGACAAGGTAACCATCTGGATACCTGAATTCATACCCTTTACAAAGTACCTGATCTGCTCTTCATCTAAGGTAATCAACTGAAGTGTATAATAGGACAAGGAATGAAACATTGTCTCATAGGCCGCCATGGTTATATGGACCCATTCTAACTTTAAAAACCCATTCTTGTTGTTATCATGATAAGTGCGAGAAACATACTTTTAATGAAACACATTCTAGAATTGAGTCCAACTAACCAGAGGTAAGGCAACCTTGCACTCAAGAAAGGACCTCTACCATTGCTTGGCCTTAGCGTGTAACTGAAATGACATAAATTCTACACAATATCTCTCAACCACACCCATCTTATGTATATGATCATTTTAATAAAATATTCAAAAGCATCCTTAGACCCATTACCCTAAAACACTAGAGGTTTTATCTTTATGAACTTACAAAAAAATCCATGCTCATCATCAGTCATCACCGATCGTAATACTTGTCGGGGAATCACTTTTGTCTCAAAGCCCTTATTCAACCTAAGTTTCCACATTAGTTACATATTGTAAGGCTTGGAAATGCAAGAACAACTAGAGTAGTACTGGTGCCAGCCAAACTGCCCCGAATTTCCAACACCTGTTAAATCAACTCTATGGATAAGGAACTTGGGTTGCACCATTCTGTACAAGCACTACATTTTTAGGGACCACCATCTCTTCTTCCTCAACTACTCTATCTTCAACCTGGGCTAATTTTATAGCGTCCTACTGAGAGAGAGGGGACAAGTTTTCTATCTAGTCGATCCTTCAACTTCTTAGGATCTATCCCTAATAGGTGATGCCTCTCTTTTTCATCTTTTTGCTACCCCTCACTCGAGGCATGCTCGAAACTGTAGCCTTAATGATTAGTGTGGGTGTTATTGCTGGTCTAGCTACTGATGAGTTGGTAATCTTTGACTCATTTTATTTTAAATCGGTAAGACATTATGTTCTCAATGCCAATTTAAGTTTGTTTTAATATTAGTTAGGTTTATTTTCAAGGTTGAAACCAAGAAGTGGTTGATAGAGCACAATGAAACAAAAAAATAGAGAATCGAAGCTAAAATACAAAAGGGCATCACCTATGGTGATGGATCATCAAACTAGATAGCGTATCATCTAAATAGAGGCTCCATCGCCTACATGAGCCAAGTTCCAAATAAAGCAATTTGATGATGAAGAGTAAAAGTTTGGCATATTACCGAAGAGTTTGGGAAAACATAATTCCATCGTCAAAGTCACCAAATGCAAATAACTACAGTATAATAAAGTCAACAGAAGTTTGGAGATTTAAAGGTACTTTGATATATCATTGTGGGCTTTGGCAATGTCGAGGTCTAATCATCGAAGTAAGCATGGTGGCTATTTCATAAATTCCTGGCCTATTTTTTCTTTAGCTATGAAAGTCTTTTTGGCAGGTTTAAACCCTATCTTTTTTTTCAACTTTGAGATCTAGAATGTCACGACCTAAACTAGGGCCTTGTCTTGACCGGTATCTCAAGCCCACCATGGACTGGAGATCACCCCCTTAGCCTCACTTCTAGAGCATAATAAACGTAAACAATGGAAGATAACCAAAATATATAATAAAGATAGATGAATCAAATGAAATCTAAGAGTGTTAACAAGACAACCAATCAACCCAACACTGTCCACAAAATCCTCTAAAACCAAAAATACCTAACCAAGTTGGGACATGCCCTCGACCATGACAAAAGAGAACTCACAATTCCCAAAATCTAAAAAGAAAGCTAATAAAATGGCATGGCTTTTTGAAAGATGGAGGCTCACCACTTCACAGCAACTCGCCCAATGTATCACACCACCTGATGCTGCATAGGAGTAATAGAAAAGACCTCGAACCCTATGTCATGAAATAATGCATCATCCAGGGACGGTCAGTGGGGGAAGCACTGGCATGTAACTCAGGAAAAAGTTATAAAATAATGCCAATGCCAAAAACAATCAAAACCATATGCACAACATTTATGTATACATATAGATAGGATGCTAGTATAGGGACAAGGGTCATAAACATAAGAGTTTAAACCATTAGTCTGAATTGTGTAGCTCACTCCATCCTAAAGGCACCCATGGGCTATATAGGTTTAGCTCCCCTTATTGAAAGAGCCCCAGTGTACATTAGCAACACGAACTGAGAAAATCGAGGAATGGCTAAAGACACCAAGACGATAGCCATCCAAAATATAATATGTGCACTGAGCACACAGTCATGTAGACCCCACGCCAACAAACATGCTTTCTAGAGTTGGTCCCCCAGAATCTACTCCTTCATGGTAAGCTCCACAATTTCTTTTAAGTCCAAATTAAAATAGTTGACACATATACCCAACCATTAAACAAGGACTCTTTTTAAGGCATTTACCGACTCTATATCGTCATACTAATATGCTTGCAAGCTTATATAATTAAACCAATCCACGTAACCATTAGACTCCCAAGTTTCATTTAAATCCAAACCATTGTCATCAAGAGCATTCTAAAATCATTTTCACTATCCATTTATCCTTTAATGCAATGCAATGTTTCAAAAGTAAGTTAAACTATGTGAATTTTTATATTTTAAACCAAGTTCACAAAGTGAGATTAGGTTAATGCGAATACCAAGCCAAAAAAATCCATCTATTTGGAGAAACCCATGTTCTCCATTTAAATCATTATAATCATGCACTCATACAACCCCAAAAACCATCAATTAAAGTATAAACAACAAATTTAAATCATGGGAAATACAATTTAAATAATAACCTTCAAAAGCCCTCAACCTTAAGTCTTTCTCTAATCACTTTCACCTTTTCTATGGCTTGGTGAACAAAGTCAAGACCAAACAACCTAATCTCACCAACCTCAAACCACCCAATAGGAAACCTATACCTTCTTCCATAAAGAGCCTCAAAAGGAGCCGACTGAATGCTAGAAAGATAATTGTTATTGTAAGAAAACTCAATGAGAGGAAAATGATCAACCCAACTGCCTCCCAACTGCCTCTAAAATTAATCACACAGGACTTTAGCGTATCTTCTAAAGTCTTAATAGTAAGCTCCGTTGACCATCCATTTGAGGGTGAAAAACGGGACTAAGGTTCACCTTAGTCCCCAAACCTTTCTGAAATGAACATCAGAATTGAGAAGAAAACGATGTACCCCGGTTTGAAATTATGGACATGGGCGTTTCATGCAACTTTACTATCTCCAAAATGAGAAACTTAGCATAATCCTCTCCTGAATAATTAGTCCTCACCGATAAGAAGTAAGAAGACTTAGTTATCCCATCCACAATGACCCAAATAGAATCATACTAGTTTTGTGACTACGGATGACCCGTAATGAAATCCATATTGATCATCTCCCACTTCCACATGGGTTACTCTATCTCTTAAGGTACGCCACCAAGCCTCAAATGCTCAACCTTGACTTGTTGACAAACCATACACTTAGCAACAAACTTTGCCATATCCCTATACATATTATTCCACCAATAAATTTCCTCCAAGTTGTGATACATTTTGGTCAAACTTGAATAAACTGTATACCTAGACTCATGAGCTTTGGCCAAAATCCTTTCTTGCAACCTGTCAACATTAAGAACCCACAATCTTCCTTGGTACCTCAAGATGCCATCTTCCCTAATATCAAAAGCTATAACCTTTTGCTGACCCACATCATCTTTGATTTGCATAAGTATAGGATCTTAAGCCTTCTTCTCCTTCACCTCAGCACCAAAAAATACTTTGACCAGTTTATATACAACCACCCTCCTCATCATTAGAGTCCTAGAGACGAACTCCCAAGCTAGCCAATTTGTTGATGTCCTTTACCAACCTTATTTTCTCTTCATCAATGTGGGATAAGCTCTCCATAGACAACCTGCTAAGAGCATCGACAAGAATATTAGCTTTTCATTGGTGGTAGTGAAGGCTCATATCATAATTCTTAAGTAGTTTGAGCCACTGCTTCTGCATGTGGTTCAATTCCCTCTGCATAAGAACATATTACAAGCTCTTATGGTTTAAATAAATATCTATGTGCACCCTAATGACACCAGATCTTCAAAGCAAAAGCCACAACCGCTAACTTTAGATCGTGATTTGGATAATTCCTCTCATGAACCTTAAGCTACCTTGAAGTATAGGCCATAACCTTACCATGCCGCATCAAAACATAATCCAGTCCCATACGGGATGCATCATAATACATAACAAATCCATCAATACCCTCGACCAGGGTCAAAACTAGCACAAAAGTCAATTTATCTTTTAACTTCTCAAAACTATCCTCTCAAGCATCGAACCATAAAAGCTTGTCAGCAGAGAAACAATAGATAATAAACTCTACACAAACCTCCTAAAGTATCCTGCCAAACCCAAGAAGCTCCTAATGTCAGTTGGAGTCATGGATGTAGACCGTTTCTTAATCACCTCAACTTTTTATTGATCCACCTTAATACCCTAACTAGAAATAATATGCCCAAGAAAAGTCACAATAATTCGCCAAAATTCACACTTAGAAAATTTTACGTATAACTTCTTGTCCTTATGAGTTTGCAACGCAATTCGGAGGTGATTGGCATGATCTTCCTCTCCTTTGAAGTACACCAAGATGTCATCAATGAAAACTATAACAAAAAAATTGAGAAACTCCCTAAGCACCCAATTCATAAGATCCATGAAAGCGGCTGAAACATTAGTGATAGCTAAAACAAAGCTATAACCGAAACTAAGGACTCAATGAACAAAAATATCAGCGACTACACTTGAAGGAAAACAACACATAGAATGGAGATGAAGAAGAAGATTGCATAAATGTAAAGATAGATAATGAAATATACACCACCTTTAATGATTAGCACCTAATTGTGTATCAAACAACTAGACACACTTCACCATGGATAGATAACTCTTTATTCTTAAGTGAACCAAGAGAATTCACACTCTTCGAAACCCACCTTTCTTGCCAAATGGTCAACACAAGTGAAGAACCACCTCACATGCATAAAACCTTTAAGTTTCAATTGTTCTCTCTTAAGGAGAAGGAGAAGACTACGAGCTAAGACACAATTACAATCTAAAAAGTCACTCAATTCATTATGTCAAAACTAAGGAAAATAAAAGCCTATTTGTCTATTTATACTTATTACAAACAAAGACTAAAATATCCTTAATAAAGGGTGCTCTTTTGGATTGTAAAAAGGGAGTCTTAAAAGACAACAATAGCCCTAAAATGGGGCGCCTCTTGAGTGTCAATTATAGTGTGTAAAGTCCATCTTGTCCTTCAAGTGAGGCACCTATTGAGTGTAATGTTTCCCTTCTCCTCCTTCAACTTGACAAGGCTTTAAAAAGGCTCTAAACACTTGCCAGTTCCAAAGCTTGAACCTTTGATAATGTCTTGTACTCTTTTGTGATCTTCATGCTTGTATCATCTTCTCCATCTTGAAATGAATTTTTCCTCAAATTCTCACCTTGTAAAATCAAAGAGAGGGAAAACAAGGACATATTCCTCATGGTATGAGGGTTAGCATTAGCACCATAAGTTATATATCATACCAAGGGGGTACACTCCTGGAATACACCCAACCATCCTTTGTTATGAGTAAGAAACATCGACCACAAGCATCACAAAGGACACAACCAAGGCAAACATAAAGGAGTGAAAATATAATCTGAAACAAACACATATGTCACTTATTTTCAAGGAAAGACAAACATTCAAAATTGGACATCTACGGGTTAAAAAGGCTCCCTTAACAACACATATTCCATCACTCACCATATTTCTATGAACATGATCACTATGAACCATACTACTATCAAGGTCTTCATCTGACAAAATCAAAGGACTATATTCATCATCAAGACCTACATTATAAGTATCTACACTAACTTAAAAATTTTCAATCACACTATTCTCATGATCAAGTAGTGAGCTATCCTTATGAGCATATGGTTCACTATACACATCAAGAGAGCAACAATGGGAGAAACATGCACATCTATATCAAGAAAAATCGAGATCACTTCACCAGAATCACCATTAGTGTCATAATCATATCATCAACCTTGGTTGTTCACACTTGACATACACCCACACATCCATACACCCACACGTTCATGGTATTCGACATAATAGACTTAGAATAAAGGGTACGAAGAAGGTGGATAGCATCGACATTAAAAGATAACAAGCGTGAACCAAAACTACACTTCCAACACCTCACAAGTACCTTGGGGTTAAAAGAAAATAGTAGATATGGGTCAAGGCCATAACTACCTACCCCTTTCACTCGAGGATCAAAATAATTACTTTCTAAAATACCACACATAATTTTGACATACACATGGTCACCTTGAACAATACTAACTTCATGTCTTTCACTACACAAGTTCAAAGGACCATGTTCAATATCAAGATCAACATTACAATCATCAACACTAACTTGGAAATTCTTAGGCATACCATTCTCATATTCAAGTAGTGAACTAGTTTTAAGAGCAAGTTGATCATTATTCATAACAAAAGAGTTACTAAGGAAGGAGTTATACACTAGTAAACCTAAAACCACCTCACAAGATACTAAATCACAACTTTTTGAGTTCAAGAAAGTGTTAAGAATAGCAAAGTCACCTCGGGTTAGGCTTAGGCGGTCCACCCTTTTGAAGCTCTTGATCAAGGTAGTCACTAGTTTATTTCCCATGCTTTCATGTGAAACTTCTTTTGGGATATCATTTTGTCTTGTACCTGCACATAAGAAGAATCAAAGCTAGGCGCTTTTGGTGTAGGAAGTAACAAGGCATATTTGTGGGCAAGTCCCACAATCAAATTTGCTTTTCCCTTTTCAAGCTCATATTCCGAGACCTCCCCTTCCCTTTTCTTCTTTTTTTCTCACATTCTTCTTATACCTTACTATCTATTTTCTCTCCATCTTGAGGCTCGACCTCACTTTCCTTGGGTTTTAGCTCATCCTCTTCTTCTACTTGGATGGAGGGAATTTGGTTTTGGGAAGTTTGGATAGGGGAAATCGGATTTGTTTGAAGGAGAATTTGAATTTGTGGCCTTGGCTTTGGTGGAGTGTAGGATCTTTGGTCTTGAGGGGTTTGAACTTGTGGAGGGTTTGGTAGACATAGTCTATCAACCCCCACCTTCATTCTAATCACACCACCATTTAAAGCATCCATATCACCTTTCAAAGAACCAATCTCACCTTGTAAATTGTCCAAACCACCCTTCAATTCTCGGGATAGTGAATCAAACTGAGCCATCAAGGCTCCCAAAACATCATTACCCAAGGGTTGGGATGTGATACCCTCGAATTCCATCTCAATTGTACCTAACAAAAGAAAAAAAACAGCAAGAGAAAAACCTACAAAATGAATAAATACGTTGGTTTAAAAACCTCACCACACTCACACTTGGATCTCACCTCATACTTAGTCTCACAAGTGTTGAAAACTTGGCAAGTGAATTTAAGTGGTGAATAATCCTTAGTCCGAAATTGATTTTTGTTTGATAAAACTCAAATAAAATAACGCACGGACTTGAACCAACAAACTACTATGAGTTAAAAATGAGAAAAGGCATACAAAAACTGAAGACACGAAATAAACGACGCTAGACTAATTACCAACCTAGTAGGTACTTAATAGTTTGCTAATTAGTGATAGAACCAACAAAATTAAAACTAGAAACAATAATTAGAAATTAGGAAATCAAAATTTGAACTCAATTTGGTGGTCACCAAAGTGATGACGTGGCAGCTTGTGATTGGACGTTACTTTTCAAAAAATTTTCAATTTATCAATCTTCTTGTCTCGGCCACACGTGAACTAGGAAGGTGTATGAACGAAATTGGAAGGGGTGGGGGATGAAGGGTTTGGAGCCCTTTTTCAATTTCAAATGGATTTGAAAGCAATTGGTCTCCCTCTTGTACTTTCAATTATACTTTGATATTCCCTTTGTCACCTCTTCTTTTGGAAGATTGTGAATATGCTAGGGAATATTCTTTGTACAAACAACTTTCACCTTCTCTTTCTTTCTTTTTGTGGATTAAACTAGGACTTTGAATGTTCTTATTCAACAAGATTTGAAGATGATGAAGAACAATATGAATATCCAATAGTTGACCAAGGTTTGACCACTAGACAAATGAACCCTAAATTCAAATTTCCTTTGCCAAGACAAGCTCAAATATCAACAAATCAGCCACAAACATCCACAATACCACAAGTTCACACGTTACCAACTTCACAAAAGATTCAAAACGCCGCAACAATGGTGGATCTAGCTCAAACACAACCAGATCTTGTTCCAAACTTAGATCTAGACACTTTAAGTGTTAGACAACAAGAATCTAACACTAGAAACTATCAAAACAAGATAAAAATTAGTAGATTTAAGTTGTGAAATTCGGATCTACTAGCAAACAGCAAGACAACACAATTTTTTTGAGTTTTTCAGATTTTTGTCTCTTTTGTGGATTTTTTTTTGCCTCTAGACTCTTTTTTATGAAGATTTTCTTGGATCCAAGACTTAGAGTTGTGGGAAAAACTCTAATACATGGCTCTTGATACCAAATGATAGCTAAAACAAAGCTATAACCGAAATTAAGAACTCAATGAACAAAAAAATCAGCAACTACACTTGAAGGAAAAAAACACATAAAATGAAAATGAAGAAGAAGATTGCATAAATGTAAAGATAGATATTGAAACATACACCACCTTTAATGATTAGCACCTAATTGTGTATCAAACAACTAGACACACTTCACCATGGATGGATAACACTTCATTCTTAGGTTGACCAAGGGAATTCACACTCCTCAAAACCCACATTTCTTGCCAAATGGTCAACACAAGTGAAGAACCACCTCACTTTTATAGAACCTTTAAGTTTTGGTTTCTCTCTTTAAGGAGAAGGAGAAGACTACAAGCTAAAACTACAATTACAATATAAAAAGTCACTCAATTCATTATGTCAAAACTAAGTAAATAGAAGCCTATTTGTCTATTTATACTTATTACAAATAAAGACTAAAATACCCTTAATGAAGGGTGCTTCTTTAGAGTGTAAAAAGAGAGTCTTAAAAGAAACAATAGCCCTAAACTGGGGTGCCTCTTGAGTGTCAATTATAGTGTACAAAGTCCATCTTGTCCTTCAAGTGAGGCACCTCTTGAGTGTAATGATTCCCCTCTCCTCCTTCAACTTGACAAGGCTTTAAAAAGGCTCCAAACACTTGCCAACTCTGAAGCTTGAACCTTTGACAATGCCTTGTACTCTTTTGTACTCTTCATGCTTGTATCAATTAGTCAACCCAAATGACATAAACAAGAACTCATAATGGCCGTACCTAGTTTAAAAATTAGTCTTTTGAATATAAGCATCCCTAATTTTCATTTGGTAATAGCCCGAATGAGCATCAATATTAGAGAAATACCTCTCCTCCTGAAGTTGATCGAAAAGGTCATCAATCTAAGGAAGAGGTTACTTAAACTTCATTATTGCCTTATTCAACCGATTATAATCTATACATATTCGAAGCGACCCATTCTTCTTTCATACAAAAAGAGCTGGAGCATCCCACAGAGAAATACTAGGATGGATGAAACCCGTATCAAGAAGATTCTTTAATTGCTCTTTTAGCTAATGTAGTTCAGACGGAGCCATCCTATAAGGGGGAATAAAAATAGAACGGGTATCTGGTAGAAGATCAATCCCAAAATCTATTTCCTTATTGGGAGGAATTCCATGAAGATCATTCGGAAAAACTTTAGGAAATTCATTAACCATAGAGACAGACTGCAAGGAGGGACTCTCAGAATTAGAATTCTTAATCCGAACTAAGTGATACAGTCTTTCTTTGGAAATTATTTTCTAAGCTCTAAGATAAGTAATAAACCTCTCTTTGGGCACTAAAGAACTCCCCTCCCATTCAATCACCGGTTCATTAGAAAAATGAAAACTGACCTTTTGGGTCCTACAGTCCAGAGAAGCATAGCACGAATTAATCCAATTCATTCCCAAGATTATATTAAAGTCCACCATATCAAGTTCTATCAAATCTACCAATGTCTCTCTATGAAGGATAGACACCACACAACCCCTATAGATTTTTCTAGTTAACAATGGAATCACGTATTGGAGTAGACATAGGAAAGGGGTCAAAAATATTTTTAGGACCAAAGCCAAAGTACACAGCCACATAAGGGGTCACATAAGATAGCGTTGAACCTGGATCAAGCAAATAGTAAACATCACGAGAAAAAAGATATAACATATCAGTGATAATATTGGGGGATAACTCAGATTCCTGATGAGTAGCAAGAGCATAGAAACGACTCTGGCAATTGCCAGGACCTGAAGTGGCACCCTTAGGTGCTGGAGCCAAAAAAGTAGCGACTGAAACCTTATTACCTTTAGTGGCGACTTTAGCTACAGGACAATTTTGCTATATACGACTAGGCTGACCATAGTTAAAACATAAATTCCTCCCCTCTTCACAATAACCACGGTAAAGCTTCCCACAAAAATGGCAAGAAGGGTAAGGTGGGGTTGACTGAGCTTCACTAGCCTGTGACTGGGCACACTGTGCCTTAGACCTACTACTGGCCTGAAAACGATGATCACTTGAAGGTTTAGAAGAAGGATTACTAACCGTCAAATAAGAACTTCCCTAATTATTCTTATTTGTCCACTGTCTATTATCTCTCCTGCTGTTCTGCTGGCTTGTACCCTATTTTGAATATCTAAACTTTTTGTTCTCCCTCTCTCCCATCTCTACCTATTTTTTTCTTATTTTCCACCTGCTGTATATAAACCACCAATCTAGAGATGTCCATATCATTATTTAACATAGCAGCCGTACACTCCAATACCAAATCATGGGACAAACCAGAAGCAAACTTTCTTATTCTGGATCTTATATTAGATACTAACTCCTGAGCATTACGGGATAATTGCTGGAACTTTAGTGCATATTCCTTTACACTTATCTTGCCCTACTTCAGATTCACAAACTCTTCGGCCTTAGCTTCTATCAACTCCTGAGTAATGAAGTGATCAAGGAAAGCACCTTAAAAATCATCCCACATTGCTGACTCAGTCTTATCACCCCTCGTCATTTCCCACTCCTCATACCAATGGTAAGTCATTTTTTTCAACTGATAGGTAACAAATTCCACACCCTCTCAATCAGTAGCATGTAAAATCCTGAAAATCTTCTCCATTTTATCAATAAACCCTTGAGGATTCTCCTAAACCTCACTGCCTATAAAGGTTGGGGGATTCAACCTTATAAATTAGCCAACTCGGGTAACCTCAGATGAATTAACAATAGGACCAATATGATCAAACTAACAAGATTATGATGCTACCAATTGAGAAAGTATATAAATAAACTGATGAAACCTCTTATTAGAAATATCTTCCTGAGGTGACTAAGCATAGGAGGACTAGTAAGGACCGATGGAACCCCACATAGAGTAGTATGGGAGTAGGGACCCTAGACCGGGTCTGCACTCTATACATAGAGCATGTTCCCTCTACATTTTATCAGGAGGGACAGGGATTCCAGTAGCGTTCCTACGATTATTAAATCTTTAGAGAGGCATGATCTGAAATGTAAGTAATCTAGGAGTTGGAGAATATTTAAGGTAACTTGACTCTATAGCTTGAAATAGAACACAAGAAAGGCAAACATTCCAAAATGCCTCGTAGCCTTCCCCTTATAAGTGTGGCATGCTACACACCTATAAAAAAAACTCTACTCGACACGGTTTTATGGATACCCAACGACCCTGAATCATTCTGTAATACCAAGCTTGTCACGACCCAAACCAGGGTCTAGTCGTGATGGATATCTCAAGCCCACCATGGGTTGGAGAGCACCTTCTTAACCCCACACCCAAAGAATAATAAAAGTGAACAACAAAAGATAATTAAAATATATAATAAAGGTAGATACATCAAATAAAATATAAGATTCTTAACAAGATAACAAATCATGCCAATATTGTCCATGAAAGCATTAAAACCAAAAAACCAAACTAGGCTGGGATATACCCCCGGCCATGATAAAAGAGAATACACAATTCCCAAAATCTACAAAGAAACCTAATGAAATAGCAAGGCTTTTCAAAAGATAGAGGTTCACCACTGCAAAGCAACTCAACCAACATACCACACCACCTAACACTGTAAAAAAGTAATAGAAAAGCCCTTAAACCCTATATCATGAAACTATGCAGCATTCAGTGACAGTCAGTGGGGCAAGAACTGGGATGTAAATCATAAGAAAGTGATAAAATAATGCCATTGCCAAAAGCCAATCACAACCATATGTATGACATTTGTGTTTACATATATATAGGATGTCGAGACAGGGACAAGGGTTATACAATTATGAGTTTAAAACATTAGTCTGAATTGTATAGCTCGCTCCATCCTAAAGGTACCCATGGGCTATATGGGCTCAGCTCCCATGCTAAAAGAACCCCAATGCATGTTAGCCACATGAATTGAGAAAATCGAGGATTGGATAAAGACACCAAGACGATAGTCATCTAAAATATAATGTGTGCATCGAGCACACGATTATGTAGACCCATATGCCGACAAATATTGTTTCTAGTATTAGTCCCCTAAAACCAACACCTTCATGGTGAGCTGCACAATTCCCTTTAAGCCCAAATTAAACAGTTTACATATAAACCCAACCATTAAACAGAGAGTCTTTACAAAGTCTTCACAATTCCCTTTAGCTGTAACATAGGTTGTTTTTGTTTTTCTTAGGTGTTAGCATAAGCCAACAAGGAACTATAAGTCAACATGATTGCGATATCATTACCTTTGATGGACAACTTGAGGATAATGATCATTTGGGTAATGTCAGAAAGGAGAGTGCAATCCATCTACCATCCATGGTAAGCAATACGACCTTTCATTTCATAAGTTATGCTTTATTCACTACAAATAAAGGGAATTTTTTTGTCCAAGTGGATGATGATATGCATACTTATTTGAATAATTTTATAGACATTTGCATTCCTTTTGATATTGCCTCAAGAGTTCACCATTTTAGGTTGTTCCCATTTTCTTTGATGGGTGAAGTAGTGATTTGGTTAAGGGAGTTGTCTAAGGGATTTATTACTTATTGGGTTAAGTTAATAAAGGCATCTCTTGATCGATTTTCCCTTCTTTCCTTTATGCTTTAATTATAAGATGACATCCTAAACTTATGATAAGTGAGTGGTAAACCCTTGCAGAAGCATGGTTAAGATTTATGACGAAATTACTACATTGATCCAACCATGAGTTGTCACATACAATGTTGCTTCAAATATTCAATAAGTCGTTTGACCAATTGAACAAGATCAAGGTAAATAACTTGGCTAGTGGATTGTTCATAAATCAAATATTTGGAATTTCCATAATATTATTAAACCAAATGGCAAAACAAAGTTGAGCATGTCACACATGAGATACTGGAGTGGGAGTAAGGGCTCCCTCTATGTCATATTTAGTCTAGGAATAAAGAAAAAAGAATGAAGAGATAGATGAAAATATGGCCAAGATCATGATACAAATGGATTTTTTAACAAAGCATATCATGGGGTCAACTCCCAAAGCGGTTAACACTGTTGCTTCAAGAGGAAATGAGCATATGAAGATGAGGTTGTAGAGACACTTGATGAAAAGATCCATTCATTATAAAATCAAATGAAGTGTTATCTACCTACATATCCAAGTTAAGGCGAGAATCAAGGTTTGAAGGAAAGGGATAGAGATTGGAAGGATTAAGATTGGAGTGATCATGATTGTGATCTTGATTGGAGGGATAAGAAAAGAAAAACATATCATGATTGGAAAGACAAGAAGCAGGATCATGATAGATATATACCACCATATGATAAGTAAAAGGGAAAATATGCCATCTCCGTTGATTCAAAGTGATTTTCGTTTGTCTATGCTTCATAAATATGCTCATGATGTCATGACCTAATTTACGAGTCATGATGACACCTACTCCATCCGTCAGTAGGTAAGCTAAACCATAGAATGAAGCTATATTCAATGGGCTAACTTGGTGGGAAAATGGCCAAAAGTCAGAAATTAACAATTAAAGACTTAGATAGCAATATTTCAGTCATAATAGTCGAATATATAGATAGAAAGTCAACAATCATCCTAAGATTCAGTAATGTTGGCACAAGACCTACTACAATGAACTATGAATACTAAATAGTCAAATACAATCCGTCTCAACATAGAAAAATAGTAAAAAAGGGTAACTCCAACTTAAAGATCTCCCCCAATCTTTGAAATCAACCCTGCACGAGCGTCGAATCAGCGGCGACAACTAGTACTTGGATCTGCTCCAAGAGGGGTACAAAAGTGTAGTATGAGTACCAAAACCATTGGTACTTGGTAGGCATCATCGACGGATTGAGATATATCATGATATAAATATGATAAGATACAAGATAAAATAAATTAAGTCAAAATAAAAGGAAAAACCTAAAAATAAACTCTAACACCACGGTACATAAGTAGATGAATGCTTACAAAATAGCAACATAAAGATTACACAACTATAATAACAAGATTGACCCCTATAAGCTAATAAGTATAGAGAAGTAAATAACCCAACGTAGGCCCCTAAAATCTTGGAGGGTACAATCAAGGGAACTGAGTAACTATATGACCATAAGATACCAATTGTCATACCATAACAGAGAATCAATCCGAACCATATCATCTCATACATAATTCCCAACACTGGACTTGAACCAAAACTCACTAGTACCATCATCATTATCATTATTGGCGAATTTGAATTAGAACTCATATTATTAGTATCATCATCAACTACCAGACTCAAATCAAAACTTATATTTATAAACCATAACAATGGACCATATTAACAAGCCAAATTAATAAACTAACTCAATGGACTATACCGATTAACTATAACTATAGACCATCTCTTTTACTCAGACCTAAACACCAGACCAAGTACCACAACCATAAGTCATATCCGTACCCACACCCATAAATCATACCAATACCATATCTATTAAGTCATGCCAATAACCGTGCTCGTAGGCCATATCAATAGTCATATCCACAAGTTATATCAATAATCATGTCTATAAGCCATTAATCATATCTACAAGCCATTAATCATACCTCATGAGTCATTAATCATATCTATAAGCCATTAATCATATCTATAAGCCACATCATTAGTCACGTCTATAACTATATCATTAAGTATGTCGATAGGCCATATCATTAATCATATCCGGAAGCCATATCAATAATTATATATATATATATAAGCCATATCATTAGTCATATCGGGTTATACCTAAAATTAGCACCTATCTTCCAATATCCACTAACATACTCATTAAATGTACTCAATCTCCTCAAGTCCCAAAATAAACATTAATGAGGGTATGTTACGCATAAATAAGTCTATAAGGCTAACACAAATCTAGGCCTAAGGTGGGCCAAAGGGGTTCACTCTAATCTCCAAAATCCATTTTAGGCAAAACCTACCCCTGACTAGGCCAAGATATCTAAGTTCATTTTTAGATGTCGAGTAAGCCATAAAAAAACCTAATATAGTAATTCTTCCCAAACATGAATAACTAAGGCAATCCTACACTTAAGCAACTAAGGCCAATTCCACCCTAAACATGAATGACTAAGGCAATTTCACTAATCTTGAGTAATGAAGACATTTCCATTCTAAACTTGAGCCACAAAGCCAAATTCACCTAAGACATGAGTAGCTAAGCTAATTTCACCTTATGTTATGGTTTCAAGATTGCCTAGACGATCCAACTAGTTTAAATATTCTTATTCATACTTTCAACATCGAATTATCATCCCATATCTAGCATATTATCATAAACATACTATGAAATAGCTCAATCTATGAAGAAGGTAAGCCTAGCCTACCTAGATGCCGAAGAAAAAATCGAAAGATTCGCTAACTCACCAATTTTTCTATTTGAGAAGCTTTAGCAAGGTGCCATGCTATCAAAGTCTCAATCTACTCTTTAAAACAAGAAAAATTAAGCCCATATTGCTCTATTGTGCTTCATATCCAAAAATCACGTAAAATCCCATGTGGGGCCCATTTACAGAATCACACTTTTGAAACCAAACAACTTCCCGCTATGCTCAAGAATTATTTACCCTAAAAAATGCACAAATTCTGAGCTCTAATGGTGCTATAATTAATCCACCAAGATTCTAGGGATTTTAGAAAAAGGAAAAGGATTTAATCCTAAAATATTTGGAATCTTACCACAAATAAGAAGATGAAACATGTAATTTAATGTTACCCAAGCTCCAAAATCACCCATAATTATTTCTCCCAAGAATTCCCACTTTCTAGGGTTCCCAATTCTAGAGAATGGATGAGAAATGGTGAAAAATTGAGCTACGTGGATATTTATACCCTTCCCAGGCCTACGGTTATCGCTTAAGCGAACACCGGGTCGTTTAGGCGATCATCGCTTAAGAAACCAAGTGTTGCTTATGCGATATTGGCCACTCTCAGAAGATATCGCGTAAATGAAAATGCCTCCACATACGCGATATTCTACTTTGCCACTCCTATCACTTAAGCAACTAAGGGCATTGCTTAAGCGATACTTGCTGCGAACTTAGCATATCGCTTAAACGGTCAAAGTCATTATTTAAGTAATACTTTCTGGGTTTTTGCAAATTCCTTAAGCAATTAAAGGCATTGCTTAAGCGATTCGCCAACCCCTAGAGATTCATTTGGAATCTCATATACGCAAATGAACTATGCCACCCTATGAAATTCGACGTTCGAGACTCAATAGAGTAGCCAAAATTCCCATCCGAGGTTATTTAAAAAAAAAGTGGTTCCCACAACTACTTGCCATTTTTCTTAAGTTTCGGCCAATAGCCCAAAATGAGTCTGGGTGCCTCGAGGGTCTTCCTATCACGACCCAAACCAAGTCCTAGTTGTGACGGGTATCTCAAGTCCACTAAGGATCAGAGACCACCCCCGTTAGCCTAGACAACAGAACACAATATAAAAAGTAGCGGATGAGTTTCAAACTTATAACAGGATAAAACTAAATTCAAACCTAAAACAAGATAGAACTGAGTTCTGAACATATAAGAAGATAGATAAATCAAATGCCAAGAGGATCTAAGAATCTATAACATAATCCACCCACACTTTGTTGTCCACAAAAGCTTCTAAGAAAGTCAAATATCAACCTAAGTTGGTATATGCCCCAGAACGTGATAATGGCAATATTAATATGAATCGTTTAGTTCTAAAATATGGAATGAAATCGATAGAATGACCAAGTTTTTTGAATGATGGAATCTCATCACTTCACGGTGGACCAACCAGATCACCTAACACTGCACAGAGGTAAAAGAAGTGTCTTTGAATCCTATATTATGAAACAATGTAGCGTCCTAGGACGGTTAGTGGGATAAGCACTAACATGTAACTTAGGATAAGGGATAAGATAATGCCATTTGAAAATAAATCCAAATTCAATGTACATGTTCACATACTTACAACTATACATATATACGTAGTGCTGGGATAGGGAATAACGTTTAAGCATGAACTTCATTACCATTAACCTGGACTATGTAGGTCTAACCATCCTAAAAAAACCCATGAGCTATATGGGTCCAGCTTCCCCCACCGAAAGGTCCCCAATGCGTGTTAGTCTCATGAACCGAAGAAATTAAATGAAGAGACAGATCTACCAAGGCTCCAACCATTCATAAAATATAGATATATAAAGTGTAGACTATGCACACGACCACCAAGGCCCCCATGACTGCACATATGGTTTTCAGTATCAGTCCCCCGGGGACTTTCACCTTCCAAGGTGAGCTACACAACCCTCTTTAAGCCTAATTAAAACATTTAGCACATAACCCAAAAGTTATCCATTTAGGTATTTACTGAATAGTATCGTTATACCAATTGAACTTGCAAGTCATTTCCACCTTGCCAATCCAATTATCCACTAACTTGGGGGAACCGTGACTCCCATGCTCAAATTTAAGAACATATCATGGACACTAGGGCCTTTTAAATCTATTTATAGTCCTTTAACCTTTTATGCAGTGCATTAGTTTAGAAAAAATGGGCAAAACCATATTTCAAGCCAATTATGCAAGTGGGTTGAGGTTATTACCAATTCCAATACCAAAATTCATTTATTCGAGAGAATCCTCAACCCATATCCTATTATCCATACCCATGCACCCCAATGAGTTTACAAACCATCAATTCAAAGCATGAATCATTCGTAATAATCATGGAAAAACATTTAAACAATTACCTTCCAAAACCTCAACCCTTTATTTAAAACCAAACATTAATTCCATGGAAATATCAATCCATTGCATGCCATAATGAAAATACTAGTTCAGGGAGAGATACATGCCTGAAAGTATTGAAAACTATGAAGGAAAATCGCCAATTGGAACTCTAGAAACCAAATCCTTAGAAACCCTATCTTATTTTTTCTTGGAGAATTAGAGAGAGTTTAAGAGTATTTTAAGATTGAGTAATAGGGGGTTATGGGGTCCCTTAGGGTATTTTACGTCATGGGTTAATATTGGGAAAAGAGAGAAATGACCAAAGTGCCTTAAAAAAAATAGAGGAAAAACTATCACCAGTCGTTACGGGTCACAGTAAACTCATAATGATTGTGTACGAGTCATTGCCTGGACTCATAGTTTGGGTAGTGACTCAGCACATCCTAACTAGTATGGTCACGAGTCACACCCCACAACTCATGACTAGACCCTACGAGTCATAGAGTCTTAGTCATACCAAGATAGCAACCTTGGGACATCTCACTGGTTTGGTCATGAGTCCCGCCTTATGACTTGTGACCTCACCTTATGACTCGTGAGGTCCAAGTCATGACCTCACCAGGAACCATGGACAACTTACTGTTTAAACAATGGTTAAAGCTATATGACTCATGAGAAGTCTTCAAAACACGTCACTTAAGTCTTACCCTGGACAATGAGCTCAAAACTCTAAAACTTTTTTCTGAGGCAAAAAGTTGAGGTGTTACATTCTCCGCCCAGGATCGTTCATCCTCGGATAATGAATTAAGTCATCCATTAGCATGATTATGAGACAAGAATGCAATCACCAAACCTTTAACAAATTCAGAAAATAAAAAAAATAGGAAAACACATACCTTAAGCACGATTATCCAACCCGAGAAATAGGAACGAATATTTGAACTTTATGTCCTCTTCTACCTTGTGGCTCCTCCAAAAGACCTTCACCAAAGCTACGTCTTTAGTCCTCAAACAACGAACTTGCCTATCCAAAATCTCAATAGGAACTTTCTCATAAGATAAGAAATTTGAAATGCCACGACTCTCAATAGACACAACTAAAGAAGCATCACCCACACACTTATTCAACATCGACACATGGAAAACTAGGTGAATGGAACCCTAACTTGAAGGAAAATCTAGTTCATAGGCAATATTGCGCACTCTCCTCAAAATTAAGTATGGACCCACATAGTGGGGGCTAGGCTTCCCTTTCTTCCCAAACTTCATCACTCCCTTTATGGTAGATACCTTCAAGAACACCCAATCGCCAACCTCGAACTCCTACTCTCTTCTCCTAATATTTGCGTAGGACTTTTGGCGACTCAGAGCAGTCTTAAGCCTATCTCTGATCCTTTCACCTTCTCCATGGCTTGGTGAACCAAGTCCAAACCAAAAATCTAGTCTCACAACCTAAAACTACCCAATAGAAGATCTACACCTCCTTCCATAATGAGCTGAAAAAAGAGCCATCCTAATACTAAAGTGATAGTTTTTATTATATAAAAACTCAATAAAAGGCAAATGATCCCCCCAACTACTTCCAAAATCAATTTCACAGGCCTTTAGCATATCTTCCAAAGTATTAATAATCCTCTTAGCTTGTTCATCCGTTTGAGGGTGGAATGCGGTGCTAAGGTTCACCCGTGTACCAAGGACTTTCTTAGACAAATGCAAAAAATGAGCAAAGAACTGCGTACCTTATTTCGAAATAAAGAAAACTGGAGCACCATGCAACTTGACAATCTTCTGAATATACAACTTAGCATAATCCTCCCTAGAGTAGGTAGTCCTCAGAGGCAAAAAGTGAGTAGACTTAGTCATTCTATCCACGATGACCCAAATCAAATTATGATGATTTCGAGACTACGAAAGGCCAGTAATAAAATCCATGTTGGTCTTCTACCATTTCTATATGGGAAACTCAATCTCTTGATACACATCACCCAACCTCAAGTGCTCAACCTTCACTTACTGACATACCATGCACTTAGCCATGAAGTTAGCCACATCTTTCCTTATGTTGTTCTACTAATAAATCTCCTTCAAGTCATGGTACATCTTCATCGAACCAGGATGAACTATGTACTTTAACTCATGAGCTTAGTCAAAATTCTCTCTCATAGCCCATCAACATCCGAACACACAACCTACCTTGGTACCTCAAGATACCATTACCCCCAATATCTAAAGTCATAACCTTTTGCTGACCCATGTCAACCTTAATCTAATCAAGATAGGGTCCAAAACCTTCCTCTCCTTCACTTCAGCACTAAAAGATGACTTCACCACCTTTTGAACAATCACACATCCATCCTCAGAATCCAAAAAATAAATTCTAAGATTAGCCAACCGGTGAATATACTTCACTAATCCTCATTTCTCCTCATCTACATGAGAAAAACTACCCATAGACAACTTGCTAAGAGCTTCAACAACCATATTACCTTTACCTGGGTAATAATGAAGACTCATATCATAGTCCTTGAGAAAATCAAGCCATCTTTTTTGCTTGAGATTCAACTCCTTCTGGGTGAACACATACTTTAAACTCTTATGGTCTGAATAGATATCAATATGCACTCTATACAAGTAGTGATGATAAATCTTCAATGCAAATACCACAACTGCCAACTCTAAATCATGAGTCGGATAATTCTTTTTATGAACCTTAAGTTGTCTAGAAGCATATGTTACCATCTTACCATGCTGTATCAAGACATAGCCTAGTTCCACTCGAGACATATCACAGTAAACCACAAAACCATTATTATCCTTGGGCAAGGTCAAAACTGGCACGAAAGTCAACTTATCTTTCAACTTCTCAAAACTACCCTCACAAGTATCGAACCACAAAACCTTTACCTTTTTCTGAGTCAACTTAGTCAATGGAGTAACAGCAGAAGAGAAGCTCTCCATAAACCTCTTATAATACTCGACCAGGCCTAAGATGCTCCTAATGTCAGTTGGAGTCGTGGGTCTAGACCATTTCTTAACCGCCTCAACCTTTATGGATCTACCATGATTCCCTTATTGAAAAAATATGAATCAAAAAGGTCACAACATTCAACCAAAACTCACACTTTAGTAACTTGGCATATAATCATTGATCCTTAAGAGTCTGCAACACTACTCAAAGACGATTGACATAATCCTCCCCACTCTTAGAATATGCCAAGATATAATCAATAAATTATATCATAAAAAAATCAAAGAACTACCTGAATACCTAGTTCATAAGATCCATAAATGCCACAGAAGCATTAGTCAATCCAAATGACATAACCAGAAACTCATAATGACCATATAGAGTACAAAAAGCGGTCTTAGGTATATCCACTTCCCTAATCTTCAACTAATGACAACTCGACCAAAGATCAATCTTAAAAAACATCTAGCACGCTAAAGCTGGTCAAAAAGCTCATCAATTCTCGAGAAAGGGTACTTATTCTGCACTATCACCTTATTCAACTATCGATAATCTATACATATTCAAAGGGACCTATCTTTCTTACGCATGAAAAAACAGGATCTCCCCATGGAGAAATAATAAAAAGAATGAAACCTTTATCAAGAAGATCCTTTAACTGCTTTTTCACTTCTTTCAACTCAGTCGGGGCCATTCTATATGGAGGGATAGAGATAGGACAGGTGTCTAAAATAAGATCAATCCCAAAGTCTCTCCCTATCAGGAGGAATACAAGAAAGATCCTCAAGAAACACTTTAGGAAATTCATTAACCATAGAGACCAATTGTACGGTAGGACCCTCAAAACTAAAATCTCTAACTCGAACAAGATACTAAAGACACCCTTGGGAAATCAATTTTTGGGGTCTAAGATATAAAATAAATCTCCCTTTTGGAACTAAGGAACTCTCTTGCCATTCAATTACCAATTCACTATTGAATATAAAGTTGACCTTACGAGTTCGATAATCTAGTGAAGTATAGCATGAATGGAGTCAATCCATCCCTAAGATAACATCAAAATCCACCATATGGGAGATTATGTACAAAGTTGTATAAAGATCTAGGGAAGAGGTTTTGGAGATTCACCAAACACTTTTGCTAATCGCTAAAGTCCTTCACCAAATTTGATCTCCTAAGTATTTTGAACCGTAAGAAATGGCGATGCTCTCTAATATCTGGTGATTCACCAATGATTTTGGAGACACCCTTGCCTATGTCGAACCTACTCACCCAATCAAAAATCCAAGGTGTGAAACTATTAAAATCAGCGATGCATGCATAGTTTGGTACAATACTTATCACTTTGGTGATGTACGTACCTATACTAAACTTTTCCTTATTTGAAGGATGACGATTTGACTTTTTAAATTCTTGACTTATCAACTTTTTACTCTTAGTCTTCTTTAATTCCTTTTCTATTTCCTATTTTTGTCTCCCCTATTACTTAATCTATGCAACCTACACATGCACACATTCAAAATAACTCTCAGCTTACCACAACTATTGTACACACTTGCACCACTATAGTTATTATTATCTAGTTGCCAGAATCCTTGCACTGCGACACATTTACCAATTTTTATTTCTCATTTGAAGATTAGAACTCTCAATTTCTTGTGAATATTATGTGGGTTCTATGAAATGATTATTATTTGTACTCTATGGTGTGTAATTTGTTTGTAATTTTTAGTTTAAATCTAGAATGGTGGCTTAATTTTTTGATATTATTTTAAATATTTTCATGGATTCCTTGGGTTACTTGATTGGGTCAAAATTAGGTTTCGTATTTATTGATATTGTTGAAATTAGGGTTTAAATTTGTTGAGTTTGGTGAAACTAGGATTTAAACTTAATGTTGTTTGCATATGGGGTGTAATTATATGCATATGGGTTAGATTTTCCTCAATTTTTAATATGGGTTAGCATTTTCTCGATTGATATACACTTGGGATGTGAATTATGTGAAATTGTTAGTATTTTTGAATTTATTTTTGGCTTAAACTTTAAATTAGGCGTATATGTTGACTATGGATTTGATTTCTTTGAAAAGGGTGTTGATTTGAATGGGTTATTTGTATTATACTTTGGATTCGAATGATTTTTCCTTATGATGGATTGGGTGACATATTTCTTTAGGAAAAAGTCTTTGAACTTGTTGTTTAGGTGTTGAAGCCTAGGGTAGTCTGAGTACCTATGGTCGTTCTTGGACTGAAATCACTACTGAAATAGCTTTTTGGGTTTGATAATTTGAGTTTTGGGAAATATGACTTGGGGCGATAGGGTTGAAAACATTGGAGATGAACCAAGTTTTGTAGTGGATCAATAAAGTGCTTCCCTTATTACTAAAGTAATAGTAAGTTTTGCTAATCAAGGTGAAAGTTAGGCAATTCTCTGGGAGTATTACCTAACTCTTTGTCATATCACCAAACTCCAACTTTCCTTTGCCAAACTCAACCATTCCAACTATCCAAATCGGCGACAAAGAAAGTGAATCGCCAAAATCTTCGGCGATTCACCTAAGTGCTTAGGCGATGCACTCCTAAAATGAGTTATTTGTGTGATTGAAAAACTTGGACTAGGGAATTACCTCTTTTATTTTTAGATATGATTCATCTAAAGCACTTAGCTAAGAAGTACACCCATACTCCTCTCCCCACATCAAAAGTATCAAAAAAGATCTCGATTTCAGTGCGCGCTCAACCTAAGATAAAGTTTCAAAAGAAGAAAAGGGTAGAAGAAGATAAAATAAAGGGTATGGTGAATGAGAAGCATAGCTCTATCTTCGAGTGGTATTACATAACTACCTCAGAGGAGGCATACACCGCTCCTATCTACGAGCCACTAAATACTTTAAGAGTTGTTGAATAGAAAAAGAAGAGGGTTAACCAAAGCTCCAATGTTGCCTTAGATCCTCTTCCTATGTCTGGTCATAAGTTTCTCAATTATCTAAAAGTTCCTAAAAAACACACAATAATTAAGGAGCAAAGGTTGATTTTGAATGGGTTGGAGGGAAAGCATGCTAAAGTGTTACCTTTATTGTGTTATCATAAATTTGATGTTTTCACTAAGCCTCTAAAGCGGTATGTGTAGAGGTAGGAACGTGATTTTCATAAATCCTATAAGGTGTTGTTACCAGCTAAGAGAAGGAAGAATAAAACCCAAGAGATAGAAAAGTTTGTAATGACTTATGGTATAAAGGTGAATTGTGATGAGAGCATCATAAATTCAATTTATGGATGCAAGATGTTTAATAAGCATTACTTTGCCTCCAAGGTATTAAAACTTGTTGATGAGGTCTGGTATTGGTTATCCCTATTAGTGAATAATGGTACATCCTTGTAGATTGTACTGGGAGTTCATACTGAGAAGATGGGCATCCTTATTAAATCCCGATAGTGGTTGAATTTTGTGTGTAGTAACTTCTTTCCCTTTTAAAACAAAACAATCCTCAGGAACCTTTGGAAAATATTAGTAGGCCTAATCATAATAAAGGAGAGGATGAATCTTGCCTCCATAATTTCCTCATATATTACATATTGGGTATAACAAAAGAAGACTTCTATTGCCTTTCCATGCTTAATCACGGAGTAGCATCTAATGTTGGTATTACCAGATTTGAAATTTCTTCGAGCGGTAAAAAAGAAGAAGATGGTTTGAGTGAATTCTTCCCCATCTTGATTCACTTAATAGTGGTGCCAGATAGACTACTCCAACTATGCGTCTCCTACTCCTCTAGGTTCCTCCATATGTACTTCCTTACAACCCCCTAACTATATGCCCTCTACTCTTGATCATCCACTACTCTGGGAACTTTAGGGGCTCTTAAATCAATATTATTCAAATGGGCCATTTTGACTTCTTAGCTTGTATAAGTTCATCAAGGTTAGAGGCTTAGATGTCTTAGTTGATTGCAAATACAGTTAAGTCTACCTTGATGCTTGTTTATATGGAAATATAGAGTATTTGTGAAAATCTGCATATTTATGGTGCCAAGCTAGTTGAGTTGAGCATCCTACAACATCTTCAATTCTAGATGTAGTATTGACCAAGATATATACTGAGTTCATTATCTCTCTATGAAAGCATATAGATGAACTATGATTTCCTAACTTGACACATCTATGGGTTGCACTATCTCAGATCTCAGCTTCCGTACTTGCTGAAGAGAGTGTTCCTGTAATACCCCGTACTTTTCCTAGCTTGAAAAGTTTCCCAAGAATGTTAGAAGCTTTCTTTGAAAGATAAATCCACTTTTGTACACATGTTATTTTTAATATTTTCACTTTTTATCATGTGGGGAATCGAATAAGCTTTCCATCAATCCCAAATTTGCCCAAATCCGACACCCGGGTGAAGATTTAGAGCCTTTTAATGAGACAGTGTATCACATGTGCCTTCAGTGTGTTGCGGAGATAGCTCAAATGGCAATTGTCAATTTCCAGTGTTGCTCTGCGATAGTGGTATGTCGCGCCAAACTTTCAGGTCACAAACAAGGTGGCAACGCGATAGCTCTGCATCACGCCACCATGTAATTTCCCATTTGTCACTTTCCAGAGACACGGTGTAATAGCGCTACATCGCGCGATGCCAAGGATGAAAATCAGGAAATTTTCTCAGAAATTAAAGACGTGTCCAGGGTTAAAAGGGTCAATTTTTTACCCTTATTTAAGCCCAATAACATGTAATTTAGCAATTCTTCACCCAAAATATACTAGTTTCTCTCAAGTTTCTCTTAAGAACAAGCTAGGGTTTCTATTGGAGATTTAAATTCAAGAAGTTTTCACCATCAATCCTCAATAAATCATATCCCAGGTATGCATAGTATTCATTTATGGACTCCTTTCGTCTATGAAGTCCAAGAATCTCTTTTCAAATTCAAGTGTATGGATTTTTGTATGAATTCCATGTTGGGTGTGTGTTACTCATGTTGATAATGACCAATTGAGTTTTAATCCATGTTTGGTGATAAATTTCATGTGGTATTGACTAATAAAGATGTAGATTCATGTAAACCTAGGATTAAAACCCTTAGATAATGAAATTAGATATGAATCATGATATTTGATTGTTGTATAATGTTGTCTGCATATATTATGCCTACCATGTGTTTGATTAAATGCCTATATGAAGGAAAAGTGCCCAACTAGCATGATATTATGAAATCCCCATGTTTGTACAAGTTTATACATACCACATGTTTGATGGAGTGTTTCAATATATGAATTATGAATTGCATTGTTTGTCATGTGTTCATGTAAGTCATACTATGTCAGTTTCTTTCCATCGAGTCCTGACAGTACTTTTACCCAATAATTTAGCTGTGTGCCTAGAGCCATGTCAGGTTTTCACGATAATCTCAGTCAATCTATGATCAGTAGAATTTCGTCAGTCTTATGACTCAAGACATCTTTGTAAATTCAGTATCCATCAGATCAGTCCTACTCAGTAATCTTAGTAATCTCAGTAACCACAGTATTTCTAGAAATCTTAGTAACTACAGTACTCTCAGTCAGTCCTCAAAACTCAGTATATTCTGTCAGTCAACGAAACTCAGTAAACTCAGTTTAGCTCCACTAAACAATATCATTAGTATCAGCTCAGTTTAGATAATCACTTCAGTTCAGTGTCTTTTAGATGGGAGTAGGATTCAGCACCGAGCGAGCCTAGGGATGGAGACTCACCCGCTAGATAGGACTGAGATCTTTAGAAGAAATCCCTAAGTTCCAGAACTACGTAGACAGCATAGGAATGAGATGTCACCCGTTAGATAGGTCTGACATACTCAGGGATCACCCGTTAGCATATTTAAATATATAGGACTGATCCTAGGGGTCACCCACTAGATTAGGACTGACTCCACAACAGTTGTCTTTACCAGTGGCGCGGTACTGACACCCTTCCAACTGAGGTTATAGGTTTGACCCCAGTTAGCTTAGTATGGGGCATGTCAGTTAGATAAATACATCCCACATTTTTAGTTACAGAATCAGGACTATCGGATACAGTCAATTCAGCTCAGTAGTATACATTTAGGACTCTCAGATACAGTCAATCCTTATCATTATAAATAGACCCCGGGATCACCCACCAGACAGGACTGATCTCAACTATGGTCAATTAGTATCAGTATTATCAGATGTAGAGATTACCTAATAGATAGGACTAATATCAAATTCAGTTACTCAGATACAGTACGAAACTCATCTAGTTCCATCAGGTTCAGGATTCAGATACAGTCACTTATGTTATTAGTTATATCAGTTATCAGAACTTATGTTATTAGCATTCTCCTTCAAGACTGTCAGGTACAGTCAACCAAACCAGTTCTTTATAATCAGAACTGCCAGACACAATTATCTATGTATCAGTAACATAGTATCAGTCCCTCAGTATTTAATAATACAGTATCAGTTTCTCACTCATCAGTGAATCAGATGTCAATATTAGTAACTCAGTAGTCAGAACTCAGTATTCAGTCTTATCATGATCTCAGTTACATTTGCGTATGCATGCATATATTCTCATATTCATGTTAGTTAGTCAGTTAGTATTATTCATGCATATGAACCTATTGCATTCAACCTACCTCACTTGCATACCAGTACATTCAAAGTACTGACGCATTTATGCTATGGTGTCTTATATCATAGGTTTAGAAGCATGAGCTCCAGAGAACCAGTAACATCCCAGTTCAGCGATCAGAGTTAGCAGTGAGTCCTCATCCTTCGAGGATATGATGATTTCCTTACTAATTCAGTTTTCAATTTATTTCAGTAATCGAAGTTAGTTGGAGACATGTTCCATCAACTCCTTATTCAGAAAGTTTAGAGGCTTTTAGACTACAGTATATTTAGACAATTATCTCAGTTGTTTTGGTATTGTTATACCGTATTTTTCAGTTATGTAGTAGTATTGAACCTTATGGATTTTCAATTTATGTTTCCACATTTATGATATTATTACTATTATTTAGTGCCCAGTTTACAAATTCAGTCATGGGTTAGCTTGTGGTCCTTCGGGGTCATGGGCACCGTATAGCATTCTGGGTACCAAATTTAGGGTGTTACAGTTCCAGAGGATGAGGGGGATGAGGACAAAGTAGATCATCCTTCCAATGATGATGAGGTTGATAAGATAGAGATTTAGAGTGGCACAGATGAGAAAATACAAGTTGATATGCAGGCTGATATACATACCACAAATCAAGTTCTTTTTTAGGCTGCCTTGGATAGGCCGACTCGAGAGACTACCCAGATTGAGGTTAGCAGGTATGCACCCATTTAGCTAATAGTTGATCAGACCTCTAGTATAGCTACTATCATGGAGACATATTCCATCATACTAAATTTATCCCTACAGACCACTCTTGGATTTAAGATGGGCATTAATGCCCAAACAGAGGCTACTTTTATGAGACAGTCATAATTACAGGCTTTGTATTGTTCAGAAGGACCCTTCCACTTGCTTTTTTTAATTATCTTAGTCCTATTACACTGAGGATAATACATACTTTTAAGTTAGAGGGGGCTACTATTTATTTTTCATCCATAATATTCAGCTCTGCTTTTGATACTTGGTTTTTGTTTTGGTATATGTTCCTGGTTTATTTTTGATATTATGTTTTGGATATTTGAGTTTGGTTTGTAATAATTCTAGATGATTTCTGCATTTATAGGGCCATGTTTTTTGGATTCATCTGAGTGTGTGATTCATATTTTTTATTTTCTCACCTTTATTTTAGGATAGTAGTTCGTAGTATAGTGATAAAACAAATCCTTATTTGCATTGGCACTGAAGAGAAAATTCTATTTGCAATATTACACTTTGACTCGAATAGTACTCTTCCGGAGGTGTTTTGCATGCACAAATCTTAGAATGACAAATCGTGTTATGAATTGTTGAACTTTTAAAAATGTGACCCTTTTTTTCAAAAAAAATTCTTTGGTTTAGTTGAAATAGTTAGGACCTCATTTTTGTGAACACCCACATCTTGTTTTGACTACTTGATTCGACATGTTCTATGAATGTGGTACATCAATTAATCAAGGGTGCTTTGAGTGTGCGCTTGAGTGCCATGTGTGGTGAGGTTCAACTCTATCTTTTTTAACAAGTCCACCTAGAACTTGCCTTGTTGCTCTATGTTGGAAAAGTGATTTTAGGCCATTAATTGAGAGTGAACCTCCAAATTGACCAAATAGTAATCCCCATTGTGAGTTGAGTAAACAATTTTTGCTCTAATATATGCCTTGGAACCTACTTCCTGGACAACCTCATTACAAGTCGAAGCCTATATTTCTTAATTTTCTCTTTTGAACCAAACCCATCTTGAAGTATTTAGGTTAGGCCGTAAACCAACTTTACCTAAAATCCAAAGTTGTGGGTGGAGAAGTTATTGGGTTAGATTTGTAATCGAAAGTTTATAGTGTTAGGGACCTTTCACTTTCTCTTCTAGTCATCCTAGTATTCCTTGTAAATAATTAATAAAAAAAGAGAAAAAGAATGAAAAGAAGAAAAAAAAGTTACAATCGTGTTTTTATCTTGGAAATATTTAAAGAGGTTTAGATTTTGAAAGGACAAGATGAGAAAGATAACATGGAAATATTAGAGAATTTGTCCTTGGTATTTCATAAGAAGTAAGCTTTGGGAAATAAATGTAGTTGAGGTCTCATTAAATGCTTTGAGAGGTAGTGTCCCTATAATCCTAATTTATCCTAGATTACCCATTGCCTAGGTTACAAGGCAAAGTAAGACCGTAGTGATCTCCAATGCAATATGATTGAGTATGGTGATGTGGAGCATATGGGTAAGCCTATAATGTGGTACTCTATTCATGAATTTCTTTGAGAGTGTGAGTGAATTGTGGTAGTCCCTTATTTAAATATTGATTGTTACTTGAGGGAATGAGATTCTTTATTGTGAGGGAACTTGAAGCCATGAGAATTGCTTGGTTTGGTAACAATTAGTCAGCATTTGAGGCTAGTTCTTCATGAATTGAGTGTTTGATAGGTGATACTTGTGCCATTATATCCAAAACCATGAGGGTAAATCACAAAAAAAACATGTGTCTAATTTCACTATGTAGTACTATTTTTAGGCAATGTTTATCTTATTATGTGTGCATTGATTTGGTCTGAAACACAAAGTACTAAGTTAGGGGTATCGATGAATCGATAATTTGCAACACATTTGGCTAAATAACGGTAAGAAATTAAGTTTTTAATGCTAATTTGTGTAAGTTTTAATGTTAGTTTGGCTTATTTTAGAGTTGAAGTTAGGAAGTGGTTGATAGAGCACAAATAAGTAAAAAGATGAAAGTTGGAGCTAAAATGCAAAAGGGCATCGCCCATGAAGATTGGTGGATCACCAAACTAGATAGAGGATCTCCTAAATGAAGGGTTCATTACCTAAATAAACCACGTTCCCAATAAAGCAGTTTGGCAATGAAGAGAAAAAGTTTGGCGTATTATCGAAGAGTTCGGTAAAGAATGAGTCCATCACCAAAGTCACCATACGCAAATTGTTGAAGCACAAATTCGATGCTAGTTTGGGAATAAAAAGGCACTTTGACGTATCGTCGTGGGCTTTGCCGATGTCAAAGTCCCATCGCCAAAGTGAGAATGGCGGCAATTTCCTAAATTCCTATCCTATTTTTGCTTTAGCTCTAAAAGACTTTTAGGCAGCTTTGAGTCCTATCTTTTATCAATATTGAGATCTTGAATCTTATAGTTGAAACCTTAAATCTTGAATTTAGTTTGTTGCTTCTTCTTTTGCTTTGGATTTTGGATTTCGCTTGAGAATATTTGGATTCAATAGAGGACTTTAATAAGAATATGGGTATAATTCCTTTTCTCTCTCTCTACGAGCAGCTAAATTCCCCACTTGGGGTTATATATGATTGAGCAATGATTATTGTATAGGTGTTGTTTATTTTTCCTTTTTATTGATTAATTATTAGGGGATTGACTTCTACTCCATGTTATAAACCCATAATTGGTGGTTGCAAACTCTGATTCAACCTATATCCCTATCATCCTTGACATAGGGGATAAGGGTGAGGAGTAGTGGTCACAATGACTTGATTTTCATTATTTAATAGTAGGTCTTAGACATAAGGCTACTTAATTAAGGTTTTATGTTGGTTATAAAGTAACACTTGTGAGGTGTTTGAAAGAACGCATTTGTGATATTTAATGTTTTATTTAAAAATTAACATTAAAAATCTAAGACCTAGCCTACCCACAACGATTAGTTGAATTTAGGCAAATATCCGTTTACCCATGCATGTACTCACACTCATGAGGGCATAAACCAAAGTGACTTTAATCTTTGATTACAATTTCTAGTACTCATTCTCACAAACCAAGCTCACAATTGATAAATTGAATACAAGAATATTTGGAAAAACCCCAATTTTATTTTTATCATATCCTATTCGTCGCGATCAAGCATCTAGTGACTTATTATACTTGAAGGTGAACCTATATCCTTCATTCCCTATGGGATCGACTTGACTCAAGGAGTCAGGTAAATATATTGCATAACAGTCATGTACATCCTTCTAGAGTGTATTTAGGAATTTCCAGTTGTTATTGCTCTAGTGGAACAAGTATTCACCTTTTGTGAAATAAGAGTGACTGAGTTAGATACCTACCTGGATCACTAGAGACCAATTAGAATCAAGTAATAGGACATAAGAAAGAAATAAATTTCTTAAAGTCCTGTAGGCTATCAAGAAAAGTACAAACATCTTTATACCGTGCAATAAAACCCTACTAGACCTATTCTTATATGACGATATCTATGAATCTAGTGCTCTAAGACCAATTTTTTGAGTGGTCATGATTGTATCCACCTTAACTCTAGGGTGGGAGGACCATCTAAAAACAACCCCCATTAACCAAAGCCAAACCCTGTAAAATTCTCATGCACAACTTCCTTATCTCTCATTTTGAAAACACAATATGAACAACTGAGTTATAATCTAAACCAAACCAAAAATAGAGTGTAAGATTTCTCTATTAGTTATAACCCGAGACTTGAAACCACTATACAAGAACATCTAAGAGTGTAAAAAATGGTATCCAATAGACTATCCAAAATATGAAAAATAAGGGATGTCTTAGTCCGAAAACAAGGGACATGAACATAAATCAGAAAACTTAATGACTACTTGATCATGGTGTTCAACCTTGAGTTAAATTTTGCAAATATTGGCTAGAGTCAAGGTCTCATATCAAACACTAGAATATGCTCTATGCACAACAAAAATAAGAGCACATGTAGAATCAGTACTTCAACAAAGTACAAGTAGGCATTATAGGATGGATCAACTCAACACCATATAAATAGGCAAATCAAATATAGGCAACAATGATCAATACAAAGCTTATAATTAAGGACAACCAACCACGAATATAACACTTCACTTCAAAAAGAACACAAGCTCACAATTATATCTTTTACACTTAATCAAGTTCATCAACAAGGTTTACCTCAACATATAAGTAAAATGTATATTCAAATGCATATCATGCATGTATGTATACAAGATGTACATATCATATCTTTTTCATATCATTATCATCATCATCAATATTATTCTCAACATCATCATCATAATGATGTCAATATCATCAAATCATCTCCATAATATCATAATATTCACCATCAACATCAATGAAACTGCAAATACAATCAATAACCATAAGTTGTGCTTGAAGGCAATTACAAAAACTTAATTTACATATAAGCCAAGATTCAAGCAAGTATTTTTGATACAAATAAACTATATCATATCTTAATATTATTCTCAATTCAATTTAAGGCAACAAGCTTGCCTTTACTCTCTTTTTTAAGCCATTCTTGATCTTAAAATAATAACTTTACACACTACAATGACTCTCCAAGTCATTTTCTTTATTTTCATGATTTTTATATATTTAGATCTTTCTCATAGTTGTCCTAAGTCATTTATGACTTACTGGGACTAATAGTTTGGTTATCAGGTATTTCATTTGAGTTTTAGAACTATTTTCATATTTTAGAGCTTTTGAAGTTGAGAAATAGGTCTTAGGCCAAAACGTCAGGTAAACGGACTTGGATTCTAATTAAAAAAGTTTCTTTAGCTTTGTAATATCTATTTTAGGCTTGGGGAATCATGTTCTGGATCTCGTGTCTTCCGAACTCATTTTGGACTATTAGGTGGATTTTGGTAAAAATAAACCCTTGGGCATAGGGCCCACATTCAATCAAAATAATCTCAGGTGGAAATTTAGATGGTTTTGATGAGTTAATAATTACAAATTTAGTAGGTTAACATAGTTTACTCGCGTTCATGAGGTTCTGAACAAATCTCAAGCACCCGATCAGAGTACGTTGGGACTTAGCAATTTTGCTGGTGCCAAAGCAGCTGGTGCAACTGCTTTAGCAATTTGGAGACTACTTTAGAGGTAGATAATTTAGTAGATTAGGAACCCTTTAGTATTGGTTTTCCAGTAAATTTAGGTCACTTTAGTGCCCACCTCATCTCTTTAGCAGTCATTTAGCCGCTAAAGCAACCATCACTGGCAATTATATGTATAAGTCCTTGTTTATTTTCATCTTGTTTAACTAAATATAATGTTACATTAGAAGTATTGTGAGATTTAAAAAGGTGGTTGAATCATAGTACTAGAGCTAGGATTAGCTTGAGGATACTATAGTGATCACTCCTCATTGATATCTCGTAAGTACCCGCGTTAATTTCCCATTAAAAATAGTAGTTAAAGTTCTTGTTTTTCCAAGATTTGTGGTATTATTTTGAGACTGATTTGGGCTCAGATTACATCCAATTTAAGTCTAAATAATACTTGACCTGAGAGATATGTTGCGATAATTTCAATTTTATGATTCTCCAAGCAAGCTCTATAAGGGATTTTTAATCCAATTTTTGACTGGGAGTGTTTGTATTAAATACGAGTATCTATATAGTTGTCTTGAAATGTATAAATTCATTTTGATAGCATGGCAATAGTTCAAGGCTCCTCGAAAGGAAAAGCTCTGCCATGGAGGATTTTACGTGCTTTTGACGACATTCAGGTTGCCTAAGCTTACGTTTCTCCTATATTATGCTTTATTAGGGTATTAATATGATATTGTGCTATATATGGGTTGGTAATTATGGTTTGATTGTTATTTTAGAATTTATTTCCTTATTTAGCAGGTAGGGGCTTCTTTTTTGAAAGAATTCATGCCTATTTCCCGTGTATGAGGTACACATGTCGCGTATCTTGACCTATTTTAAAATCATTATATTTAATCTTTACTTTAGTATTCTCTTTTACTTTTAATCACCATGTTTATGGATTCTCGGTTAGGTCTGTCTTATGGAGGCCAAGTTAGGTTGTAGTTAAACTTCTATTTCTGCATTTGAGTGACTTATCTTATATATATATATATATATATATATATATATATATATATA
>NC_061112.1:21806515-21836149 GCF_002878395.1 Capsicum annuum | reverse complement strand
CATTTCTATATCTTTTTTCTTGATACAAATCCTAGTACGAGTCACCACAGTTGGTAATATCCTCTAGCTGTGTTGTTGTTCAGTAATAAGGTGAGATTTTAGAGCTCGAAGTTGATCCTTCTCTTTTTGCTGTTTATTTATATATTTAGAGACTATGATTTTGACAGTGTTTAGTACTCTTCTTTTGTATAAGTGACTCCTGTACTGACCTAGGGAACCATTTAGGGGTAGAGGTCGACCTCGAGGTCAAGATTATAGTCAAGTCAGAGCTTCAGCCCCAACTCGAGACTAGACTTGAGAGCCATAACTAAATCCTATTATTACTTTCGATCTAGAGAAAACACTAGATGGTTAGCCACCACAATAGCTGGTCAGCTAGAGACAGCTTGAGCCCTACCTAGGTTTATATCTTCTTCAGCTCTCCGTAATACTTTTGTACAACTACTAGGCTTGGTAGGTAGCCCAGTCGATAGGGCCAAACAACAACCTAGGGTGATATTAGTTTAAGGGTGCAGCTTGGAATTGTGTCTCCGCTATTAGTGGTTCTGCCATCATTAGTAGTTCCATAATTGATAGCATCCTAGTCAACCATGGCTGTTAAGAAGCAAAAAAATATTGGGCTAGTTTCTTAGATTGGCTACACCAAGATTTGTAGAGGTTTTAAGAGATGACGCATTTGGGTTTCTATTTAGCTATGAGGAGAGGCTGCATAATTCAAGCCTATTATAGTCACATGGTGTGAACTACACCACTTTTTATTCAATTGAGTAGCCAGATAGTGGTTTAGGGAATATCTAGATTCAAATCTAACTAGATCTCTTCCCATGACTTGCACTCAATTCTGTGAGGCTTTCATAGTGAATAATATTCCTTGTAGCATGGACGAATGACTGAGGAAGGATTTTACTGAGTTATAATAGGGTTCCTTGTCCGTGGTAGAGTATGAGGTAAGATTTCATGAGTTAGAGAGACATGCCACCATATTCTACCTACTGAGTATGAGCCGATGTGATGCTTTGTTAGAAGGTTCAAACTTTGACTCCGTATGTCCGCACAAAGCTTGGTAGTTGTGGTACATTATTTGTTGATATTGATGATTTTGTTTTTACCGTAGAGGGTTTACATTGCAAGGTCCAAGTTGGCAGCAATAAGAGGCTTCATTATTAGGGAAACTATAGTGGGAGCCATATTGATAACAGTTTAAAGGTAGAGAAATTTAGGGTATGTACCGTCAGCATAAACCATATCAACATCTGAGCTAGTCTAATAGGACCATTTAGGTAACACTTTAAATTACAAAATGGGTTTAGCATAGTTATAGTTATATTAGTAGGAAGAGCAGTGGTCAGCCTTCAAGGGGTGCATAGTTTGGATCTCTAGGCTGGGGTAGCCATTTTGGGTCCGCCAGACTTTATCAATAGAGTAAATTTCCCAGGGCATATTATGATGTGGAATTATGGGCCATTTTTCTAGAGTGTATCTCTAACCCAGGATGATTGAGCCAGTCGTACAAAGTATTTTTCTTATTAGATCAGTATCACCACTATTTAGGGGTGGTAAAAGGTGGTAAGGGTGGTCCCTAGGGTTCTATAGGAGGTCCAAGGTAGGTAGGATAGGTGGTTATGTAGGTACCAAGTTTAAAGGAGTATGGGGTCACTTATATATTATTCTTGATAGGACGGTGGCTGAGGCTTTGGATGATATTATTATAGGTAAGTATGCCATCAACTATTTTTTTTTCTTTATATGATTTGGGATCCTTATATACATATGTTTCTACTTATTATGCATCGCATTTTGGGTTATCTTAGGAGCCATTATATGTGCCTTTACATATAGCTACTCTTATGGATGATTTTGTAGTAGTAGATTGGGTATGTAGATCATGTATTATGACTATTCAGGAGTATGACACTCGTGTTAATCTTATTGTGCTAGACATAATAGATTATGATGTGATTTTATGCATAGACTGGTTATACCCCTATCATGCGGTCTTGGTTTGCTTTGCCAAGACCGTTGCCTTAGCCATGCCTGACATACCCCTAATTTATAGTAATATTCTTATTGGCATGCGCTAATAGGGATTATTTCTTATGCTCAAGCTAGGAGACTGGTATCGAGGGGTAGTATTGCTTATTTAGATTAAGTTCATGACAATAGTATTGAAAGTCCTTTAATCGACTTTGCTCCTATAGCCTATGAGTTTTCAGATGTATTTCCTGCCAACCTACCTGGTCTTATTTCAAAGCATGATATAGAGTTTTCTATTGACCTTGATCTTGACACCTGACCTATTTTTATTGCACCTTGCTATATGGAGCTTGCCGAGCTAAAGAATCTAAATATTCTACTTCAGGATCTTCTAGGTAAGGGTTTATTAGACTGAGTGTATCAATTTGGGTTGATCCAATTGTGTATGTGATGAAGAAGGTTGGTTCCATGCATATATGTATTTATTACATTTATCTGAATAAGGTGACATCAAATAATAAGTATTATATGCCTTGTATCAATAAGCTATTTGACTAGCTTTAGGGTATTGTAGTGTTTTTTAAGATTAACTTAAGATTTGGCTACCATAAGTTGAGGATTTGGGTGAATAACATCCCTAAGACAACCTTCAAGACTCACTACGACTATTACGAGTTCCTAGTGATATCTTTTGGGTTGACCAATTCCCCTATAACATTCATTCACTTGATGACCCAGGATTTTAGGCCTTATTTAGACTCTTTCATGATCATTTTCATTGATTACATTCTTTTATATTTGAATAGTAGGGAGGAGTACGAGTAATGTTTGAGAGTTGTGCTCCACACTTTTAGAGATCATCGACTTTATGTCATATTCTAAAAATGCGAGTTCTGGCTTGAGTCTGTAGCTTTCTTAGGGGACGTGGTGTCCAGGATAAAAATATGGTAGAATTAACGAAGATTAAGGCATTCTTGATTGGTATAGGCCTATACTTTTTATCGAGATTCATAATTTTATTAGGTTGGTAGGCTACTACGGGCAGTTCTTTAAGGTATTTGGCATTGTTGCAACACCTATGACTAGATTGACCAGGAAGGAGGTTCCATTTTAGTGGTTTGATAGATGTTAGGTAAGCTTTCTAAAGCTCAAGGACTTACTTCAGTTCCTATTCTAACTCTTCCAATTGAGGGCGAGGGGTTTATTATCTATTGTGATTCTTCTAGTGTTGGTTTGGGGTGTGTTTTTGATGCAATAGAACTGAGTTATTGCATATTCTTTGAGATGGTTGAAGGTGCATAAATGCAACTACAACACCCATGACTTGGAGTTAGCAGTGGTAAGTTTTGCACGTAAGATTTAGAGGCATTACTTTTATTATGTTCTCTATGAAATTTTCACTGACCATTATAGTCTTTAGTACATTATGACTTAGAGGATGCTTAATTCAAGATATTGCAGGTGATTGAGTTAGTGAAGGACTACGATCTATCTATTTTATACCATTTGGGAAAGGTTTATATGATAGCAAACACCTTGAGCTAGAAGGCAGTGACTATGGGAAGTTTGGCTTTCTTTTTAGTTTTAGAGCAACCATTAGCCTTGGACATCCAATCCTTAGCCAACTTGATGATTCTAGTGGATATTTCATATACTAGAAAAATTCTTACTAATGTTAAGGCTTGATCTACCTTGTTGGAGAAGATTTAGGGTCGTCAATTTAAGGGTGGTGGTTTGAATGGCATTCGAGATCAGGTGTTGAGGGGTGAGTCCCAGAAGATTATATTAGATTTTGAGGGTATTTTGAGACTCAATAATTATAGCTGTGTTACAAGGGTCAAAGGTTTGATTTAGTTGATAATCTAGGAGGCTCATAACTCCAGGTATTCTATTCACCCTGGGATAACTAATACATATAGGGATTTGAGGTAGTATTACTGATGGAGAGGTATGTGGAGATATGTAGTAGACTTTATAGCTTAGTGCATGTGTTGTCAGTAGGTGAAGGCCGAGCATCTATGTATTACTTTAGAGGCTACCCATTTGTACGACCCGAGACTGACCTTAGTTGTAACATGGTGCTCAAAGTCACAAGTGTTGTAATGAGATACACGAAAACTAAATGTAAAATTATCTAATTATAGTAAAATCTAAATCAATGCTGGATATCAAAACTAAGTTTGCTGATATAATCAACATGCAAAAAATATAACTACCTATCAGAAATCCTCTAAATCACATAGTTGTTGGGATAAGTCCCCAACTAACTCTAACTGTCTAAAACTAGAGTATTACCAAAAAGAAATGTTGATAGCTGACCCTCGAATAATGAAGAGTCACCAAAATCTACTGTTGATATAGTGCAGAATCTTACTAAGCACGATTTGAATGCTGACTCAGAACCTATATTATAACATAATATAGCACAAAGAAAGTATGTGATCAGTACTTTGAATGTACTGAGTATGTGAGATAGGAAATAACTGATATAGGCTAAACATGATGCATATGACATGGTAAGCTGATGCACGACCAAGTAATAAACATATACTGTCTAATAAGATGAACAATTAAATACAAGGTCATGCAAGTATCTGAATCTGAACTATAAATTGTAGACTGTGGGAGCTACCATTAACTAACACACCCCAATTTGAGCTAACCGGGTTCAAACATATAACCCCAGTTAGATGGGTCTTCACTACCTTACCTAGAGTATGAACACTGGCTAACGTGGATCTACTAAACTAATGTTTGGAAGGACTAAGGTGTCAGGCCTAGTTTGACGGGTGACCCTTTAGAACCTACGGTGACACCATAGTTCTAGAACTTAGGGACTTCTACTAATGGTCTCAACCTAACTGGTAGGTGAGCCTCTATCCATGCGTGCACTCGATGCTAAGTACTACTTCCAAGTAAATGACATTGATTACTGAAAATACTCAATAATAGAAATATTCTAAAAATCAACAATAAATGCATTATCTAAAAGTATTCAATAACATAAAAGATGGATAATCTAGCATTCGAAAGTGTATGCATGGAATCCTAGGTCATCGGGTAATCCACCATCTCTGAGAATGCAACTAATCATGGAAATGCTATAATTTGAATGTAATAAGAATTTATCAGTACAATGAGATTTTATAGTTATGGGTATGGAAAAATGTTCAAATTTGTGGAAAAACATATTTTATTGGTTTGGTCAAAGAAATAAACTAAAAATTTAAGGAATTCACACTTCCCATGAAAACCCTAAGCTTGAAGGGTGAATTAAACTTGGGGAATTGAGTAATCTTTGGGACTGAATGGGTGAAAGGAAACCCATTGATGAAATCCCATATACCTGAGGTGAAATCTTTGGATTTGAAGTCGGAAGTTGAAAAGCTCCAGTTCTTGCTTGGAGAGGAAATTTACCCTTTTCTCTCTAAATTTATGCTGAGTGAATTTTTAGTTAATGGAGAAATTTGGGTATTTTATCATTATATTCCAGTCATAGGATTACTTAAACGATGTTGTTTTGGTGTTAAAAGAGTGGGAGAAGACCAAAATAATCCTTTCAAAATATTATAATAGTGCAAAATAGTCCCATCTGACAGTTTGTGCAATAGACCATCACTCTCATGACCAACCATCACTCAAACCATCAGAAAATGTACAAATGTTGGGCTTACTAATTAAGGAAAATGGTTTGGTCCGATGGGCCATCGTATGTGCGATGATCTGTCACTCGAGCCATTATGTTCTGGCAAGCAGACATCTTTTGGTAAATCGAGCATAACATTTTACTTTGATATCGGATTAAGGAAAAAGCAAATACTTTGGAAATCTAATTAAATTATATATATATTTTGGTGGGTATTTATCTCAAAAACTCTTAGTAATAGATAATTTATGCTCGTTTGAAGTTGATTATAGCAAGATTCTTCTCAAGAATTCAATCGGTAGGAGATATTTTGACTTAGCTAAGAGATAGGAGTTATTTGTGGCCTTAATATATGTCTAAATCACTTATCAAACTACCCAATAATGATGATTTATTTTTCACAAACTTGAAGCATGATTCTAATATTGGCTTGGATGTTTAAGGGTGTTACATCATTCCTGAGCAGAAATGGGAGTGGGTTACTTAGACTTCTTGGATAGTTTGTCTTGTAACTCTAGTATTTTTGATAGCATTTGGGTAATCATATATTAATATACCAGTTTTTACCATTTCATCTTTATTTATACTTCTTATTATGCTAAGAGGTTAACTCCAATCTATGTTTAAGAGGTGGTTCGCATTTATGGGGTTCTTGTGTCTATTATTTCAAATAAAGGTTCTCAGTCACTTTTAGCTTATGGAGGGAATTTCATGAAAAGTTGGGTACCCGGGTTGATCTTAGCACTGTCTTTTACCCATAGACTAATGAAATATCAGAGCAGACTATTTTGGTTTTAAAGAATATGTTTTGTGCTTATGTCATGGACATTGGAGGTCAGTGGAAGTAGTTTTAAGCCTTAGTGGAGTTTTCTTATAATAACAGCTACCATTCAAGGCATTTTATGGTGGGAGTTTTGGATCTTTGGTTGGTTGGTTTGAGACTTCGTTGGTCAAGCACTGTGGTACCAATTTGTATTGTGAATCTTTGGATGGATTTTGGGTGATTTAGGATTTGTTCTGGGCAGTTCAGAGTAGACAGAAGAGTTATGTAATCATAGGCTTTGTGAGTTGAGATTTTGAGTTGGTGATTGGGTTTTCCTGCCAGTGTCACCCATGAATGGCGTGATGAGATTGGGGAAAAAGGAAAAGCTTAGGACCGGTATATATTGATAACAATCTTAGTATCATAAACTAGAATCAATGTGGGGAAAATTGGAATAAAGAAAAGGAATTATCGAAATTCAATTGGATTTATGAGCAACAAAGGACTTTATAACTTCTTTTCTCAATTGAATACAATCAAACAATAATAAATTGAACATAATCAAAGATGGGAAATCTAATTGAATCTACGAAGATAAAAACTCAATGATTGATTAAGCTAGAAAAAGTTAACATAAGCAATATCGAAAATCCACCCCAATCACTCAACTATGATTACTAACTATGAGCTACACTCATGCTAGGCTAAACCTAGAAACTACAAGCAAAAATTCTCTCAAAATAGTCAAGTCATAAGAATATCATCCTCATAATCTAAGGAAGAAAATATCTAAGGCCACTCTTTATAGTTATTGCCTTTACAAAAATAGCCTATTACAAAAATAGCTCCCAAATTAAGTATTTTAGAAATAGCCCACAAGGGCCCTTCTTGATTGCCTAAAATGCATCTTGATCACCCGTGGCCTTGTCAATTTATTGCTCCATAGATTTCTCCAGGCTCCAATCTATTGCCCATATGTGGAAGCCCCTCCTAATACACCCCAAGATACCCATGCTTGTATCATCCTCCCTTTCTTCAAAAGGATTCATCCTCGAATCTAAACCTTGCAAAATCATGAGAAGAACAAACAATAAACATATCCTCATAGCATGAGGGTTAACACAAGGGTTATCAATCATGCAACTTACCAAGGAGACACATAGTTGAAATACAACCAACTATGTTTTATATTGAAGAAGATCTATTCATCATATAAGCTACAAAGGAATTGGTTATAAGAAACATAATGAACAAATAAACCACAAAGGTCTTAGTGGCATCAAGAATCTGAAGAGATGATATCACATATGATTTAGGATCCATAATACACAATCATTTCATTGCCTCACAATAAGACCTCACTAATAATAATGCAATCACCCATAAAGGCTTGTTCGGATCAAAGAAGTCCAAGACCTATGTACCTCTACCGATAGTAAATAAATTCCAAACAAATATGGATGTCATCATAAGCAAAGAGGTAGTAAAGAAAGGTGCTAAACATGATTCCAAGAGTATCAAGAATGTTTCATAAAGCCTGATTTGAAAATTAAACTTGTCTAAACCCTATGAAGGTGATAAGGAGTTTTCAATAACCATAAAATCCCCCCCCCCCCAAATAAACAAACCACTAGCACCCCTTTGGTGTGGGCTATACAACTTAAGTGCAAGCTTGTCAAACAAGGATGCAAGTATATATAAAACTCCAAAAATTGACAATGACACATTTTCATTGGGGTTTTCAAGCATTAGACTACATCTTAAAAATGGGTTATCATACGTAAATAAGTAGTAAAGAAAGGTGTTACTTAAATAAGTTTTATCCGAGGTGTGATCACATATAAAATAACCCTTTGATTCAAGAGCGTTAAGGTCTTGATCAAGGATGGGGTCACACAAGAATGAAAGGATCATTGGAGAACATACACCCCATTAGAAACACCTTGGCTTTTAACCCTCAGAAATTTCTTGAGTTTGAGCTTCTAGACATCATAAGACTTGAGGGTACTTGTTGTATGATGTGAGTACAGTTTATGGGCCTTGGTCGTATTTTACCTAGTGTGGTTTTGGTTGGTTATTGTCCAAGATATGAATGTAAACCATACGAGTCATAAAGAGATGGTATGAGTAAGGAAAGCCACTCGAATGATGATTAGTTTGTCATACTCTTGGTAGACTACCTAGGGTACGATTCTAAGGTACTTTTCATATGATGAAGGTACGACTTAGGTAAGAGAAGTCATATGGCGGATAGTGTATGATGTCCAATATTCTATCTAGGGTACGAGTGGTGGGCACCACTCATATGTTGTGTGTAGGAGTCAGGGGGAGTCGTACCCTCCTGCGATGATTTTTACAGTTTAAGTTGGAGGTATTTTGGACTTTTCCCCTCTTAACTCCTTTTGACCCCATGACTTAAAACATGTTTGGGACATTATTTACCCTAGTATTCTCAATAAAAAATACCTTAAACACTCTCAAATCTCTCTCAAGCTCTTGGGTTAAGAAGAGGCTATGGTTTTCTTCAAGGTGGTCAATTAAGGCTCTCAAGGGTGGTTTCTCTTCGTACTCGTAGCTAAGGCATGGTACTCCTCCTTCATTGTTATTTTAACTAAATTCATGTTTTAATAAATGGTTTTCATGATTTCATTGTGGCTATTACTTGATTTTGAATTATATGTTGAGGGTTTTGGTTTTTAATGGATGAATATTGTTTTTTCATTTTTTCTTATGGTTTTCATGTTAAAATTATGGAATTGAACTTGTGGTTTCATGGGAATGGTCAATTGGTTCTTGGTTTTTGTTTTGGAAACTATATGCCCTCAACATGTTTGTTAAAATGCCTATGAGAATGGTTTTGTCACATAGTTTGATTTTTATTGAAAATATTGCATTGCACATTATGGTTATGGAACCTAAATTGGTTTAAATGGTTTTAAATAATTTGGTACGACCTTGGTGGTTATGCTTTTGGTAAATTGAAAATTGTGTGAGGTACATGGGAGTCCCACATATATTTGCTAGTGACATTGCTTAGAAGATATAGTCGGTATGATAATAACACTACATAATACCTTGGTAATTACCATATAGAATTGATGGTTTGGTTGTGTGCTAATGGTTTTAATTGGGAAATAATAGTGGGTTGTGATAGCTTACTATGAAGGTGTGAGTCTAATTAACGGAAACTAGAAACTTAAGTTTGCCGACATGAGGAATCCCCTAAGTTATACTTATATATATGTATCATGAAGGGTGAAGGGTACACGAGAATCCCCAACTCTTGTGATATCTTTGATTTTTGCGGCTACATGCACTAGGGCCTATTCAGGATGTAAACTGGACCCATATACCCCGTGGGTAGATTAAGATGGTAAGGCTACACAAACCTAATTTAAAGGTTTAAAATGCATGCTAAACTCGGTTTTCTTTCCCCGACAAGGATTATATATGTGTGTATGGATATGATTGCATATAGTTATTTCCTTGGTTTTAAATATTGGCATTATTTTATCCTTACTCCTAAGTACATGCTTGCATTCACCCACTAACCCATTTTTGGGTGTTGTATCGCCACGAGATATAGGAACTAGCTATACTACTCTTCCTACTTAGTGACTCGAATTTAGGGACAACTTTGTGTCAGATTTAAATAATGATTTTCCATACTTCGAAGGCTCCATTTTATGTAATGGTTTTCTCTACATACTTTTGGTATTTCTTAGACCTTGCTTTTTGGCATGGGCGGTGTAAGTATTGGTGTCAGCGTTGGCATTAGTATTGGTATTGGGGTTGATACTGCTTGACTGTTATTGATTTATAATTGTTCCATTTTGTTATGTTACATAGTCAGAATTCATCCGACATTGGGTGTAGGGTGGTTATGGTTAGGTATTGAGGGTGGTCTCCGATCCCGATTGGGCTTAAGACACCCGACACGACTAGTCAGCGTTGGCATTAGTATTGGTATTGGGGTTGATACTACTTGTGTTCTATTTTTAAGCTATGGAGTCTAAGTCCCAAATTCTTCACTAATTCCTGTTTGTTTTTTTTTCAGATCATGCCTTGATGATCTGAAGTTTGCAAAATCTCCTCTGTTCCAACTGGGGACAATATGGATAGGACATGCTCTGCTCATGGGATCCATACTCGGTCTAGGGGTCTAGTTTTGGATTGTTCTGGAATCCCACCGGTTCCCTCTAGTCCTTCTTAGACTCCTCAGGCTAAAGTAATGAACACTAAGTTTCATCAGTCCGTCAATATATTGGCACAGTTGGTAGCTACTCAATCTGAGCGTGTATTCCTATTACTCTATCTTTTGAGGCCACAAGGGTTGGCCAGTTCATAAGGTTGAACCCTCTGACCTTTATGGGTATCAAGGTGGAGGTGGATTCTTATGCTTTCTAAATAAAATAGAAAAGATTTTCTGAGTTATTCATGCCACGAATGTGGAGGGCATGTATTTTGCTACCTACCAGCTGAAAGATGTGGCATACCAATGGTATGAGGAATGGGAACAATCAAGGGGTGATAGTGTTGAGTCTTTTCTGTGGGAGAATTTCTCCAATAATTTTCTGGATCGCTTCTTTAATCAAAAGTTAAGGGATGCCAAGGCGGAAGAGTTTGTTAATCTGAAGCAGGGTAAGATGTCAGTGAAGGAGTATGCCTTAAAGTTTCACCAGTTATCTCGGTATGCTCTGGAGTTGGTTTCTAGTATAAGGGCCCAAATAAAAAAGTTTGCTTTGGGATTATCTCGTGAGTTGATCCTTAAAAGTAAGGTTGCCTTGTTAATCAAGGACATGGATATCTCTAGGTTGGTTGTGTACATGCAGTAGGTAGAGGAAGAGAAAAAAATAGGCTGAGTTAGGGATGAGGCAGGAAAAGAAGTTTAGGTTCTCTGAGTAGGGTGGTGGCTAACAACAAAGTGGTTGGGATAGTGGTAAGTGGCCTAAGAAAAAATGGGGCAATTTTGGGTCTTACTTAATAGCTAGTGCTCCCTACCCAAAGCCATTGAGTGATAGACCTTTTTATAATGTGACAACTTTAGGGCATAGGGTTTCCAATCTCAGGCTAGTGGGGATCAGTCAGCTCTAACATATTCTCCCTGTAGATTCTGTGGTCATTTACATCGAGGTTTCTATGATAAGGGAAGGGACAAGTGCTTTAACTGTGGCCAGCTAAGACGTATGCTTAGAAATTATCCTGGTGGTAAGGTTTCCTCTGGAAAAACAAGGTTCTTGTTATATCTTCGGCAGCTTCGGCACCAAATAATACACCATTTAGCTTCGACACTAGTTGAAATTATCTCTATGATCTCACTATCCGACAGGAGTCTGAGGTATCACCTAATGTCGTGACTGGTCTATTGAAATTCTTTTCTCATGATGTGTACTGTTTACTTGATCTGGGGTCCACTCTCTCTTATGTGACCCCATTTGTGGCTGTACATTTTACTTTTGGTCTCGAGTATATGTCAGACCCTTTTTCTATTTCTATCCTGGTAGGTGACTCAGTGATTGCTAAAAGTGTCTATCGGGGTGTGTGGTATCTATTGGTAGTAAAAAAACTTTGGTATATTTGTTTGAATTAGATATGGTGGACTTTGATATCATATTAGGAATGGACTGGCTGCACTCATGCTATGCATTTCTAAACTGTCAGACCCATAAGGTTGTCTTTAATTTCCATAATAAGCTAGTTATTGAGTGGGGGGGTGGTTCCCTATCTCCTAAGGGGAAGTTTATAGCATATCTTAGAGCTTGAAGATTAATCTCCAAGAGGTGTCTCTATCATCTAGTTTGGGTTAAAGATTCTAACTCGAAGGGTCCTTCTTTGTTTTCCATCCTAGTGGTGAATGAATTTCTCGAGGTCTTCCCTAATGATCTTTCTGGTTTTCCTCCTGATAGGGATATCGAGTGTGGGATTGATCTTATTCCGAACACTCATCCAATTTTTTCCCCCCAGTATAGAATGGATCTGATTGAGCGAAAGAAGCAATTAAAAGATCTGTTAGATAAGGGTTTCATCCATCCTAGAGTGTCCCCATGGGGTGCAACAGTTTTATTTGTACATAAGAAGGATGGTTCCCTACGGATGTTTATTAACTATCGATAGTTGAATAAGATTACGGTAAAGAATAAGTATCCTCTTTTGAGAATAGATGATTTATTTGATCAATTGTAGGGAGCTAAGTTTTTCTCCAAGACTGACCTCTAATTCGAGTATTATTAGTTAAAGATTAGGAAGGAAGATATCCCTAAGACTGCCTTCAATACTTGGTATGGGTATTATGAGTTTCTGGTTATGTCTTTTGGGTTGACCAATGTCCCGCAACATTCAAGAACTTAATGAATAAGGTCTTCCATCAGTTTCTAGATTTATTTATCATTGTGTTCATAGAAGATATTTTGGTAAACTCTAAAAGTGAGGTTGGTCATGTCGATCTCCTCCGTGTGGTATTGCAGACTTTAAATATGAAACAATTATATGCCAAGTTTTTGAAATGTTAATTCTGGTTGAACGCTGTCACTTTTTTGGGTCATATCATTTCTAGTGAGGTGATCATGGTAGATCCGAAGAAGGTTGTAGTGGTTAAGAAGTGTCTTAGACCCACGACTCCAACCGACATTCGGAGCTTCTTGGGTTTAGCGAGTTATTATAGGAGGTTTGTGGATAGATTTTATTCTATAGCTTCCCCATTGACTTAGTTAATTCATAAGAAGGTAAAGTTCTTATGGTCTGATGCTTATGAGGGTAGTTTCGAGAAGTTGGAGGATACGCTAACTTTGGCTCTAGTTTTGACTTTACTGAAAGGCACGAATGGGTTTGTGGTCTACTGTGATGCATCATGTATGGGGATTGGTTGTGTTCTGATATAGCATGGAAAGGTGATATCTTATGTTTCCAGGCAGTTTAAGGTGCATGAGAGGAATTATCTGACTCATAATTTGGAATTGCTAGCTGTGGTGTTTGCATTGAAAATTTGGGGTCATTATTTGTATGGGGTGATGTATTTACTCAAAAAGAGCTTAACCTCGAGCAAAAGAGATGGCCTGAGTTGCTCAAGGATTATGACATGAGTCTTCACTACTATCCAGGTAAAGCTAATTTAGTTGTTGATGCTCTTAGCGGGTTATCTATAGAGAGTCTACCACATGTGGATACGGAGAAGCAAGAGTTAGTGAAGGACATTCATTGTGTGGCTAACCATGGAGTTTTTCTCTTGGACTCTGAGGATGGTGGTGCGTTCATTCAGAAAGTGGTGCAATCATCTCTGGGTGCTAAAATCAAGGAGAAACAAGTGTAAAATCCTTTGTTGATGAGGATCAAGGATGATGTTGGTGGAAAAAGATGATGGCCTTCAAGATTAGTGGTGATGGTACTTTGTGGTACTAAGAGAGATTATGTATTCCCGACATCGATGGTTTGCGAGAGTAGATCTTAGCTGAAGTGCATGAGTCGCGCTATGTTGTCCATCCTAGTTAAATGAAAATGTATCATGACCATAAGAAGATGTATTGGTGGAATAATATGAAGAGGTATATGGTGAAATTGTAGCTAAATGCATCGCGTGTCAACAAGTAAAAGTTAAGCACATGAGGTCTGGGGGATTATATCAAGAAATTGAGTTGCTAGAGTAGAAGTGGAAAGTGACCAATATGGATTTTGTTGTCGGTCTTCTTCAATTTCAAAATCAGTTTGATTCAGTTTGGGTCATCGTGGATAGGATGACAAAGTTTGCTCACTTCTTGCTAGTGAGGACTAACTTCTCGACAGGACTATGCGAGGTTGTATCTTCATGAGATTGTGAAGCTGCATGGGTACCAGTTTCTGTCATATTTGGTCATGGTATTTAGTTTACATCTTACTTTTGGCGGTTGTTTTAGAAATGTTTTAGGACCAAGGTGAGTCTTAGTATAACTTTTCACCCACAGTCGGATGGCAAGCAGAAATGACTATTCAGACGTTGGAGGACATGCTTCGTGCTTGTGTGATTGACCATGGTGGAGTTTGGTTGAGCATTTTCCTCTTGTGGAGTTTGCCTATAATAATGTCTACCATTCTAGCATTGGGATGGCTCTGTTTGAGGCCTTGTATGGTAGGAGATGTAGGTCTCCTATTGGATGGTTCGAGGTTGGTAAGGTGGAGGTATTTTCCCCGGATTTGGTTTACCAAGCCATGGAGAAGGTGAAAGTGATTCGGGATAGACTTAAGACTTCCCAAAGTCACCAAAAGTTCTATACGGATGTGAGCAAACAGAGTTAGAGTTTGAGATTAGGGATAGGGTGTTATTGAAGGTATCTCCCATGAAGGGAGTGATGCATGCTGGTAAAAAAGAAAGCTCAGTCCCCGATATATTGGTCCTTACTTGTTCTTGAGAAGGATTGGTAATGTTTCGTATGAGTTTGATTTTCCTTCTAGTTTGAGCTCCATTCACCCAGTGTTCCATGTTTCTATGTTGAGGAAGTATGTGGGTGATCCATCTCAAATTGTGCCTATCAAGAATATTGGTATTTCGGATTCTTTGTCTTATGAAGAGGTCCCGATTGAGATCATGGATTGGAAGGTTTATCGGTTGTGGACCAAGGATATAGCTTCGGTCAAGGTTCAATTGAGTAACCACAATGTTGAAGAGGCTACCTAGGAAGCGGAAGAGAACATGAAGTCCAAGTATCCATTCTTGTTTTTTGCTTCAGAAATTCATGTGAAAGGTATGTGTTCTTCGTCATACTTTTGTTTTCAAACTTTGTTAAAGGAAATATTGATTTCCTTGCATCTTTGTTTTCTAGCTTAGTTAAAGGTCGGAGTAGGGGATGTTTGGGGTTTAAATGATTTTTTTACCTCCTCTTCCTTGTTCCATCATTCATGGATGAATGATCTAGGTGGTAGAGAATTGAAACACCTTGGCTTTTTACCCTTAGAAATTTCTTGAGTTTGAGCTTCTAGACATTATACAACTTGAGGGTACTTATCCTATGATGTGGGTATGGTTTAAGGGCCTTGGTCGTATGTTACTCAGTGTAGTTTTAGTTGGTTAATGTTCAAGATATGAATGGACACCATAAGAGTCCGTATGGAGATGGTACGAGTGAGCAAAGCCACTCGTATGTTGATTAGTGTGTCATACTCTTAGTAGACTGCCTAGGGTACGGTTCTAAGGTATTTGTCGTATGATGAAGGTACGACTTAAGTAAGAGGAGTCATATGGTGGACAATGTGTGATGTCCAATATTCTCTCTAGGATACGAGTGGTGGGTACCACTAATATATTGTGTGTACAAGTCAAGGGGGAGTCGTACCCTCCTACGATGATTTTTATAATTTAAGTTGGAGGTATTTTGGAATGTTTCCCTCTTAACTCCTTTTGATCCCATGACTTAAAACACATTTGGAACATCATTTACCCTAGTATTCTCAATCAAAAATACTTTAAATACTCTCAAATCTCTCTCAAGCTCTTGGGTTAAGAAGAGGCTATGGTTTCATTCAAGGTGGTCAATTAAGGCTCTCAAGGGTGGTTTCTCTTCGTACTCTTCGGTATCTAAGGCATGGTACTCCTCCCTTATTGTTAGTTCAACTAAATTCATGTTTTAATAAATGGTTTTCATGATTTCATTGTGGCTATTACTTGGTTTTGAATTATATGTTGGGGGTTTTGTTTTTTAATGGATGAATATTGTTTTTTCATGTTTTTTCTTATGGTTTTCATGTTAAAATTATGGAATTAAACATGTGGTTTCATGGAAATGGTCAATTGGTTCTTGGTTTTTGTTTTGGAAACTATATGCCCTCAATATGTTTGTTAAAATGCCTATAAGAATGGTTTTGTCACATAGTTTAACTTTTATTGAAAATATTGCATTGCATATTATGGTTATGGAACCTAAATTGGTTTAAATGGTTTCAAATGATTTGGTACGGCCTTGGTGGTCATGGTTTTGGTAAATTGGAAATCGTGTGAGGTACATGGGAGTTCCGCATGTATTGGCTAGTGACATTGCTTAGAAGATATAGTCGGTATGATAATACCACTACATAATGCCTTGGTAATTACCACATGGAATTGGTGGTTTGGGTGTATGCTAACGGTTTTAATTAGGCAATAATAGCGGGTTGCGATAGCTTACCGTGAAGGTATGAGTCCGATGGTCGAACACTGAAAACTCATGTTTGCCGACACGAGGGTTGGTCATGGTGACCTTATACTTGTGGGGTACAAGGAAATCCCCTAAGTTATACTTGTATATATGTATCATGGAGGGTGAAGGGTGCACGAGAATCCTCGGCCCCTGCGATATCTCTGGTTCGTGCAGCTACACGCACTAGGGCTCGTTCAAGGGGTAACACTAGACTCATATAGCCCGTGGGTGGATTATGATGGTAAAGCTACACAAATTTGGTTAAAGGTTTTAAATGCATGCTAAACCTGGTTTCTTTTTCCCGGCCTAGATTATATATATATGTATGGATATGATTGTATATGGTTATTTACTTTGTTTTAAATATTGGCATAATTTTATCGTTACTCCTAAGTATATGCTAGCTTTCACCCGCTAACCCGTTTTCAGGCGTTGTATCCCCACGCGATACAGAAACCGACCATACTACTCCTCCTACTTAGTAATCAGATTCGGGAATAACTTTGTGTTGGATTGAAGTGGTGAGCTTCCATACTCCAAAAGGCTTCATTCATGTTATGTTTTTCTCTAAATACTTTTGTTATTCCTTAGACTTTGGTTTTTGGCTATGGTCGGGGGCATGTCCATATCGGATGTTGTTTTGATTTAGGATAGAGGCTTTGTTAGACTACTTTGGGTTAGCGTGGGTGGTGTTGGTATTGGTGTCAGCCTTGTCTTTAGTATTGGTATTGGGGCTGACACCGCTTAACTATAATTGATTTATGATTTTTCCATTTTGTTATGTTGTATAATTGAAATTCATCCGACATTGGGTGTAGTGTGGTTATGGTTGGGTATTAGGGTTGGTCTCCTGTCCCGGTTGGGCTTGAGTCACCCAACATGACTAGTTCCTTCTTCGGGTCATGTCATTTTTTCTTTCGACCACTAACCCTATCACGATTCAAAAACCAAGGACATGATGGCTCTTATCGCGAAAAGCCTTGATAGGTAAGCCTATCACCTAAACTGATATGAAATGAAAGATAATATAAAAACTCAAGACAAGACTCTTAGAACAAAGTCGAACCACACATATATAGAAAAAATCACAGATACACAGCCAAAGATAGTGTACAATACCCAAAACCTGGTGTTACAATGTACGAACCAACTAATACAACTCAAAATCAAAATATACATAAGATATCCAAAAGGGACAAACTCTGTCTCTGGATATAATAAGACATAGTCCAGATAAAAAACAGGTAGTGGTCAACTTTGGATGCATAGATCAACCGCTACCTCGAATAGACTCCAAGTACCGCTTGAATCAACAGTAGTGCGGTGCACTCATACCTGGATCTGCACCGAAAGGGCACAGTAGGGGTAAGTACGTCCATTTGTACTCAATAGGTATCACAGGCCTACTGAGAAAATTAGAAAATAAAGCATACAAAATGCACACTATGGACACATCACCTGTAGTTAAAAAATGTCCCAAACAGTAGCCCACACAATCTCCACTAACAGTTCTACAATATTGAAATATACCACACGCAAATACGATAAGGAAATACAAGTATATAGATATCACCCATACATGTATGGAAAGACGTACACATAGAGAGATATCACATCAAGACAATAATACAACACATAATGAGCATAATATATACATATGAAATGCAATGAATATGATGATGATGATGATGATCATAATAATGATGATGAGATATGATGCATGTGGTTATCACACAACCTTCGTATATGCCTACCGAGCTCTGCTTCTAGGTAGGACCCCTGAGGGGTTTGTCAACCCACATACAATCCAAATCCAATACCAATATCCAAAATATCTCTCCGGCACATCCATCAACAGAGGGTTTTGAAAAATGTCACATTTTCTATCAAAAAACCCTAGTGTTTCCGATATTTCCACAGTGGTACCAATATTTCATGAATGTATGTGATATGAGGATGTAATGCTCACAACCAACCAGAAAGAGAATTTCCAAATCCAACCAATATACAAATCAAGTGAGCCAAAATCCACTCAATATTCCAACCATCCATAAATCCAATGTAATCCATATGCTAATAGGGTAAAAATACCCAATAATATGCCATTGATATCACATAAACTCTAATTTTAGCTTTTTTATCTAAAAAGATACAACCAAATATATATAACAAAAGTCAACAACATCAAATAAGATCCCATACGGTCACACATAGAAAACAATATCTCAAAACAAACAAATAACAACAATATAAGACCCCACATTGGCACAACACAATAATATAGCCATTTCCAAGATTGGTTCCCATACTTATATTAGATTTTATATCGATATAAAGTACCAAATCCAGTTTGAAGAAAGTTAAGCCATAAATTACCTCAAATACCAAAATACGATCCAAAAAGACTTCAATCCATAGCTTCCCCCACCCCCCACACCCCACAAATGGATTAAGAATCAACTAAAACATTCAAATACATAATCTACACATCAAAAGAAAGCCAATGATACCCATATTTCCTATTTTTGAGTCGAGGTCAAAACGGACCCCCTAAATGGGTTTTCAAAAAAAGAAGGGTAAAATCATAATTTTATTTTAGAAACACGTTTTTCATAGTCATAGGAGTCTACAACAGAAAACCCATGTGAAAACAAGTTAAAAACGAGGTTCAAATCAAAAAAAGACTATATTCAAGCTTTACCGACAAAACCCCCAAAACCTATTTTAAAAATAAAGAATTTGAAGTTGTTTTGAAGATTAAATCGAGAGAAAAATGATAATTATAACATTAGAAACTTACCCATGGAAGAAATCTCAAAAATCCTTTGGAATCGTCCAAATTCGAGCTCCCAAACCCTAAAAATAATGGAAATGGAGTTTTAATTCTTAACTTGGGTAGAAATCACAAAAAATGAAATAGAATTTTTGGAAAATGGAGAAAATAGAGTTCTAAATTGATAAACAGTTATTCTATGAGAAAACGCATCAAAAATCATCAAAATCGGTGCTTCCTAACTCCCAAAACATTAAAAATATGAATTTGGGTCTTATACTCAATGATGGTCGCTTAGGCGACACTTTGATCGCTTAGGTGACCTGATCAAAGGGTCAAAATGTCGCCTAAGTGGTCAAATTTTTGCTTAAGCAACCCGATCAAATGGTCAAAGTATTTCTTTTGCGAACACACCAGCACCAGCAATGTCAAAAACGTATTTTCAACCCCGAAACTCATTCAAAACCCTAGAACATGATCCAATAGTGAAATTTGATTAAAAACACGTTCCAGATCCAATGGAATCGTCAAAGTTACAAAAAAAAGTTCATTATCACAAAATTTACCCTCAGGTGCCTATTTACACTATTTCCAAATCAACAGTCGAAATAGGATCTAAAGACCATGAAACCGAACCAACCCTGCTACTAACCCAAATTTGACCTTTCGAACTCAATGGAGATATCATATCTTAAAAAAAAACAGACCTAATTTCATAATGCGAACCGAGGATCAGCATAAGAATAAAAATCCTAAAACCATATCAACCATGGTACCAACCTTAAATCAACATTCTGGATTTACTGGCATAGTCCCTTTTTGCACAAATCAATAAATGTTGACTGAAGTCAACTATAAGGCTTTTCAAGCCACCAAAAATCATAAACTCGCACAAATCACATTGAAATGCATTAGGAATCATGCCGATCATCCCCACACCTCAAAAATATCACAAAGAAATCATGGGGAAGGGTAAAATGTTCAAGTGACATAGAAATGAATATTTCACAAAAATCACCAAAAATCAAATCATTACATCATCCACCACTTAAAATCTAGTTCAGCCTCGAACTAAAGGCATGGAAAACACCTGAATCAGCAAAAAGCTGGGGATAACTAGCACACAGATCAGACTCAACCTCCCAGTAGCCTCATGTACAGGTCGATGGCTCCATTGGACCTTAACCACCGAAATATCTCTAGAACGCAACCGTTTAACATTCCTGGATAAAATAGAGACAAGCTCTTCAACAAAATACAACCTCTTGTCTCACTGGACTGAATCCCAACAAATGACACGAGACTCATCTGAAATGTAACACTGAAGCTTAGAAACATGAAAAATTGGACGAACAGTTGATAAATGTGGGGGCAATGCTAACTCATAAGCCACATCCTTAATAGTCTAAAGAATCTCAAGTGGTTCAATATACCTGGGACTAAGCTTTAACCTCTTCCCAAACCTCATCGCGCCCTTCATGGGCAACACACGAAGAAAAACTCTATCACCAACACTAAATCTCAAGGCACAAAGTCTACAGTCTGCATAGCACATTTTCCTACTCTGAGCAGCTCGAAGTCTATCCTGAATGATTCAGACTCTATCCAAGGACTCATGAAGCAAGTTCGTACCTCATGGTTTAATCTCAGAAACCTCAAACCAACCAACTAGAGAGCGACAAAACCTACCATACAAAGCCTCGAAAGGAGCCAAATCAATACTGGAATGGTATATATTATTATACGCAAACTCTGACAAAGCTAGTTATTGCTCCCATTAACCACCAAAGTCCATAATATAAGCACAGAGCATATCCTCCAAAACCTGAATAGTCCGCTCCAACTGACCATCCGTTTGGGGTTGAAAATTATGTTAAGATCAACCCGCATACCTAACTCCTTCTGAAAAGTCTTCCAAAAGTGAGATGTGAACACTGAATCTTGATCCGAGATGATTGACACTGGTATACAATAAAGATACACTATCTCACGAATATAGATATGGACCAATCTCTCAGCATTGAAAGAAACCTGAATAGAAATGAGTTGAGCAAATTTGGTCAAGTGATACATAATGACCCAACTACTATCTGAACCACGAGAAGTATGAGGCAAACCAATCACAAAGTTTATAGTAATTCATTCCCATTTCTACTCAAGGATAGGTAACCATTGGAGTAAACCACCAGGTCTCAAATGCTCGTCCTTCACCTGCTGACAACATAGACAACAAGATACGAAATTTGCTACATCCTTCCTTATACCACCCCTCCGGTAATGTTACCTCAAGTCACTGTACATCTTAGTCACTTTTGGATGGATGGTATACCTGGAAAAATGGGCCTCGTCCAAAATCAGTCTAATCCAATCTCCCACTCTCGGCGTAAAAACTCAGCCACCAAACCTCAAAACACCATATGTATCAAGTGAGGCTTTCTTTGGCTCACCACTCAACACCTTATCCTAAATAACTCTTAACCCAACATCATCAAACTGATAAGCCTGAATATGTTCCATTATAAAAGACGTAGCCTTCACCAATGCCAAAACACACCTATGTGTAAAAATATCAAGCCCAACCTTATTGTATCCAAAAACTGAACCTCTAAGGTCAAATGCCTCTCCTGGGTCAAAAGATGTGCCAAGATACCCATGTTAGTCAACTTTCGAATCAAGGCATCCGCAACCATATTAGCCCCTAAATGATAGAGAATAGTCAGTTCATAATCCTTAAGCAACTCAAGCCAATGGTGGTGCCTCCTGTTAAGATTTGCTGGGTGAATAAATATTGAAGGCTACAATGATTAGAGAAAATCTCATAATGGACTCCATACAAATAATGCTTCCACAACTTCAAAGAAAATACAATCGCGCACAACTCTCAATCGTGGGTAGAGAATTCCTCTCATGGGGATTCAACTGATGAGAAGCATACATAATCACCTTACCCTTCTACATTAACACAACACCTAAACCATCACCTAAACCATCACAAAATATGGTAAAATCCACGCCCTCCTTGGGCAAAGTTAAGATAGGATCTGACGTCAATGAATCATTGAGCTTTTGAAAGCTCACCTCACAGGCACTGAATCACTGAAAGGAAATGTTCTTATTAGTTAACTTGGTCAATAGAGCTGCAATAGATGAAAAACCCTCAACAAAACATCGATAATAACAGGCTAAACCCGTGAAACTCCAAATCTCAATAGGTGAAGTAGGCGTATCCCAACTATAAACTGTTGTAATCTTGGCCGAATGAACCATAATACCATCCTTGATCACCATATGACCAAAGAAAAAAATAGTCTCCAACCAAAACTCATACTTGGAGAACTTAGCATACAACTTCTCATCCCTCAATCTCTGAAGCACAATCCATTAATGCTCCTTATAATTTGCTTTACTCTTGGAATAAACCAAAATATCATCTAAAAATATAATAACAAAGAAATTAAGATACGATAAAAATAACTGATACATAAACTCTACAAACATCGACTGGGGTATTGGTCAATCCTAAGGATATGACCAAGAACTCAAAATAAGCATACTGAGTTTGAAAATCTATCTTTGGGATATCCAAAGCTCAAATCCTCAACTGGTGATACTCTCAAATCAATCTTTAAAAACACTGAAGCACCCAAAATCTAATCAAACAAATAATATATGCAAAGAAGAGGATACTTATTCTTAACCGTTACCTTTTTCAACTGTCGATAATCAATACACATACGTATTGACCTATCTTTTTTCTTCACAAACAAGACAGTCACACCCCAAGGTGATACACTAGGTCGAATAAATCCCTTATCCAACAACTCCTGCAACTGATCTTTCAATTCTTTCAAATTGGCAAAGGCTTTCCTATAATGAGGAATAGAAATAGGCTTGGTGTATGGCTCAATATCAATGGCAAAGTCAATATCATAATTCGGAGGCATAGTAGGAAAATATATTAGGAAACATCCTTGAAATCACAAACAATATGAATCGAATCCAAAAGAAGAGGTAAAGTAATACTAGTATCACGAATATGAGCCAAATAAGACAAACATCCTTTCTCAACTAAGCGAAGAGTCTAAAGAAAAAATATAACTCTATTGGGACCCAAATGAAGCACACCCTTCCAAGTTATCCTTGGCACACTCGGCGGAGCTAAAGTCATGATCTTAGCATAATAATCTAGGACAACATGGTAAGGAGACAACCAATCCATGCCCAAGATGATGTCAAAATCTATCATATATCAAACAAGCAGATCTACCCAAGTCTCACAACCCACAATAGTCATAATACAGGATAGGTACACTCGATCCACCACTAAAGAGTCTCTGACAAGGATAGATGCAAGAATAGGCTTGGAAAAAAGCTCACTAGCAGCATCAAAACTGGAATTAAAATATGCAAACACATTGGAGAAAGTCGATCCTAGATCAAATAATATAGATCCAGATCTGAAACAAATAGGGATGATACCTGTGATAACAGTGTCAAAAGCATTTGCCTCTAATATGGCGAGTATAGCATAGTACTTCCCATGACCACCATCTGGCTGAGTAGCCCGCGACCACTACCGCGGGTACCACGACCTCTACCCCACATACCTCTAGTATCACCTTTACTTCTAATATCTAAAAATAAGAGTAGCTTTAAAAACACAGAGGGGATAATATTTGGCCACATGGCCAATCTCATCACACATAAAACAAACTCTATAGGCAAACTCAATAGGAGGAGGCAGGACTTAGATAGAACAACTACCCAAAGATCCCGAACCATAATACCCACTAACTAAACTCTACAATACCCACAGAAACTTTTAAAATCTCTCCCTCAATAAGTGTGACCTTTGAACTTGGCCTGATGGCACACCCTATTGGCGACTCCCTAAAATCCTCAAAGAATAGTCTTAGTCATCCTAGCATAATCCACTATACTTTAAAATAATGCTACATACACTACCATTTAAGTCATATCTAGCTGAAGAGAGACATCCAACCCCTTCACAAACTTCTGAATATCTTAGACTTGGTGGCAGTGCTGGTATAAGAATATCTAGACAAGGCATCGAAACATACTCATACTCCATACAGTCATGGAACCCTATTCGAAGTGATCAAACTCATCTCTCATCTGATCCCTTCAATTATAAGGCATAAACCTCTCCAAAAAGGCCTCAACGAACTAATCCCAAGTTATCTCAAGAGAATCGAGCGGTCTTCAAACAACAAATGACCTCCACCAATCTCTAGCCGCATCTCTCATCTGATAAGTAGTATAAACAACACTATGCGACTTAAGGGAACCAAGGTTATGAAACTTCTTGCAATATTCAATCAGGAACTCATAGAAATCCTTGCCTATATCACCACTGAACCTAGGAGGACCCATGAAAGTGAATCTCTCAAACCTTTTCTAATCCTCAGAAGGCATAACTGTACTTGCGATAAGAGAGGGCATAATAAATCTAGCTGGCTAAGACCCTACTTGAGGAGGTAACACAGACGAAGGTTGAACTACTGATCTCGAAATACCTTACTCGAATATAGGCAAAAAAGAGTAAAACACTATTTAAAACACAAGGTATAAAAGATCTGTATGATGAGGAACAAAATAAAGAAAGTTTCCTAAAGATATCTTATATCCTCTCAAAGATAGATACAGACATCTACATACGGATCCATGAGCACCCCGTTCTTACACTATTGAGACCAATGAACCTGGCTACTCTGATACCAATTTGTTATAACCCAAAAAACAAAGGACATAATGGTACTTGTCACAGCAAGCTTTGACAAGTAAGACTATCATCCAACCTAATATGAAATAAAAGATAATACCAAAACCTAAGGCAAGACTCTTAGAACAAAGTTAAACCATATATATAGCAAAAATAAGAGATACAAAGCCAAAGATACCATATAATATCCTAAAACCTGATGTCACAGTGTAAGAACCAACTAATACAACTCGAAATCAAAATATACATAGGATATCCAAAAGAGAACAAACTATGTCTCTGAATACAATAAGATATAGTCTAGATAAAAAAAGGTAGTGGTCAACTTCAAATGCATAGATCAGTTGTTACCTAAAATAGACTCTAAGTACCACCTGAATCAATTATCGTGCAATGCACTTAAACCTGGATCTGTATCAAAAGTATGTAGTAGGGGTAAGTATGGTCCACTTGTACTCAGTAGGTGTCATAGGCTGACTGAGCAAATTAGAAAATAAAGCATACAAAATGCACACTATGGGCACATCACCTGTAATAAAAAATATCCCAAACGGTAGCCCACACCACCTCCACTAATAGTTTAATGATATTTAAAAATACCACATGCAAATACGATAAGTAAATAAAAGTATACAGATATCACCCATACAAGTATGGAAAGATATACACATATGATAGATATCATATCAAGAAAATAATACAACACAGAATTAGCACAACATATACATATGAATTTCAATGAATATGATGGTGATGATAATAACAATGATAAAGTGGTATGATACATGAGTTCATTACACAACCTCCGTGTACACCTATCGAGCTTTGCTCATATATAGGACCCTTGGTGTGTTCATCAATCCATATACAATCCAAATCCAATACCAATATCCATAACTCTTCTCCGACATATCCATCAATAAAGGGGTTTTAAAGATGTCACATTTTCTATCAGAAAAAGTCAGTGTTTCCTGTATTTCCATTATGGTGCCAATGTTTCATGAATGTATGTAATATGAGGATATACTGCTCATAATTAACCTGAAAAAAAATTTCTAAATCCAACCAATATACAAACCAAGTGAGCCAAAATCCACTCAATAATACAACCATCCATGAACCTAATGAAATCCATATACAAATAGAGTAAAAATACGCGGTAATATAACATTTATACCATATAAACTCCCATTTAGGCTTTTTCACCAGAAAAGATACAACCAAATACATATAAATAAGGACAACGATATCAAATAAGAACCCACATGATCACACATAGCAAATAATGTTTCAAAACAATCAAATAACAATAATATAGGCCCCCAAACCAGCACAACATATTAATATAGCCATTTTCATAATTGGTTCCCTTACCTATAACATGTTTTTATATCAATATTTACTGCCCGTCCTAGTCTAAAGAAAATTAAGCCATGACCTAGTTCAAATGCGGAAAATCAATCCAAAACACCTTTAGTCCAGAGCTTTTCTCTCCTAAATAGATTCAAAATTAACTAAAACATACAAATATTGAATCTACGCATCAAAATAAAGCTAATGACATCCATATTGACTAGCTTTGAGTCGGGGTCAAAACGGACCCCCAAAACATATTTTCAAAAATCAACAACAACAGCATGCCCAGTATATTCCCACCAAGTGGGGTCTGGGGAGGGTTAAGTGGAAAGTAGTCCATACCACTACCTCAAATGTGAAATAGAGAGGCTATCTTTGATAGACCCTCGTCTCATAGGAGTATTTTAGAAAGATGTTCCTTATACTCATAGGAGTCTACAATTGAAAAATCATATGAAAATAAGTTAAAATGAGGTTCAAATCAAAGAGAAACTATTTTCAAGCTTTACCGGCAAAAACCACAAAAACACATTTTAAAAATCAATAATTTGAAGTTATTTTGAAGATTAAATTGAGAAAAAAAAATGATAATACAAGATTAGAAAATTACCCATTGATGAAATCTCAAAAATTTCTTTGCAATCGTCCAAACAGAGCTCCGAATCCCCAAAAATAGTGGAAATAGGGTTTCGATTCTCAACTTTAGTGGAAATCATGAAAAATAAAATAGAGGTTCTTGAAAAATGGGGAAAATAGAGTTCTAAGTTGATAGACTATGATTCTATGAGAAAAACGCATGAAAAATTATCAAAATTGGAGCTTCCTAACTCCCAAATGTCAAAAATATGAATTTAGGTCTTACACTCAGGGATGGTTACTGAAGAGACACTTTGATCGCTTAAACGACCTGTTCAATAGATCAAAATATCACTTAAGCCAAACTTATGCTTAAGCAATGCCGTCAAATGGTCAAAGATTTGCTTTCGCGAACACACTAACACCAGCAATATCAAAAACTTATTTTTAACCCCAGAACAAAACCCTATGAACATGATCCAATAGTAAAATTTGATTGTAAAACACGTTCTGTATCCAATGGAATCATCAAATTTATGAAAAAGGTTATTATCACAAAAGTGACCCCCAGGACCCTATTTACACTATTTACGAATCAAGGATCAAAATGGGATTAGACGTCACATGGTGCTTAGGGTCACAAGTGACCCCAAGCTAACCCTTTCATAGGTATAACTCAAAAGCAGTTGATTTAAAACATAATTCTGAGAGAATGAAGCTGAAAATATCTCAATACAGAATATGTTCAATACAAAAATGGAATTACAAGATGACAATTCTACTGACACATATACATATACAAGAAGGAGACTGAATACATCAACCACTACTACTGTCTATGAAGAGTATTGCCTGTACATAAACGGGTCATGACTCCCAACCATCCCACTCAATATGGCCGACAGAAAAAGGTACAGTGTCTCTGAACTGAAACAACCAACACAAGACCTTGAACTATAAGGACTCCTTTACCTGCTGACCAGATGCTGCAACTGAACAGAATAGTATATGGGGGTCAGCACAAAGAGAATGTACTGAGTATGTGGGGTGCATACAATACTTTAAATAACATCATCAATTTCATGAAAACATGCATAGAGACAATGATGACTCACTTGGCTTGAGTTATATCAAATCATACTCTTCATACTTTCATAATAAATAGTTCAAATGGTAAAATCTCATAATCCATGAAAATCATCAAAATCATAAATTATGATAAATCATCATAAATTATCATGTCGTCAAAATTCATCATAGGTAATCATAATTCATCATAATATCTCAACTCTTTGACTCAAATCTCGGAGTGACTCGGTAATTCAAGAAACATGACTTTTATGGACAGGGGAGTTTCCTATAATCGACAACCCCACGTGAGCTACGTGGAATACCAACGTTTGAAACTCCCGTTGGTGGGAGCGTCATACTCTTTGCCAGGGAGTACGACCTTAAAGCCTTCAATAATCACAATCGGGCTCTCTGGCCAATAATATCATCATCAAACAACCCTACGGTGGCACATAGGTTTGGGGAAATACCAAATTTCCCTCTCGGTGCTAAGTACTACTCCCCGACAAGCTCAGAACGCGTTAGGAGATCCACCATCATTATCACAAGGGTCTATCATAAAGACCAAAACAAATATCTCAATTTATAATTCATCAACAATTTGTGGATTCCTAACCCCAACTTCAACTTAAAATATTTCAATCTTTTTCAACATCAACAAGGTATCAATGCATTGAACCATAATCGACTCGACATTTGGACAAGGATATGAAGACCTAATACGTAATATTTTCAACAATTCAACTCATCAAAATCATCCAAAAAAAAATACCAAAATTCATCTCAACTTCTATATCAAAATCAATCTTTCTCATAGTCAAAATCATCTCGACTCTGCGAGTTCAAGGTCAATGTACTCAAACGATTATTCTTTCAATTCGACAATTAAATCATGACAACAGCTTTTGAAAAGCACTTGAGACCTTCAATTCATAATAAGAATACATATCCTGTAGTACAACTCAAATCATGACTTTTATCTCGAAAGCCTTTAGAAATATCAATTCATTGTAGTAGTATGCAATTCATAGCATAAATTCTCAATTTAAGAAGTAGAGTAATGAAGTAATCATGTATATCCATATTGAAAAAAAAATTCAAAGTCTTATAAATCCTTCATAAAGTAATTTGAGTGTGTACCCATTTTCGAATATCATGAAATTTCAATAATAGAACTCAAGCTTTCTAAATGTCAAAATGTAACAATTTATCAAGTCATGACAACATCAATATTTTTGAGAAAATATCAAGACTCATGGTAACATCTCAAACGTTATATCTCAATATGCTCAATGATTCAATTTCGTCATAAAGAAGCTTTAAGCTTATCATAAATCTCAAAATCATTCCAAAATACCATTTCAACATATATCTCAAAATCATTCAAAAGAAAAATATGAAATTTACAATTATAGATATCAAGGCATCTCATGTCTCAAATATATATTCAATAATTCATATCGTCATTGGGAAGCATAAAGCTTGACACATATCTCAAAATATTATTCCAAAATACCATCTCGACATACGTTCCAAAATCATTCAAAATACCACCTCGTGGTAAAAGTGTGTAATTCGCAATGATAATTATTA